>NW_019154100.1:29759247-30141287 GCF_002288905.1 Enhydra lutris kenyoni | reverse complement strand
TGCCCGATGCGGGACTCGATCCCAGGACCCTGAGATCATGACCTGAGCCGAAGGCAGCGGCTTAACCCACTGAGCCACCCAGGCACCCCACATAGACATTTTAATGGTGGCACGAATTCCTTTTGAAAATCTTTCCAGGGGCACCTGGGTGGCTCAGTGGGTTAAAGCCTCTGCTTTCAGCTCAGGTCATGATCTCAGGGTCCTGGGATTGAGCCCCACATCGGGCTCTCTGCTCAGTGGGGAGCCTGCTTCCTCTCCCCCCGTCTGCCTCTCTGCCTACATGTGATCTCTGTCTGTCAAATAAATAGATAAAATCTTAAAAAAAAAAAATCTTTCCAAAATTTATCCTAGGCAAAGTATTCTTCTCTCACCCCTAGTGGCCAGTCCAAGAGCCAGTGAAAACCCAATATGAAGCCAGTCCCAAAACCAGTAGCCAAAAGTGGCCATTTCCAAAGCACAGTGGGACTGCATCAGCTAATTGATTCGTTCAATAAGTATTGATCGTATCCCCACCACGTGCCAAGACACTGTGCTGGATGCCAGGGGTATGATGGGGAGCAGACCACATATGGTTCCAGCTCTCAGGGAGCTCGGAGGCTGGTGCGGGAGGCCCAGCTGTAGGTGGTCACACAAATATGTGATTGCACATGGTGACAAGGACGAGAGCAGTTCAGGCTGCTGTGAGTGTGTGTAATTGGGGCCATGATCTGGTCTGGGGACTGGGGAGCCTTCTTTGCATGTCTCTGTGCTCACTAGTTTGAGACATTTGTTGGCTGTATAATACCCAGCACCAAGGACCCCAACTCCAGTGTTTAAAGAATCCAGTGTGACCTTGAACACAGAAACAAAGGACAGTGTCCCAGACTATCAGGGGCATGTTTGTGGTAAACCAGGCCAACCAGCAGGGTCAGAGCCCAGCCCTTCTGCGGCCGGGCTGTGGATACCTGTGATACCTGTGGCCGCTGTTAGCTTCTTACTCTTCCTGCCCCTTCCCACTTCCTTCTGCTTCCTTCCCCAGGAGCAAAGGAAAATGCTTCTGCCTGTGATCATTCTTTCAAAAGACATTTCCACTGGTTCCTTTAGCCAACTACTTCGGTAGCTTTTAAAGTATAAGTCACTCTACAGAGCTAGATGTGAACTACATCTTGTGTGATTCTATTTATATGAAACAGCCAGAATGGCAAATTAATAGAGCTAGAAAGCAGATTGGCCATTGCCTAGGGCCAGGGGCAGAGATTCGCTAGAAGTGGGCTTAGGATGGAGAGGTTTTAGAACTGGAGCGTAGTGACATTTGCATAACTTTGTAAATTTACTAAAAACCATTGAGTAGTACACAATGCCTATTGTAAAATATGTGAATTTATGGTATGTAAATTATGTCTTACTAAAGATGTAAAAGATAAAATTCACAAATTTTAAGCAGACCACCAAGTTGGACTGAGTTGGTGGGAAGAGGTTATAAGTGAATTTGGAAATGGGCATGTGTGTCTCGTTTTCGTTAACTGGATTATAATCAAAATCCCAGAAGTATTTTAAAGGAATTTATGGAACAGCCTTTGGTCTGGGGAAGGATCAGCTCCGTCTGGTATAAGCCCAGCCTCTAGCTCAGGTTTGCTGAGCTCCCTGCCCATGTGAGCATGTTACCTGTCTGCTCCCCTGTGAGCAGGTGCTAAGTCAGTGACCCCCAGGTGTCAGCTGGGGACCTGGGGCTGGTGTGCTCTGCGTCGTTGAACAGGGTAGTTTTTCTCTTAGTTTACTCTCTTTGTGCTTTGGCCCGTCTCATTTGTAATCCAGATTGACGTGGACTGTTGAGTCTTCTCACTCAAAGTTTTGGCATTTAGTGTTGAGACTTCCCTTGTTTTCAGAGCAGTGTGATCAGCAAAAGAAAGTGAGAGCAATTTCTTCCTCAGCCACAGGAGTTTCCAGTGCTTGGCCGCCTCAGTCTCGGGAGCCTGCGGCTCTTGATCTGGGGGTGGTGAGTTCCAGCTCCATGCTGGGTGTACAGATAACCTTAAATGAATACATATGTTTTTAAAAAAAAAAGTCTCACTGGGAACGGTCTTCCCTCCGCCACCGTCCAGTGAGCAGGTACACGGAGAAGCTGCGACAGCAACTGACCCGTGATTCCAAGTTCGTCCTGTGCTATGCCCAGAAGGAGGAGCTGCTGCTGGAGGAGACGTACAGTGACACCATCGTGGAGCTGGTGGGCTTCAGCAACGAGAGCCTGGGCCCGCTGGAGAGCCTGAGCTGCCTCCTGGACCACCGCACCGGGGTCCTCAGCGAGCAGGGCGAGACCATCTTCATCTGCGGGGACGCGGGTGTGGGCAAGTCCATGCTGCTGCAGCGGCTGCAGAGCCTGTGGGCTGCGGGGCGGCTGGACACCGAGTTCAAGTTCTTCTTCCACTTCCGCTGCCGCATGTTCAGCTGCTTCAAGGAGGGCGACACACTGTGCCTGCGGGACCTGCTCTTCAAGCATTACTGCTACCCGGAGCAGGACCCCGAGGAGGTGTTCGCTTTCCTGCTGCGTTTCCCCCAGACGGCCCTCTTCACCTTCGACGGCCTGGACGAGCTGCACTCAGACTTCGACCTGAGCAGCGCACTGGACACCTGCTCCCCCTGGGAGCCCGCCCACCCCCTGGTCCTGCTGACCAACCTGCTCAGCGGGAAGCTGCTCAAGGGGGCCGGCAAGCTGCTCACGGCCCGCACGGGCGTGGAGATCCCGCGCCAGCTCCTCCGCAAGAAGGTGCTCCTGCGGGGCTTCTCCCCTAGCCACCTGCGTGCCTACACGAAGAGGATGTTCCCCGAGCGCGCCGTGCAGGAGCGCCTGCTGGCCCAGCTGGAGGCCAACCCCAACCTCTGCAGCCTGTGTGCCGTGCCCCTCTTCTGCTGGATCATCTTCCGCTGTTTCCAGCACTTCCACAGTGTTTGGGAGGGCTCTGCGCAGCTGCCCGACTGCACGGTGACCCTGACCGATGTTTTCCTGCTGGTCACCGAGGTGCACCTGAACAGGACGCAACCCACCAGCCTGGTGCAGCGGAACACGAGAGGCCAGACCGAGACATTCCACGCCGGACGGGGCACCTTGCACTCGCTCGGGCAGGTGGCCCATGGCGGCATGGAGAAGAGCCTCTTTGTGTTCCGCCAGGAGGAGGTGCAGGCAGCTGGGATGCAGGAGGGGGAGCTGCAGCTGGGCTTCCTGCGGGCCGTTCCGGAGCAGGGCCTGGGTGGGGACCAGCAGTCCTACGAGTTTTTCCACATCACCCTCCAGGCCTTCTTTACTGCCTTCTTTCTCGTGGTGGATGACAAGGTGGGCACTGGGCAGCTGCTCAGGTTCTTCCAGGAGTGGGCTCCTGCTGGGGGAGCGGGAGCCGAATCCTGCTATCCCCCCTGTCTCCCCTTCCCGTGCCTGAAGGGCGGTGGCCTGGCAGGGAAGGACCCCTTCAAGAACAAGGATCACTTTCAGTTCACTAACCTCTTCCTGTGCGGGCTGTTGTCTAAGGCCAAACAGAAACTCCTGCGGCACCTGGTGCCCGCCGCTGCCTTGCGGAGAAAGCGCAAGGCCCTGTGGGCACACCTGTTTGCCAGCCTGCAGGCTCACCTGCAGAACCTGCCCCGTGTGAAGTCTGGGGCCTTCAACCAGGTGCAGGCCATGCCCACCTTTGTCTGGATGCTGCGTTGCATCTACGAGACTCAGAGCGAGAAGGTGGGGCAACTGGCGGCCAAGGGCATCTGCGCCAACTACCTCAAGCTGACCTTCTGCAACGTGTGCTCGGCGGACTGCAGTGCCCTCTCCTTCGTCCTGCACCATCTCCGCAAGCGGCTTGCCCTTGACCTGGACAACAACAATCTCAACGACTACGGCGTGCAGGAGCTGCAGCCTTGTTTCAGCCGCCTCACCGTCATCAGGTGAGGACGAGGGGGCCCAGAGAGCAGCTGGTGGGGCCTGGGTGGGCCAGACTCCGGAGACGCCAGAACCAGCCTTTAAGGGGTAGGAGCTCCTGACTTACCCTGGCACTCATGACCATGGGTCTTGGAACACCCAGACCTCTTCTGTTTCAGCGTGACAGAGGGCAAAGAGCACAACTTCCGTGGCAGACGGCCCCGTCTGGGTGTCTTTGAGTGAGTTGCTTAACCTCTCTGATTTCCTCATCTGGAAAAGGGAGATGCTGGTAGCCTAGCAGTTATAGTGATAACAACCAGCATTTATTGAGAATGGGTGAAGTGCATTACAAATTTTACACAATTGACTCTTCCACACTATAAGGTGGGAGGTACTCTTCTCTTCATTCTGGCAAATGAGGAAGTGGAGGTACAGAGATGGTCTCAAGGTCACACATCAGGGCCACGATGGAGCCAGATTCATAAAGATTTATGAGATTTATTGAGATTCATGAGAGGCTCAGAGATAGCCCGTGGATGGTTTTTGACACATGGGAGCTTTTGTGATTGCAGAAAAAGCAGACTCTGTGCTTATCAGCCTCGGTTACTTTCCATGATCAAATCCAGCAGCTTGCCAGGGATCTTAGCACAGAAAGCTGACTCATGAGTGGTTTCCTGTGTGATGGTTTAGAGGAAAGTTAGGCCAGTCTGCTTTCTTCCGTTAGCATTTCTTCTATAAAATACACCTTGTAAATCTCTATGAGGGTTTCAGATCTTGTAACTTGGCTCATGCATTCCTGAGGAGCGGAAGGGATTTGGAACTCGTCCTGGGTACCTGTTACACCAGTGCCACAGTGTACATTTTGTGGGGACATTGGGGTGCAGGGAACCCGAGGCTGCCCTGGCCTGTTCTCTGTGCTCTCAGCCTGGCGCATGCTCACACTCCAGGCGCTTCCTCCCACCCCCCCGCCCCAAGATGGGACACACCAGAATGGTACTTCTGCCCCAGGCAGCTGTCCTGGGGTGAAGTTTTCCTCCACACCAGTAAAGGAGAGAGCAGGAGGAAATGGGCAACTCCAGGGAAGCATTTTGAGCTCCCCGAGACCATCAGTGAGGGTTAACTTCGAGAGTTAATGAATGCTTAGATAGATTACAAGCTTGTTTCTCATGGAAAAGTCCAGAGGAGGGCAGTTCAGGGCTGCTGTGTTGTCTCCACGACCCTCAGGAGCCCAGGCTCTCTTCTGTGTTGCTGCGGCCCTGATGCCCTCACTACTTGATTCCACCTCTTGGCCCAAGATGGCTGCTCATTTCCGGCTGTTCAGTCGACATTCTAGCCACCAGGAAGAAGAAAGGGCAAAGAAGGATGCACCTCGTTCTTTTAAGAAGACCTCTCAACAATTGCTAATGAGACTTCTGCTTAGATTTCATGGGGTAGAACTTAATCCCGCATGCCCAGTTAAAGAAATGGGGGATTCTATTGTTATGAAAGCATAGATATTGGAAGTGACTAGTAGCCTCTGGCACCCTGAGATGGCCATGCAGTGTGTGTATGTCCTGTACCCCACCACCAAAGTGGGCACCATGGGAGTCCTGAGAATGTGACCTGATCATTTTGATGTGGCCTGAAAATCAAACTTTTACTTGTTCAGCCTTTCACTTATTACAGAGAGGTCAGCTTGTGGGCCCAGTTTGGCCCAGGGCTTGTGTTTGTAAATAAAGTTTTATTGGAACACAGCCACACCAATTTGTTTACATATCGGCTGCTTCACACTGCAGAGTGGAGTAGTTGCAAGAGAAACCACACAGCCCGCAGACCTTAAAATATTTGCACTCTGGCTCTTTAGAGAGAAAGTTTGCTGACCCTTGGATTATCATCTCCCCCACCCCTGATACCTCACTGTCAGCCAGCCCTAAGCCTTACTCTGTCCTTCAGCCTCACTTAAATGGTGGGGTGGAAGATTGAAAAAATCATGATAGTTTGTTACATAGATCATTTGGTAGTTAAAATAATATTTCACATTTTAGCCACATCAAAATATCCTGTTGGTATAGGGATTGTGCCGAACAATTCCAGTGAGTGGCTGTTCCTTGCACAGGAGACAGCTGTCATCCTGAAGGCTCTCTTTTCCTGGCCCCCTCTGTGAACGGGCCTTCCGGATGGGGAGGCTGTCGGCATAGTGGGTGAGACCTTTCTGTGTTCCACCTTTTGAAGGGCACTGACTATCTCTGGCCGCACCTGCAAGACGGGGGAAGTGTTCCCTCATCTCTAGAACAGCTCCATGGGGTTCCAAATGCCATGGCCCCTGCTGTGCAGTGAGAACCACAAAGAGGGCCTGGCTGACACAGAGGCCACCCACAAATGATGGGTGTTAGAGCTGGCTGGCCTCACGCGTCCTTTATGTGTCCCTCGTAGCCCTCCTGTTGGGTCGGGGCTGTGCTGTAGCCTTGATGACTGGCGGGTTCTGGGCGGGTTTATTGGCCCTACCATGGTGCGGCTTTTTAGGAGCTATTTGGCTGAGTGCTCTGGCCACCCTCTCAGGGTGCTTATAGCTGAGAAAACTCCGGGACCTACAGGCTTCCACATCCTCGTGACATTTATGCTGCTACTTAGTCAGCAGCTGCCATGATTTCTAACTTTCTTTGCTGTTTCTTTCTTCTTTTTTTTTTTTTTTTCTTCCCAGACTCAGTGTAAACCAGATCACAGACAGTGGGGTGAAGGTGTTGTATGAAGAGCTAACCAAATACAAAATCCTGACCTTCTTAGGGTACGTATTCCTGGACAGTGCCAGGCCAGGGATGTAGCAGTAATACAGAGGAGTGGGGAACAGCCATTTGTAGATGGTTGGGATGATGGCTGAGGCATCAGGAAGCTCCCCGATGGGGAGCTGGGAGTCCTGGGTCCTGCTCTGGGCTCAGCTGGTAGCCCACTCTTTGAGCAAGTCAGGAAATGGGGCAGAACTACAACCTTTTCACTTGTGTTTTGGGATCCTAATATAGGCAAGTGCTTTATGAGTGGTGATTGGGTGTTGCTGAGGATATAGCTGGGGATATGGTGGTGGTGTTTGTTTTAAGGTTTATTTATTTTAGACAGGGAGTGAGCTGAGTAGGGGGAGGGGCAGAGGGAAGGAGAGACTCTTGAGCAGACTCCCTGCGGAGCATAGAGCTGGACATCTGGGGCTTGATCCCGGGACCCTGAGATCATGAGCTGAGCCGAAATCAGGAGTCCGATGCTTAACCAAAGGGCTACCCAGGCGCCCCTGGGGATAGGTTTTATAAATGTTAGGTACAGGTTATGCATTAGATTATGGGCCCATGATCCCTCACCCAGAACCCGGAGGGCAAGACCATCAGAGTTCAGTGTACATGCTGTGGGGTTTTGATATGACTGGTGAGGTCAAGGGCACTATCCTGGTTTCAAATACTTTAGTATTTCTGCAGCAAAAGTTCTGAGTATTCAAAGCAGCCAGGATAAAGACCACAAGTGGTGCCACATCAGTGGCCAGAGTGGTTGTGAAAAGCTTGGGGTTTTCAGAGCCTCTGGGATTTGGAGTGGAAGTGCTGGTGGGCCAGTCCAGCCGGCCTCTGGCCGGTCCTGGCGGAGATGCAGCCTGTCTGCCCCACAGGGCTCCCCTTCCTCCTTGGTGGAGTGGGGTCCCCGGAAGCACATGTTCCCAGGCTGCCTTTCGGCTCAGGAGCTTTATGGGGCTGTGGAACGCTGGAAACCCATCTAGTTACCACTTTCAGCTTCTCTCTGCCTTCTTGTTAATTGTTGGGTGGCAAAATAACTAAGAGGGAGCAGTGAGGTTCCAACATTCAAACGTCTTCCCCTCACGATGCTGCTTGTCATCTTGATAGAACAACATCCACCAGCTGCCACGGGTTGCGCCCTCGGGCACGTGGGCTTGGGGGGATCGCAAGCTGTGGTCCTAAGGCCCCTGTGAGGGAGGCGTGAGTGCTGCTCCTTATTACAGATGCAGGAGCAGAGGCTGGGCTATGGCAGAGCTGGTCTGAACCCCGCCTGTGAGACCCCAGGGCCCCGAACTGCTCTCTGGGTGTCGCTCCTCTCTCCTTCCAGCCCAGACCAGAAATCAGCAGCCGGCACGTACCCACTTTAGAGATGGGCTCGTTACGATGACACTGACCCACGGGAATAAAAGGCGCAGTATAAAGAATATAGTCAGTGATTTTTTTTTGTTTCAGTTTTTATTTCAATGAAAATATTTTAAAACTTGAATTCAATTAATTAACATATATTATTGGTTTCTGAGGTAGAGGTCAGTGATTCATCAATCTTACGTAACACCCAGTGCTCGTTACAGAATGTGCCCTGCTTAATGCCCGTCACCCGGTTACCCTATCCCCCACCTCCCTCCACCCCAACAGCCCTCAGTTTATTTCTTCCACCCCAGCAGCAGGATTTCATTTCTTTTGATGGCTGCATAGTATTCCATTGTGTATATATATACCACTTCTTCTTTATCCATTCATCTGTCGATGGACATCTAGGTTCTTTCCATAGTTTTGCTATTGTGGATATTGCTGCTATAAACATTGGGGTGCATGTGCCCTTTCAGATCAGCACGTTTTTACCTTTGGGGTAAATACCCAATAGTGCGATTGCTGGGTTGTAGGATAGCTCCATTTTCAAGTTTTTGAGGAACCTCCATACTGTTTTCTAGAGTGGCTGCCCCCAGCTTGCATTCCCACCAACAGCGTAGGAGGGTTCCCCCTAGTCAGTGACATTGAGAGAGCATCGTCTGGTGACAGATGGTGGCTACACTTGTGGTAAATGTAGCATAACTTATTAACTTGTGGATTCACTATGTTGTACACCTGAAATTAATGTAACGCTGTGTCAACTATACTAAAAAAAAAAAAAAAAAGCCAAGATTGGGGTCCTGAAGTCTCATGCGGTGCTTTCTCTCGAAGCCTGTACAACAACCAGATCACTGATGTGGGAGCCAGGTACATCGCCAGGATCCTGGACGAGTGCAAAGGCCTCACGCACCTCAAGTAAGTGGGGTGTGCAGCAGGTTATTCAGTAGCCTGTGTGTCACCCCTTCATTATCCAAACAAAGTGCACATGTCCCCATAAAGAGCGCTCGCCCTAACGCTTGCCCAGAGCCACACCGGTCAGATGAAGAGGCCGGCATGTGGAAGGTCAGCTGCACGCATGGAGGAATCCTGGCCCGACAGGGAGGCTCTGGTTTCCACAGGGCCAGGTAAGGGTCTGGCTTCTGGTTCACGGACGGGCCTTTCAGCTGTGTCCTCACACGGTGGAAAGGGAGGCAGGGGAGCTCTGTGGGGCCTCTTATAAATCCCTCATCCCATTCACGACAGCTTTGTCCTTGTGACCTCATCGCCTCCAAGAGCCCTGCCTTCTATTACCATCTCCTGAGGGCTTAGAGTTTCAGCATATGGATTTTGGGGGGACACAAACATTCAGATATGGCACCCATCTAGTTGCCAGTATGAGCTTGGTCCTTGGCCCTGTCACACACATGCTCTGCCAGAGGTGACTGGGCACCGGGCTCAGAGGAGCCCCTGGTGGTCCCCTGGTGAGGGGGACGCACACTTGGCCACTTGCAGAGGAGATGGGACCCTCCCCGCTCTGCTGATGGAAATGAGTGACACTCTGAAGGCCCTTTAAAGAACCACCCCAGGAAAGCTAGGGCCCCAAAGTTTCAGCAGAGACAGCGACCACCTTCTGGAGAGGAGTCCAATGGCTCTCTCTAGGGCAGTGGGTCGCTCCTCGAGAGGAAGCCGGGAGCATGGGCACTGTAGGTCCCAGGAGAATGGGGGCAGAAAAGGCCCTGTGTGGGAGAGGAGGGTGCTGACGGTGGAGTCCCCCCTCTACTGGGCGCTGACCTGTGCATGGCTCTCTCTGCAGACTGGGGGAGAACAAAATAACGAGTGAAGGAGGAAAGTGCCTGGCTGTGGCTGTGAAGAACAGCAAATCAATCTTTGAAATTGGGTGAGTGGAGGCAAACGCGTATGTGTGTGTGTTACACATGCTGTTGTGTGTATGAGCGTGCCAGCTGCTGTTCACGGACATAAATATACCAAAAGTCCAAGGATGGACTGCACCTTCCCTTGCACACACTTTTTTTTTTTTTTTTTTTTAATAGAGATCACAAGTAGGCAGAGAGGCAGGCAGAGAGAGAGAGGAAGGGAAGCAGGCTCTCCGCTGAGGAGAGAGCCCGACGCGGGGCTCGATCCCAGGACCCTAAGACCATGACCTGAGCCGAAGGCAGAGGCTTAACCCACTGAGCCACCCAGGCGCCCCCCCTTGCACACACTTTTATTACATTAATGTGGAAGTCCTTTATTCTCACCGCCAACAAACAGAGGGAGCCATCTGGTCCTATGTGGGAAATTTCCACAGGCACACCGTCTTCTATTTGGCAATGTTCTATAGTCCCTGGAGGCTTTTTTTTTTTTTAAGATTTTATTTATTTGACAGAGAGAGCATAAACAGGGAGGGGGGCAGAGGCAGAGGGAGAAGCAGATTCCCTGCTGAGCAGGGAGCCCAATGTGAGTTTTGATTCCAGAACCCAGTGATCATGACCTGAGCCGAACAAAAGTAGATGCTTAACTGACGGAGCCACCCAGGTGCTGAGGTCTTTTTTTTTTTTTTTAATTTAGTTTTTTATTGTGGTAAAATACATATAACAGTTACCGTCTTAACCATTTGTAGGGGTTCAGTTCAGGGACGTTACGTAGCCTCATCGTGCGAACTTCGCCTCCGTCCATCCCACAGCTCTTCTCATCTTGCAAAAAAGCTCTCTACCCATTACACCCTGACACCCTCCTCCTCTCCCTCCACCCGCCTCCTGCCTCCCTCCCTCTGTCCCGGTGGCTTTGACTTCCACGGGTACCTCACAGAAGTGGAGCCGTACAGTATTTGTGTCTGTGTGACTGGCTTACTTCGCTCGACCCAGGGTTCTCAAGGCTCATCCACATGGTCGCTTGTGCTGGAATTTCCTTTCTTCTTCAGTCTGAGTAGCAGTCCACTGTATGGACGTGCCACATTTTGTTCGTCCGTCTGTCAGTGGACACTTGGGTGGCTTCTGCATTTTGGCTCTCATGAGCCATGTTAGGAACATGGTTGTACAGAGGTCTCTTCGATTTCTTTTGGCTGTATATCCAGAAGTGGAGTTGTTGGATCAGCCGGTAATTCTGTTTTGAGGTTTTTGAGGAAGTGCCACCCTGTTTCCCACAGCCATGCACAAGGGTTCCAGATTGTCCACATCCTGGCCAACACTTGTTACTCTCTTTTCTTTTGATAGTAACCATTCTAACAGATATGGGGTGGTATCTCACTGTGGTTTGGATCCTGGAACCTTCTTAAACCTTTTTATATTGTTATAATTTTTATATGATTATAAAAGAAACAGATAATTTTATCTATAAACTATGAAAAATATGCTAAAAATCATCTCAGAAATATTGTCAACGTTTGAGGTCAGCTAAACTTTCTTGCTCTCACATGCAGGTGTGTGCTCTTTTTTTTTTAATATAGCAAAGGTCAAAGTGTATGTACAGAATTTTACTTTTTCTTTTACTATTTTTATTAACATATAATGTATTATTTGCCCCAGGGGTACAGGTCTGTGAATTGTCAGGCTTAAACATTTCACAGCACTCACCATAGCACATACCTTCCCCAATGCCCATAACACAACCACCCTCTCCATACCCGCCTCCCCCCAGCAACCCTTGGTCTGTTTTGTAAGATTAAGAGTCTCTTATGGTTTGTCTCCCTCCTGATCCCATCTTGTTTCATTTTTTCCTTCCCTACCATCAAGCTCCCCACTTTGCCTCTCAAATTCCTTATATCAGGAAGATCATATGATAGTTGTCTTTCTCTGATTGACTTACTTCGCTCAGCATAATACCCTCTAGTTCCATTCACGTCGTTGCAAATGGCAAGATTTTATTTCTTTTGATGGCTGCATAGTATTCCATTGTGTGTGTGTGTGTGTGTGTGTGTGTGTGTGTGTGTATCACATCTTCTTTATCCATTCATCTGTTGATGGACATCTAGGCTCTTTCCATAGTTTGGCTATTATGGACATTGCTGCTATAAGCATTCGGGTGAACAT
Organism: Enhydra lutris kenyoni; assembly: GCF_002288905.1. Classification (NCBI taxonomy): domain Eukaryota; kingdom Metazoa; phylum Chordata; class Mammalia; order Carnivora; family Mustelidae; genus Enhydra; species Enhydra lutris. The sequence continues at coordinate 30,129,303 of NW_019154100.1, read as the reverse complement.
GCCCCTTCGGATCATTACATTTGTATCTTTAGGGTAAATACCCAGTAGTGGGATTGCTGGATCGTAGGGTAGCTCTATTCTCAACTTTTTGAGGAACCTTCATACTGTTTTCCAGAGTGGCTGCACCAGCTCGCATTCCCACCAACAGTGTAGGAGGGTTCCCCTTTCTCCATATCCTCTCCAACATCTGACGTTTCCTGACTAATTTTAGCCATTCTGATTGGTGTGAGTTGGTATCTCACTGTGGTTTCAATTTGTATGTCCCTGATGCCAAGTGATTTTGAGCACTTTTTCATGTGTCTGTGAGCCATCTGGATGTCTTCTTTGCAGAAATGTCTGATCATGTTCTTTGCCCATTTCTTGATTGGATTATTTGTTCTTTGGGTGTTGAGTTTGCTGAGCCCTTTATAGATTTTGGATACTAGCCCTTTATCTGATATATTGCTTGCAAATATCTTCTCCCATTCTGTTGGTTGTCTTTTGGTTTTGTTGACTGTTTCCTTTGCTGTGCAAAAGCTTTTGATCTTGATGATGTCCCAATAGTTCATTTTTGCCCTTGCTTCCCTTGCCTTTGGCGATGTTTCTAGGAAGAAGTTGCTGCGGCTGAGGTCGAAGAGGTTACTGTCTGTGTTCTCTTCAAGGATTTTGATGTATTCCTGTCTCACATTGAGGTCTTTCATCTATTCTGAGTCTATCTTTGTGTGTGGTGTAAGGAAAGTTTCATTCTGCATGTGGATGTCCAATTTTCCCAACACTATTTGTTGAAGAGACAACATTCTTTTTTCCATTGGACATTTTTTCCTGCCTTTTTCTTTTCTTTTTTTCCATTGGACATTCTTTCCTGCTTTGTTGAAGATTAGTTGACCATAGAGTTGAAGATCTATTTCTGGGCTCTCTATTCTGTTCCACTGATCTATGTGTCTGTTTTTGTGCCAGTACCATACTGTCTTGATGATGACAGCTTTGTAATAGAGCTTGAAGTCTGGAATTGTGATGCCACCAACTTTGGCTTTCTTTTTCAACATTATTCTGCCTATTTGGGGTCTTTTCTAGTACCAAATAAATTTTAAGATTATTTGTTCCATTTCTTGGAAAAAAATTGATGGTATTTTGATAGGGATTGCATTAAATGTGTAGATTGCTTTAGGTAGTATACACATTTTCAAAATATTTGTTCTTCCAATCCATGAGAATGGAACATTTTCCCATTTCTTTGTGTCTTCCTCAATTTCTTTCTTTATAGGAAGTACTTTATAGCTTTCTGAGTACAGATTCTTTGCCTCTTTGGTTAGGTTTATTCCTAGGTATCTTACAGTTTTGGGTGCAATTGTAAATGGGATTGACTCCTTAATTTCTCTTTCTTCTGTCTTGCTGTTGGTGTATAGTAATGCAACTGATTTCTGTGCATTGATTTTATATCCTGACACTTTACTGAATTCCTGTATGAGTTCTAGCAGTTTTGGAGTAGAGTCTTCTGGGTTTTCCACATATAGTATCATATCATCTGCAAAGAGTGATAGTTTGATTTCTTCTTTACTGATTTGGATGCCTTTAATTTCTTTTTGTTGTTTGATTGCTGAGGCTAGGATTTCCAGTACTATGTTGAATAGCAGTGGTGATAGTGGACATCCATACCATGTTCCTGACCTTAGGGGAAAATCCTCAGTTTTTCCCCATTGAAAATGATACTTGCTGTGGGTTTTCATGGATGGCTTTGATGATATTGATCGCTATCCCTACACTTTGAAGAGTTTTGATCAAGAAAGGATGCTGCACTTTGTCAAACGCTTTTTTAGCATCTATTGAGAGTATCATATGGCTCTTGTTCTTTCTTTTATTCTTGTATCACATTGATTGATTTGCAGATGTTGAACCAACCCTGCAGCCCAGGAATAAATCCCACTTGGTCATGGTGAATAATCCTTTTAATGTACTGTTGGATCCTATTGGCTAGTATTTTGGTGAGAATTTTCGCATCTGTGTTCATCAAGGATATTAGCCTGTAATTCTCTTTTTTGATGGGATCCTTGTCTGGTTTTGGGATCAAGGTGATGCTGGCCTCATAAAATGAGTTTGGAAGTTTTCCTTCCATTTGTATTTTTTGGAACAGTTACAAGAGAATAGGTATTAATTCTTCTTCAAATGTTTGGTAGAATTCCCCTGGGAAGCCGTCTAGCCCTGGGCTCTTGGGAGATTTTTGATGACTGCTTCAATCTCTTACTGGTTATAGGTATGTTCAAGTTTTCTATTTCATCTGGCTCAGTTTTGGTAGTTTATATATCTCTAGGAATGCATCCATTTCTTCCAGATTTTCAAATTTGCTTGTGTATAGTTGCTCATAAATGTTCTTATAATTGTTTGTATTTCTTTGGTATTGGTTGTGATCTCTCTTCTTTCATTCGTGAGTTTATTTATTTGGGTCCTTTCTCTTTTCTTTTTGATAAGTCTAGCCAGGGGTTTATCAATCTTATTAATTCTTTTGAAGAACCAGCTCCTAGTTTCATTGATCTGTTCTACTGTTCTTTTGGTTTCTATTTCTTTTATTTCTGCTCTGATCTTTATTATTTCTCTTCTCCTGCTGGGTTTAGGCTTTCGTTGCTGTTCTCTCTCTGGCTCCTTTAGGTGTAGGGTCAGTTTGTGTACTGGAGACCTTTCTTGTTTCTTGAGAAAGGCTTGTATTGCTATATACTTTCCTCTCAGGGCCACCTTTGCTGTGTCCCACAGATTTTCAACATTTGTGTTTTCATTTTCATGTGTTTCCATGAATTTTTTCAATTCTTTAATTTCCTTGTTGACCCATTCATTCTTTAGTAGGATGCTCATTAGCCTCCATGATTTGAGTTCTTTCCAACTTTCCTCTTGTGATTGAGTTCTAGCTTCAGAGCATTGTGGTCTGAAAATACGCAGGGAATGATCCCAATCTTTTGTTACCAGTTGAGACCCTATTTGTGACCCAGGATGTGATCTTTTCTGGAGAATGTTCCATGTGCACTAGAGAAGAAGTTGTATTCTGTTGCTTTGGGATGGAATGTTCTGAATATATTTGTGATGTCCATCTGGTCCAGTGTGTCATTTAAGGCCTTTATTTCCTTTTTGATCTTTTGCTTGGATGAAATGTCCATTTCAGTGAGGGAGGTGTTAAAGTACCCTACTATTATTGTATTATTGTCAATGTGTTTCTTTGATTTTGTTGCTAGTTGGTTTATATAGTTGGCTGCTCACATGTTAGGGGCATAGATATTTAAAATTGTTAGATCTTCTTGTTGGACAGACCCTTTAAGTATGATATCGTCTCCTTCCTCATCTCTTATTATAGTCTTTGGTTTAAAATCTAATTTATCTGATATAAGGATTGCCACCCCAGCTTTCTTTTGATGTCCATTAGCATGGGAAGTTGTTTTCCACCCCCTCACTTTAAGTTGGGAGGTGTCTTTGGGTCTAAAATGAGTTTCTTGTAGACAGCATATTGATGGATTTTGTTTTTTTAAATCCATTCTAATACTCTGTGTCTTTTGATTGGGGCATTTAGCTCATTTACATTCAGGATAACTACTGAAAGATATTAATTTAGTGCCATTATATTGCCTGTACAATGACTGTTACTCTATATTGTCTCTGTTCCTTTCTTGTCTACTACTTTTAGGCTCTCTCTTTGTTTAGAGGACCCCTTTCAATATTTCCTATAGGGCTGGTTTGGTGTTTGCAAATTCTTTTAATTTTTGTTTGTCCTGGAAGCTTTTTATCTCTGCTTCTATTTTCAATGATAGCCTAGCTGGATATAGCACTCTTGGCTTCATATTTTTCTCATTTAATGCTCTGAATGTATCATGCCAGTTCTTTCTGGCCTGCCAGGTCTCTGTGGATAAGTCTGCTGCCAATCTAATATTTCTACCACTGTATGTTAACAGACCTCTTCTCCTGAGCCGCTCTCAGGATTTTCTCTTTGTTTTATTATTAGATGATGGGGTGTGGACCTATTTTTATTGATTTTTGAGGAGGGTTCTCTGTGCCTCCTAGATTTTGATGCTTGATCCCTTTGCCATATTAGGAAAATTCTCTATAATAATTCTCTCCAATATACCTTCTGCCCCTATCTCTCTTTCTTCTTCTTCTGGAATCCCAATTATTCTAATATTGTTTCATCTTATGGTATCACTTACATCTTGAATTTTCCCTTCATGGTCCAGTAGCTGTTTGTCTCATTCTGCTCAGCTTCTTTATTCTCTGCATTTGGTCTTCTATATCACTAATTCTCTCTTCTGCCTCTTTTATCCTAGCAGTAAGAGCCTCCATTTTTTATTGCACCTCATTAATAGTTTTTTTGTTTGTTTCAAATGGGTTAGATTTTAGTTCTTTTATTTCTCCAGAAAGGGTTCCTCTAATAATTTTACCCTTTTTCATTCAGTCTCTTATCACGAGTAGTTTTCCACTCTTTTAAAATTCGATACCATTCAGTTGTATAGTACACATACTTTTCCTTTTTTATTTAAATTCCATTAACATATAGTATATTATTAGTTTCAGGAATAGAATTTAGTGGGTCATCACTTACATCCAATACCCAGTACTCATCACAAGTGCCCTCCTTAATGCCCATCACCCATCCAGCCCACCCCCCCCCCCCCAACTCCTTCCTACCCACCTCCTTCCAGCAAACTGAGGTTTGTTCTCTGTAGTTAAAAGACTATTTCATGGCTTGCCTCTCTCCCCCTGCCCATGTTCATTTGTTTTGTTTCTTAAATTCCACATGAGTGAAATCATATGGTATTTGTCTTTCTCTGACTTATTTCATCTAGCATTATACTCATTAGCTCCATCCACATTGTTGCAAATGACTAAGTTTCATTCTTTCTGATGGCTAAGTAATATTCCTGTGTGGGGGGGTGGGTGTGTACGTGTAAACACCACATCTTCTTTATCCATTCTTCAGTCGATAGACATTTGGGCTCTCTCCATAGTTTGGCCATTGTTGATAATGCTGCTGTAAACATTGGGACACATGTACCCTTTTGAATCAGTATTTTATATCCTTTGGATAAAAACCTAGTAGTGCAACTGCTGGATCAGAGGGTAGTTCTACTTCTAACTTTTTTTTTTTAAGATTTTATTTATTTTAAAAAATATATTTTATTTATTTATTTGACAGAGCACAAGCAGGGGGAGTGGCAGGCAAAGGGAGAGAGGGAGAAGCAGGCTCCCTGCAGAGCAGGGAGAGCCTGATATGGCCCTCGATCCCAGGAACCTGGGGTCATGACCTGAGCCAAAGGCAGTGGCTTAACCAACTGAGCCACCCAGGTGCCCCTATTTTTAACTTTTTGAGGAAACTCCACCCTGTTCTCCACAGTGGCTGCACCAGCCTGCATTGCCACCAAGAGTTCAAGAGGGTTTCCCATTCCCCACATCCTCCTCAAATACACATGCTTTTTATGCAAAACACTGAGAACTCATTGCAGGGCTCTAGTTTCTCCAGTCTCCTGTTTCCCGGGAGGGATGGTAGGGATGATGGCGGGTGGCTGATGCAGTGACAGTCTGTTGCCTCAGCAGCCCCAGGTCTGCTGTGCGTGGGCCTGGTGCTCCGTGCTTTCAGCCTAATAACAACGGCTGTCCCTTGCTGTAGACCAGGCGCTCTTCTGAGTGCTTTGCATACAGTCACTAACTTAATCCCCACAACAGCTCTAGGAGGAAATGTTCTTATGAGCCCCATTTTACAGATGTAGGAGACAAAGTTCCAAGAGATAATGTAATTCACATAATCTTAAATCCAGATAAAATCCAGTTAAAATGGGAGCCCAGCCTCCTGCCTCGCAGAACCTTGCAGGTTATCTGCACTGAGGAGGGAGGGCATGGGGCTTCATCACTGCAGTTCCCCGCCTGGACCCCCAGACCACGAGAGCCCACTAGCATGCTGGAGCAGAGGCCTCTTCACCTAAAAGCAGCATTGGTAGTGAGGGTTCTGAGGGTGCTTCCTGATCTTTGCTTCTTGGAAGACCGTCCCTGTCCTCACGAATGTCTCGGACCCCTGCAGAGGATCAGATGGATGCTGGCGGTCAGCACCCCTACAAGCTCCCTTTTAGGCTGCCGCCAACCCGTATCCTCTGTGGGAGCATTTCTGGGACAGTCGTGTGCTCAGGCCCTTTGATGGCTCTCTGAAAGCCCATGGGGATCTTAGTCTTCTAATTGGGCAACTACCTGATGGGCTTCTGTTCCCAAGGCTTCTGCTTCGCTTATCCCTACATTTCCCTTCACATTTGAAACCTAGAGCAGCTTCGATAAGGGTCCTCTGTGGGAATCTTCTCCAGCCCAAAGCTCCCAAGACAGAGCAAAGACCTCTTCCTGGGACTATACAGCAAGTGTGGCCACCGACAGAAAGTCAGGGTTGTGCATGAGCTCATGTTCACGGTCTTGCCTCTTCCTTCAGGATGTGGGGCAACAGAATCGGTGATGAAGGAGCAAAGGCCTTCGCGGAGGCTCTGAGGAACCACCCCAGCCTGACCAACCTGAGGTAACTCCTGCTTTCTGAGACCCGCTGGCCCCGGGGTCCAACTTGGGCAGTCCGCGTGCCTCCTGCTTTGCCAGCAGGAGGAGCCAAGGGGAGGAAGATGGTTGGCTTTCCAAATGAAGAAGGTATTTGTGTCTGATTTTTCTTCTGTAAACAGTTCTGTGGACATGTAAGAGGCATAGCACATTACTGTTCAGCTCAGCCACTTGTCATGTGTACACAGCAATGTAACTGCCACCCGGATCGAGACCAAGGACTTTGCCAGCCCCTCAGTGGTCTCTCTAGGCTCCTTGGCGGTGGGGAAATGGGGAGGCATTCTCAAGTCCACATAACCTTCCTCATTCCCAGGATGGTGCTGAGACAGAGGGAAACCTTCTTCTCTGTGAAGACCTACTCCTCCCTGGCCTACTTTCAGTCCTCTGCCCAAGTCTCAGAGCCTCGGGTGTCTCCCTATTGCCCGGGTTCTTCTTAACACCGAGAAAGAAATCCCAGACAGTGGGGGCAATAGCAGTTTCTTCTTCACGAGAACAGAGGACGCTTCTCTAGGTCTCACTCATGGGAAGAAGGGTCAGCCGCCTGAAGCAGAGCCCTCCCAGCCCCTGCTGTGCTTGGGACCCACTGGTTCCACTTCCTGTCTGACCTCTCCTTGAGTGGTCTTATGGCAATCCTCATGCTCACAGTGTGGGCTCTGGAGCAACAAAGCTGAGGCCACTGCTGGCCATGCTGAGCACTTCTGCTTCCTTCGTGGGCAGGGGCCACCTCCAGGCAGCATCTTCCACGTGTTTCTGTTGCTGAAGCCAAAGCCAAATGTAGACATGTCTCTAATGATTGACCCCACATGTTTTCCTTCCTAGCCTTGCATTCAACGGCATCTCCAGAGAAGGAGGAAAGAGCCTCGCACAGGCCCTGGAGCAGAACACCTCTCTGAGAATATTCTGGTAATAACCAGAGTCCTCTTGAAATGTTGGGTCTCAGGGATTATTCCAAAGCCTGGAATCTTAACTGAAAAGCTGCCTTTTAATTAAAAAGTTTCTAGGTCTTTCCTCAGTGTTGCGTCAATAATTTAATTTCCTCCTAGAAGAAAAAAAAGCTATTCCTAGCAGCACAGACAAGTACAGAGGGGGAAGCGGGCCCCAGGAGCATGGGTTTGACCTTAGCCGCCTTTGCCAACCTAGACCTCAGGAAAACCCGAAGCCTGGTCATTCTGGCAGGATGATCCTCAGAGCACCTTCAGATAGCATTTGCAGAGTCCAGTTTTGATGCACTTGGCTCAGACTCTTCTCCCTTCCTCCCCATGCAGCCCCATCACAGTCTGGCCCTTCATGGTCCAGCTCACCAGTCACCAGAAGCCCACATTCCTCACTCCCTCTCTGTCCTCCAGGGGTAATAATTTAGAATATGTTGCCTTCTGACAGGGCTTTTAAATTTTGTTTTTGTCTTTCCTTTTGTCATTTACTCTTTTATTTATTTGAACTTTTATTTACTTGCCAGTATCATAAATTCCTTATGGGTGAGGGAATTGTATTAGGGCTCAGGGCACCTGAGGTAATCAGCTGAGTTCATTAATATTGACAATATCATCATTTTGAGAGTTCTACTAGACCTGCTGGCCAGTAAATACATTTTCAGTTCTTTTCCTCTAAAAATAAAATCTTTAAAAAATACTTTGAAATATTTTTAAAAACACTGTAAGGAAGTCAAAAAGTAGGAAGTGAAAAGAACTACCTCCCTCGTGTTTTCCAGATAGAACCTTTTCCTTCTAGCATTTGAATGAATATTCATATACATTGTATATATATATATATATATATATATATTTTTTTTTTTTTTTTTTTTTTTTTTTTTTTTTTTTTCCTTACAAAATAGAATAGTATTGAGCAAGCGGCTTTTACAAAATATCTTGGGGCATCTGGGTGGCTCAGTCAGTTAAGCCCAACTCTTGATTTTGGCTCAGGTCATGATCCCAGGGTTGTGAGATCAAACCCTGTGTGAGGCTCTGCATTTAGTGCAGAGTCTGCTCGAGACTCTCTCCCCCACTTCTGCCCCTCCCCCCGTGCGTGTGATCTCTCTCTCTCTCAAATAAATAAATCTTTTAAAAAAAATCTTAACGATGCATTGTCCGCATTTTACATGTCCTTTCTTGTCAGGATCTCTCCGTCTCAACACTGCTGACATTTTGGTCCAAATCCCTCTTGTGAGGGGCTGTCCTGTTCGTTACAGGATATTTAGCAGAATCCTGGGCACCCACTCTTTAGATACCTGCAGTAGCCTCCAACTGTGGTGATCAAAAATGTCTCCAGATGTTGACAAATGTCCGCTAGACAAAAGTACCCTGTTGAGTACCACTGCTCTGCGTGGACAGTAGTAATGTTAGAACCAAGCATCGCTGGAGTGCTGAAGTACTGACTGTATGCCATGCAGTCTTCTCACCCTTTTATTATTTGTTTGTTTGCTTGTTTGTTTTTTGAGAGAGAGAGTGGGGGAGAGAGAGTGTCGGGGGGAGGGGCAGAGGAGGAGAGAGAGAGAGAATCTTAAGCAGGGTCCACGTTCAGTGCACAGCCCGACGCGGGGCTCAACGTCATAACCCTGAGATCGTGACCTGAGCCAAAATCGACCGTCAGACGCTTAACCAACTGAGCCACCCAGGCACTCCTATTCTCAGCCTCTTATATGTGTTCCCTCACCCTCACAGCCCCCCCATAATGTCTATACTGTGACTGTTCACCCTTATTTCTCTGGTGAGAAAACTCTGGTGCAGAGAAGTTCAACCACCAGCTCGAGGTTGTCCTGCTAGTGTGTGACACACATGGGACATGCCTGGCTCCAGAGGACTCTTAAATATGTTCTTCTGCCTCATTCTCTCTACCTCATTCCCTCTAAAGGCTGCGTGACATCCCACTGAATGGATGTTTGCCACTTAGCTGCCCAGCAGCCTCTGCTGATGCTGACTGGCGCTCACACTTCACGTTCCGACCAATCCCGCTGTGGGCGACACTGCGTGCACAGGTCCTCGTGTGCACCTCTTTGCACACTGCAGGGTCAGTGTCCAGAAGTGCCACTGTGGGCTTAAAGTATAACACACTTAAAATTCAGATAGACGCGGCCAAATTGCCCTTTGAGGGATGATTTTTTTTAAAGTTCTGTTTCATTCTTCTTCTTTAGTTATTCTTCCATCCGCTGGCACAACAGGGTCCAATCCCGTTTACATCCGGGAGCTTCTAGTCCTCCGTGCTTTGTCCAGACCACTTCTGGTTTTAAGAAGAGCTGAGAGACTTCCTGAACTTTGAGTTCCTTAATTTGGGTCCTTCACAGTGGGTGTCAGAACAGAGCTGTTGAGCACCTTTTAACGTATAGATGGCAGGCTTTTCTGAGTCTTCCTGCAACTTGCCTTGGGAACAGGCTCTCAGTGGTGTCTGGGGCTGGAAGAAGCCTGGGAAGCGGGCACTGTCCCCTGTCTTCTGTGGGATCTGAGACCCCCAGAAAAGGTGGAGTGGGGGGAGCATGGGTTCTGTAGAGCAGCAGAGCGAAGAAGTAGGAGCTTGGGTACAGGATTTGCACAAGAAATGAATCCCCCTTTATTGTCTATGGGGCTCAGAGGCTGGGATTGGGACCTGTTTGCTCAGTTCAGCAAGTGATGAGCAGCCTAAGCTGGAGAGATCCGGGCTGGGATCCCACTTCTGAGAACTCATTTTACAAATGTGTGCCAGATAGGGCTCTCCTGAGTAAATGCTTCTTTCTTTTCTAGGCTCACCAAAAATGAACTGGATGACGAAGTGGCAGAGAGCCTGGCAGAGATGTTGAAAGTCAACCAGACGTTGAAACATTTATGGTAACTCAGCAAACCTCAGAATTTCAGGCTGTGCTACTTTTAGAGCCTGTTTTTTGAGATGAGGCTCCTGGTTGGCACAGTCAGTAAAGCATGAGACTGCTGTCTTGGGGTTTTGAGTTCAGGCCCCGTGTTAGGTGTAGAGCTTACTTATAAAATCTTTAAAAAAAAATAAAAAATACAGGTCAGTGGTTTCTGGTGTACTCACAGGTTGCGCAACCAACATGAAGATCTAATTATAGGACAGTTTTGCCCCAAGATGGAGTACACCCCCATTCATTAAGCATCACTTCCCTGTCCTTGACTGGACTGTCCTTGACAAGGACTGGAGGAGTTGCCTATTCTAGGCATTTCACGGAAATGGAGTCCTACATGTGACTTTTTGTCTGCCTTCCTTCACTGGCATGAGTTTTCAAGATTATCGACATTCTAGCATGTGTCAGAACCTCATGGCTCTGTGTGGCCAATATTCCTCTGTGTGGATCGTCCACAATCTGTCCATTCATTGGTTGGTAGGCATTGGGGTTGTTTCTACTTTTCGACTGTTGTGAATGTGTGTGGACATGTGGTTTCATTTCTCCTGGGTATACACTTAGGAGTAGAATTGCTGGGTCGTGTGGCCACTCTGTTGTTAACTTTTTTTTTTTTTAAGATTTTATTTATTTATTAGAGAGCACGAGCAGAAGGGAGAGGGGGAGGGGGAAGGAGGCTCCCCACTGAGCACGGAGCCCAATGTAAGACTTGATCCCAGGACCCTGAGATCATGACCTGAGCCAAAAGCAGAGGCTTAACTGACTGAGCCACCCAGGTGCCCCTCTAGGTGACTTTCTGAGGAGCCACCGAAGTATTTTCTGAAGTGGCTGCTTTACTCTACCTTCTCACCAGCAATGTGGGAAGGCTCCCAGTTCTCACATCCTCACCAACAACACTGGTTGTTGTCCATCTTTTTGAATCTTGTCACTCTGGTGGGTGGGAAGTGTTATCTCATTGTGGTTTTGATCCGCATTTCCCTGCTGACTAACACTGGGCATCCTTTCATGGGCTTGTTGGCCTTTGTGTATCTTTGAAGAAATGTCTCTACATCCTTCCCCCAAATTTAATTTAAATGTTAATAAATTTATTTGCCTTTTTATTGCTGAGTTGTTAGAGTTCTTTATATATTCAGGGTACTAGACACTAGGTGGACAGTCTGTAACTATTTCCTCTGTGGGGTTTTTTAACTTTCTTGTTAGTGATCTTTGAAGCACAAAAGTGTTTAATTTTGATGGAAGTCCAGTTTTTTTCTTTCTTTGGTGGTTCGTGCTTTAGGTGTCTTGCTAAGAAACTGTTGTGTAAATCCAAGTCACAAAGATTTACGCCCAAGTTTTCCTTTAAGTGTTAGAGTTTGGCTCTTGCATTGAGGTCTGTGATTCTAAATGCTAATTTCTGGAGTTAATTATTGTGTGTGGTCTGAGGCATGGGGCCCAAATTCATTCTTTGGCATGTAGCTATCCAGCTGTCCCCGCACCTCCTGTTGAAAAGACTATCTTACCCTTTTAGATGGCTCTGACGCTTTTGCCAAAAATCAATTGACCGTAAACGTATGGGTGTATTTCTGGACTTTCTATTCTAGTTCATTGATCTGTTTATCCTTACATCAGGATCACACTGTCCTGATTATTCTAACTCTGTAGTATGTTTTGAAATCAGGCAGTGTGAGTCTTCCAACTATATTCTTCCTTCTCAAGACTGTTTGGGCTCTTCTGGGTCCCTTGTATTTCCATATGAATTTCAGCTCACCTTGTCAGTCTCTGTAAAGCATCCAGTCTGTGCTTTTACATCTGTTTTGTTGTTGTTTTTCTGGCCTGTAGACTTTCTTCTCTCCTGCTCCTGGTGCCAGGCCGGCCCCTACAGGGAGCTCCAAGCTGGACTGAGGCTAGAGAGCAAGTATCGGCGGCTTAATGGGTGCGCAGACCACACTGGCCCTTGTGAAGAAGGCCCCAGGGAGCGTGTGGCCCTGAGTGCTGCCACACTTTTTGGCTCTCTCACTACCTGGTGTCTTGCCAGCTCTTGGCTGGAAGGAGCTCTCCCAGCAAAGTGGAGGTGATGAAGAAGCAGCAGTTTAACCCAATGCATGGTTCTGGGTCCACTTCCAGGTTCTGTCTTTGCTCCTTTTGCCAAAATGTCCAAGTTGTGGTCATCCTTACCAGTGGGTCATCACCTCTGCCACTGAGCCCAGGGGTCCCACTTTGGGAGATGTGATTGCGAGACTGAGACATGGTCCTATGAGCTGGGGCAGCGATGGTGACGAGAGCGCCCGGCCGCTGGACACCAGAGCAGAAACTGTGAGAACTTCCTTCATACACATCATCCCCCTGAGACCTCACACCCGGGGGAGGGGGCATTCTCTTGCTCCCATTTTACAGATCAGGCCACTGAGGCATAGAAAAGTGTGAGCTTATTTCTTTAAGCCTCTGAGGCTGAGAAGTGGGGAGTGGGTGTGTGGGTGTCTGTGTGTGTGTGTGTGTGTGTGTGTGTGGAGGAGGGGAGCTTTGAATGCTGTTCTGTCCTGCCTCTTCAGGGGGTTGGCCCCTTCTTGCTTAATTTCTATAATCCCATCAATCATGAAGATGAAGCCCTCATCTTGGTAGGGCTGCCTTCTTGGGTCAGGGCCCAGGATTTCTTAGGGTCAAGTTCAGTAGTGGCCTTATTCTACAAAGAGCCAAAGGAGTAGGTCTGTGATGAGGCACAGACACATTGGTGCCTTGTGCGGCGTGAAGCTCTCGGTTGGGTTGGAAGCCCAGCTGTCCGGGGGAGCACTGAGAAATTGTCCAGGCTCCCGGCTGTATCAGAAGCCTTTGTTTCATTTGGATCACTGCTACTGACCTAAAGGGTACACTCCTCAAAGCCCCATTATTGATGCTTTCCTACTGGGACCCATGAGCAGCGGCAGGAGAATCTCTCTCTTCCCTACCTCCCCCCCCCCCAGAGGACCTCACCACGGAGAGGACATGGTGCATTCTTAGAAGCCTTTGTTTCCCCAAGGTGGTGAACGGCCATTTGTCAGCTACTAAACTTTAAAAACTGCCTTGCCTTCCCCAGCCAGCTGGAAAGCCACCAGACTGTCTCTCCCCTGGGTATTTCTTAGAATTTGTTGTTCAGATTGCTAGCCGCCAAACATTTTTGACTGGGCACCCCTGCCGCGAGAAATGCCGACACACACATAAATGTATTAATGTATTAAATAATCTGTGTATGAATACACGATATATTATGCTCGCTCTAAAAATATACCAAAAAAGTGAACATTTTAAAAGATGTCCTTTATTCTGGTAGGTCTGATCAAGATAGTCTTAGCCAGTTTAAAAGGCCCACAGATACAGTTCTTCCCCTGACCCTGCCTCATTTCCACCACACTCTTACAACTCCCTAATGGAGGGGGGCAGTGTTATTCCAGTATTAAGTATCTACTACAAGATACATTCTTCTTTCAGGCTTATCCAGAACCAGATCACAGCCAAGGGGATTGCCCAGTTGGCAGATGCCTTACAGAGGAACACTGGCATCATGGAGATCTGGTAAGACACATCTGCCGCTGGTCCTAACAATGGTAACAGTGCTTACTGACTCAGCACCACCACCTGGGTGCCCGGGCACAATGGGGAGCCCTTTGCAATTACCCCTCATCATTCCCATTATCTAGTAAAGTAGCTGGTATTATTTCCACTTCACAGATGTAGAAACCGAGGCCCAGTGATGTAAAACTTGCCCAAGGTGCCACCTAAGAGAAGCTGGATCTGGTCCAGATTGCCTGACTCTGTGGTCAGCATGCTTCTCCCAGGCCCCCTGTCCTCCTCTACCTTCCTGGGGTCTCATGGGGCAAACAGGCCCAGAAAGGGATCCCCGCTGGAAGTGAATCACTCAGGGACTCAGGAGGCTGAGAGATGAATGTGCTAGCTGGAGTTTGGGGCCCATTCTTCTCCTCTTCAGGGCTTCCTGGCCTTGAGGAAATACTTTCATGCTGGATTTGAGCTGACTTGTGCTCTCCCTCAACCTCCCATTTCTGTTTGGAGGAGTTATTTATGGGGCTAGTGGGACAGAGCCAAATTATTTGCTTTCTACAATATTGAGCCCTGTTACGCTCCGTTATTGCCTCACAAGACACATTCCCCCACCCCCACCCCCCACACATTTGAGGCATTTGGGTCTGGGCCTGTAGAATGTGCCAGGCCATAAGCAGAGTTGGGGGAGTTCCCATTAGTAACGGTTGCAGCCATGGTTTGGGTGCTGGGGAAATGGCAGCCGGACTGAAAAAACCCTGATTGCTTAAAAGTCTGGGCTTCCTGGAGCTGAGAGCAGGGGGCTGAACTCCTAAGTATTCTGGAGTTTGTCCTGCACCTCGGGGTGGGAGAGGTGAGGGAGAGCACAGCCCCGCAGAGCAACCATGTGGAGGACCCAGCAGAGGGGAGAGCCAGACCTCCCTTGAGGACACAGATGGGGAGAAGAGTTCCCACTCTCATTGTGGCTTCTGTGAGATCGAAGGAGCAGCCTCACTGAGAACTCAAATCCTCGGCTCAGAGGGCAGTTACTCATTAACGACTTTACTTCTTCATGACGGGGGAGAATTTCCCAGCCAAAAAAAGTATGACCGTAGCTCTGAGTACAGTGCTTATTTTTTTTTTTTTTATTAAATTTTATTTTTTATAAACATATATTTTTATCTCCAGGGGTACAGGTCTGTGAATCTCCAGGTTTACACACTTCACAGCACTCACCATGGCACATACCCTCCCCAATGTCCATAACCCCACCTCCCCTCTCCCAACCCCCCTCCTCCCATCAACCCTCAGTTTGTTTTGTGAGATTAAGAGCCACTTATGGTTTGTCTCCCTCCCAATCCCATCTTGTTTCATTTAAAAACGTTGGTTAGATGCCACGAAGTAGGTGGCAATGCCTTAACCGTATGCGTGTTGTGAGGCCCGAGGGCCTCTTCCATCCTTGTCAAGGGGAGTGCCAACCTTCTCTCCTTTCATACAACACTGAGTACAGTGCTTATTAAACTTTGCCTTGGAACTTGTCAGAGGATCATAAAATGAGTTCGGTGGGTTGTGACCAGCATTATTTAAAAAAATGAACTTAAGCAGAGTACAGGAAAGCGCTGTCCATAGTATGATTTTATACTTGTTTCAGGTATGTATATGTGTGTATGGACAGATGCTGGTTCACAATGGAAAATGTAATTTTTGGCTGGGTCATGGTTGAAAAAAGTGCTTGGAAAACACTGTCCGAGAGAAGAGAGCCCAGCTCCGGCCAGACTGACCAAGGTGCTGTGGTCTGCGCGGCTGCGCCCACTCCTCCATCTGGAAGGCCTGTGACAGCCCCTGGGACTTGAGTTTGCGCTCATCTCCGTGTGTGCTGTCATGATCTGGGTTCCGCAAAGTCCTGTCCAGAGCTGGGAGTGGGGAGGGAGCCACTCTGTCTACGGTCATCAGCAGCTGAATGGCTCGCCGTTTGGACTGACAACTAGTTCTCCCTTGCCCTGGCCCCGAAGAGATTGTAGCCCCAGCTCCCACCGTGGGTTCTGCTGCTAAGACAGGAGGCTGCGTGTTCTGGGACTTGACATTGTACGGCATTGAGCATACATGTTGGTCTTGCGAGGTGGTGTACTCCAGACCATGAGCTCTTTGAGGTGTGGGGCCTGGGTCATGGTGTTAAAAAAACAAGGTTCAACTGAGTGAATTGGAAGGTCTAATTGGCTTTATTAAACAATTCAGGAGTTGGGCAGCATCCCACCTAGCACGTCCCGGGGAGGGGGGCGGGGGAGGCCAGCGGGGAGCTCTGCTGAGCCAAAGGAGAGAAAGGTTCTTAAAGGCAGAGGGCATGAACAAAGACAAATGCCCTAGCAGGGAATGCATTGTTCTAGCCAAGGCTGCCCCTCTTAAGGGGAGCTGAAGGGGCCTCTCAGTCAATTTCCTGGGATTGACCAGGAAATTCTATGTTGACTGATTAAAGGTTACCATCTTTCCTCTCAGCTGCTCCCCTGTAGTTCTCAAAGCCTCTGTTGATCTTCAGCATTCTTGGGTCATGATGTTTTGGCTTTATCTCTGTGGCATTCGCAGGTTATGAGTTCAGATTTATATTCCTTTAAGTCGGTTGTCCTCTTCGTACTTTGTGTTGGTCCAGTCTGGGGAGACCGTTTGCTTGGTGGGTAGCAGCTGCAAACAGGCATTTAAAATTTTTGAGAGAAGGTAATGCACCAGGGAGATATGATGATTATGGTAAGATAATGTGCCATGTTTGCAGGGTACTTTGAAGCCAGGGTCTCCAATCCAGTCAAAATCAAATAAATCAAAGACCCCATGGAAGGAGTCATCCTTTTAAGACAAGCGGCTTGTTTTGTGAGTTGACCTGAGTTTCCACTTTCCCAGAAGGGTGCATCCGGGCGTAGCCGGTGGTACTGCGTCCACCAGGCAGCTCCTTGCTCGATAATCAAGGGCTCTTCTGGTACCGGGAACAACTCTGGTCAGAGAGTCTAGGGACCTGTGAGGGCAGTTCTTGCTTTAGTGGCAATTTGGCAAACATTTTAAGAATTAAGGAGAAGTTCCTGATTATAGCCTCATTTATATTTATCCCTGGAAGTAAGGATCTGCCAAAAGGAGAGTCCTGAATCATGAAAGCCTCCCTGTAGTTCCCTTCTAACTCCTGATGTAAATTCACAGGAGTCGGCCAGTGATAAAAGTGCGATTTTTCTCCTAGCCTGAGACAGAAGGTGGCTCTGAATTCCCAAGGTTGCCCCCTGAGCGGTGGCCCAGAAGGGAAAGACAAGGGCATTATCTCGCCAAGCCAATGCCAGAGGGGAGGGAAGGAAAAGGGCAAACGCTCAGTCCCAGGGTGAAGTCTCCAGCTCGCGTCGTGAGCAGAGGCAGTCTGTGGGGGCAGCTGTTTCTCTCCGTGGTCGGGGTGATGGTAGCTCTCCAGCATCTGTCCAGGCCCAGGCCTTGGTTGGAGCCTCCGTCGGCTGTGCCATGGGGTCTCAAGGCTCCGTGTCTCCTAGCTGTGCAGCGGTGTCGGTGGTCAGGAGCGTTCCGTAAAGTCCCAAAAGCTGTTCTCCTCTGATGATGTTTCCGGAATCCCTAATCAGCACCTGGCTCTAGACTGTGACTAACAGGACCCTTTGAACTGGGATCCCAGATGGTTTCTTGAAGCTGTTCATGACAGGCTGGAGCATAAGACAACAAAAGACTCACAGTGGCTGGTCACACTGGCATGAAACAAGGGATCAGCTGAAGGTTGTACACAGACAGAGTTCCAGGAAATCTGCAAGGTTCTTGTTGAGTGAAAAGGGTGCCTCGATCACTGGAGATTATACAAGGTATAATTTTTTTAAAATTCTCATTTTTTTAAGTAAGCTCTGTGCCTGCTGTGGGACTTGAATTCATGATCCCAAGATCAAGAGTCCCATGGTTTACTGACTGAGCCAGCCAGGTGCCCCTAGATTGGCAAACTTATAAATATAGCTCATAATTTAGAGACATGCGTTTCTTCATAGTATAATAGCACAAAAGAGGTTTTGCTAACAGACCTAAATTTGTCTTATACAGAGAAACTAAAGGTAGAAGTAGATAAATCTATATTAATATGTAATGTATTACTTTTAACTTGGAAATAATTTAGATACTCAGTGCATTGTTTTTAAGATTTTGTTTATTTGAGTGAGTGAGCAAGTGAGAGAGAGGCAGAGGGAGAAGCAGACTCCCTGTTGAGCAGGGAGCCTGACTTGGGGCTTTACCCTGGGACCCTGGGATCCTGACCTGAGCTGGTGGCAGACGCTTAACCGACTGAACCACCCCCAGGTGCCTGTAAATACTCAGTGACTTTAACAACTCATTTAATTTTGCAAAACTTTAAAGCTGTTTTGCTTAAAAACAAAACTTTAAAGTTTTTAAATTTCTGGGTTACCACCAGAAAGATTTTGGAAGCTATTTAAAAGTTTACCTGGAGGGGCACCTGGATGGCTCAGTCAGTTAAACATCTGTCTTTGGCTCGGATCATGATCCCAGGGTCCTGGGGTCAAGCCCCACGTCGGGCTTCCTGCTCAGTGAGAAGTCTGCTTCTCCATCTGTCTCTGCCCCCAACTCGTGCTCACTCAAATAAATATATGAAACCTTTAAAAAAATAGTTTAGCTAGAAACCTTTTAATCTTATTTACATCTATTTAATTTACTTATTCTTAATTATATTTGGACTACCCATAAAACTTGATGAGTCATTAGACAGACTCAACCATTATTCTGTTTTGGTTTTTTTCTGACAGATTTTACAACAGAGAGAACATGAAGCTCATTTGTCTTTCAGTAAACACAGGCAGGATAAAAGTTTTATATTTAACGCTGATAACTCTAAAGACAGCTCTGTTTTAATTAAACCAATAATCTCAAATAAGCTTTAATACCAAATATTTTCCCAGATCATATGAACTTAATTTTAGAGAGAACTGTGGGGCTGGCGGTTGGCAGGGACAGAGGAAAGAGAATCTCAAGCAGACTCCCCTGTGAGCATGGAGCCCAATCCAGAGCTTCCCTCTCACAACTCCCAAGAGCATGACCTGAGCTGAAACCAAGAGCTGAATGCTTAACCGACTGAGCCACCCAGGCATGCCCTGAGCTTTGAGTTTTAGAATGCCTAATTCTTACCAGCACATGCCTTCAGATAAACCAAATCGAGCTCTGTTACAAATTAATTTTAGCCATACCATCCAGAAGTACAAAAAATACCTCACATTTACGACATACATGGATACTCATACAAACACACAGACCAGAGGCAAACAGAATCTTCCAGCTTCTGGTTCTACTTGTGTCTGTAGAGAGATTACAGGTCCAATTTCCAAGTATCTCCCTCTTTTTTTTTTTTTTTTAAGATTTTTTTTTTTTTAATTTGACAGAGATCACAAGTAGGCAGAGAGGCAGGCAGAGAGGGGTGGGGAAGCAGGCTCCCCGTCAAGCAGAGAGCCCGATGTGAGGCTTGATCCCAGGACCTGAAGTCATGAACTGAGCCGAAGGCAGAGGCTTAACCCTACTGAGCCACCCAGGCACCCCCCTCTCTCTTTTTCTAATGAAAAATTTCCCTCTCAAGTTTGCATTTCAAAGAATGGTTCTTACCTAGGTCCTAGAGAAATGGGGGTAGAAAATGTACAAGGGAAGTATGAAGTTTTGTCCAAGGTGGCAATTTGGAGCATATCTGCCTATTATCAGAGGTGCTCCAGTGGGCCCAAGAGCTGTTACTGGGTTATATTTTAAAAAGGTCTCTTCCCTTCCCATTTTTCCTTCAGCCTCAGGCAATGGTGGGCTCTGTTCATATTTCAAAGACATGATCAGATTTATGATTTAAAGGGACAAAGAATGCAAAAAGTTTTTTTTCTAAGAGTTTTGGGGTAGTTAAATTGACTTAAAATTGACCTTTTTTTTGACCTGTCGGCTGTGGCAGTCTTCCTTCCTAGCCATGGAAGAGCACATTCTTATTTACTGGCAAAGCCATCACCACTTAACGGGCATTAGATTCTGACTTGCACAGGTAACCTCTTCGCTTTTGGAAACATGGAGTGTGCTGGGTTTCTGGGTACATATCTAGCTATTGTTCAAATGCTTCCAGGAAGCTCAGTTGTTCTGCCGGGTAACAGAACATGGGACAAGATATTCAGAAATTCAGAGTAATGTGGGTGGAGGCTTATTTATTTAGTGCCCTGTGGTACATTGCCAAACATGATTTTAAATCTCAGTGGTTTGGGTCCTAAATGGTGAATAATGTTCTGGAAATTAGTAGGGGAGTATTTTCAATATAGGCCTGAATATTATTTCTGCTTAAATATGACATTCAAGGAGAGAATAAGTGAGTGCTTCCTTGTTATAATTGAATAAAATGCTTGATTGCTCTGGGGGAAAAGAAATGACCTTTTCTTCCCTCAAGTGCAGGGCAATTTTGTTCCAATATACTGACCTTTGATAATATCCACAAATATTTTGAGAGGAATGGCTGAGGTTTGGAGATTGGTAAAGATAAGTAGATTTTTTACTTAATTCCCCCAAAGAACTGGATTCCAGCCTGAATATCAAGGGACTGGCTTACCTTTTTAACTAAATTTGCTTCTTTGTATCAAGGGGAATTTTATCTTTTGTACAGTCTGTATAAAGCTTTTTAACAAAAGTCTTCCCCTTCTATTAGCCCCTCAGCATCAGGCTTCTTCTGATCACTGAGGAGGGCCTAGGAGAAATTTCATCCGTTATCTCTTTCCTGTGAAGGGGAGGTTGTGAATAGTCCAATCTTTTTAATGTTTCTCTAAGCTTGGTAGGATCTTCTGAAAATGGAGGGAAAAGGACTTTATAAAAGATCTGCAGTTGTTTGGGGGACATGAATTTTTGGCAGGAGGGGATGTGGTCCAGGATACACCTGGCAAAGGTGAGCATATAGAAATGGCTGAGGCTGACAGAGGTTGATTACAGTAAACCAAGCCATCCTGTTTGTCCTGGGTGCTTCTATTAAATTCACTTTCTGGCTTCCAGCATTTATAAGAGTAGCTTGTATACTTTGAACCTAGAGGTTGGGCTGGATTTTAAGAAGGGGAATTTCCATGGGATGTAGACATTTATCTGTCTTAAGTCTAATGTTTGTTCTTTTACCTTGTCAAGGGAATCCCTAAGAGTAGCCATTATACCAATAAGACAACTGAGAGCTCTTCATAGGTAATTTCTTTTTTTTTTTTTTAAAGATTTTATTTATTTGACAGACAGAGATCACAAGTAGGCAGAGAGAGAGGAGGAAGCAGGCTCCCTGCTGAGCAGAGAGCCCGATGTGGGGCTTGATCCCAGGACCCTGGGATCATGTCCTGAGCCAAAGACAGAGGCTTTAACCCACTGAGCCACCCAGGTGCCCCAGTAATTTTTCTCTTTCAAGTAGCCAATTTAAAGGATCTAATGTCTGGCCATCAAACAAATGGATCCTATTAATTTCAACCATGACTCAAAGTCATAAGCCTTTTAATGGCTTAATCCAAGACTTAAGAGGTGTCCCTAGAGAAAGCATAGATGATGCAGCCCCCGTGATCCAAAAACCTACTCCCAGGAATAGTCTGGGAAAGCAACCATCCTCTTGTACAGGCTGTGAGAATGGTCTCTGGACCATTCTCTGTGCCTCTGGTCTCCCAGAGGATGCCTGGGATGTGTCTAGTACAGACCTGCTGATCTGTGACATGAGGCAGGTGCTACTGGAATGAGATTTCTCCAGCACTAAGGAGCAACAGAGGTCTCTCCCTTATGGGCTGGGACCTCTTATGACAAACTTCCCTGAAAGCTGGCATGGTCAGACAGAGCACACTGCTTGTAACTGTGTATCTCGGGTCCCCCGCCTATGAGACTGGCCACCAAGATGCTCCCCAGTAAGTGTGCTCTTCCAAGTGGCGGAGACCAGCGAAAATATGCCCATGGGTCACAAAGCCAAGCTCTTAGGACACAGAACTAGACGAAAGAAAGAATTTTATATTCACATTAACAGCCCTGCCTAAGCCTTGGGCTCTGGGGGCCAAACCAATACCTAGAAGGGCTATGCCTTGAGTTTGGGGACTGTGTAGTGTTTATCGCATACCCTGGTGCATGGACATTTTCTTGAGGCTGGCAGGGGACTGAGTGTCAATCTAACCCATTCCATGACCAGGTTATCCTGACTGGGGGACTTTGAGTTAGATGACAAGCACTGTAACAGCTTCTAAGTGTTGACGTGTGACCACCAATTTTGCAGCTTGGGCTTCCAAGATGTTTCTTTAGCAACAGCCTTTACCTCATGTGCATATTAACCTACAGCAAAGTTTGTCTAAAGAGACCCTGGTTTGAAGAGAACCATGACCTCACCAGTCCATGAGGCCAGCTACACAGTAGGCTTATAGGACTGAAGCCTGCATTCTGTCCTGTGAGAATCCCTTCCTGTGACCCTCAACACAAAAGACACAGATGAAAGAAAACTGTGACCATCTCTGGGAGGAAATGATCAGTCACCCAAGAGTACTCTACCAATTTTTCCCAAAAGTTGCTCAAGCGCAAGGAACTAGTTCTACAGTATTTTCTCCTGCTAACTGAATTTAGAGAAAGAGTCTTACCACTCATTCCACCAGACCCTGCAGACAGAGAAGCTCGGAGGCTGGTGTGGTCAGAAACCTTACCTTCTGCTGGCTGTGCGTGTGTCAGCTGTCCCAGATCTCTGTGCAACAACAGCCCCAGGGTGAGCAGCTGGCCCCGAGAATGAGTATTCACCAACCACACCAGCCAGAGGGAAGGAAAAATTCTTCCTCTACCCTTTAGTTTCTTCCAATGGGACTAAGAGCTACATTTACATAAAACAGATTAACCAGAGGAAAAAAACACAAAGCTTGAGACCTAAAGAGACGACCAAGGCAGGCAGTTTTTAGAGGCAAGGAGTAAATTCATGAGGAATTGACAGTACAAAGAAATATTAACTTTGGGAGCTCCAATTCATAAGGAATTCTAGGCAGAATTTGGGGTGTGATACTAAATTAGTAGACATTAACAAGTATTGTCTATACATTTTTCTTAGCTCTAAACTTCCTATGTCTGGTGATAAGAATGTCTGTAGCTCCCTGGCACAGGGAGGGTGCCTTTCACATGGGAGATATTTCTTCTGCTTTCAGGGGGACAGAGGAGGGTCTGAGGGTCCTTCTTGTACAGGTTGTCTCTTAAATACTATTTTATTTAAAATAACAGTAAGCCACAGTGGAGCAACCTGCCCTTAGCCCCTACAAAACCAATTCACTAGAGCTCTTTTACAAATTGATTTTAGTAATACCACCCAGAAACAATATCTCACATTTATGACATACACACATACATACAAACACACAGAGGCGGTTGGTTAAGCATCTGCCTTCAGCTCAGGTCATGATCTTGGGGTCCTGGGATGGAGCCTGACATCTATCGTGTTCTCTGCTCAGCAGGGAGCCTGCTTCTCCCTCTCCATCTGTGTTCTCTCTCTCTCAAATAAAATCTTAAAAATACACATAGAGGGGGCGCCTGGGTGGCTCAGTGGGTTAAAGCCTCTGCCTTCGGCTCAGGTAATGATTCCAGCATCCTGGGAGCCCCGCATGGGACTCTCTGCTCAGCGGGGAACCTGCTTCCCCCTCTCTCTCTCTGCCTACTTGTCATCTCTGTCAAATAAATAAATAAAATCTTTAAAAAAAAATACACACAGAGGCAAAGACCCTATGGTTACTAATACTTGTGGATTTTTTAAATAAGACTTTTATTTGTCCCCGGAATCAAGCTTAAGGAGGCTGTACTGGACTTTGAGCACAAGAGACCTTTTTAGCAGTCTGTACTATAAAAAAGCCTCTTTTTCCCCCTCTGTCTCAGGTGATTGTGGGCTGTGTTTACATTTCAAAGACATGATGAATGTATAACTTCAAGGGACAGAGAAAGAATGTAAGTTCCTCCAAGAAGGACTGGGATTTCCCAAGTCTTTGAGATAAATGAGGGAAGTTTCGGAATAGGTAAATAAATAGGTGAATTTTGAGTTGTGCCTAGAACGGACTTTCATTTTTGGGGTCAGGGGGGAAGGTAAGGTAAGGACAGTTGCTCCCAGTTTATCAAATTGGGCTATAACTTTAATGACATCCTAGATCAGCCCACCTATCCCAGCTACATTCTCTCCAATTCATTTCTTTCCCTCTGGGTACATAGTTGAACTTCAGAGATTTCTGGCAGTACTGAATAACCCTTGGGTTATTGGGTGTTAAGATGGGTTCCCAAAAGAGGGTACGAAGGATATTACCTTCCCCAAGTCCAGAGTCCCTCCCACAGACAACCAAAAGAATAACCTGCACGTCCCAGGCCAGCAGAAAGCCAAGCCTGGTTATGCAAAATGAGACAAGGAAGAGGGTGACAGCTGCCCCCTGGGAGAGAGGGCATCAGTGAATGATGGGTTTGGATTTGGGAAGAAAAGGGCAACATACGGTTTTCTTTTCCCTTCTCTACTGGGCACTGCAGGCACCTTCAGAAGTGATTCTGATAAGCATTTTCACCCTTTGCTAGCTTCTGCCAGTTTTTCCAGGGTCCCCTGTGCAGGCTCTGCTATCTGCTGGAGGTTCCCACTGGCTGTTTTTTTAAGCTATTATTTATTTGAGAGAGAGGGAGAATGAGCACTAGCGGAGGGAGCAGGACAAGCAGGCTCCCTGTTGAGCAGAGCACAATCCCAGGACATGCCCCCAACCCTGCCACCAATCCCAGATCGTGACCCGAGCCAGTGAAGGCAGATGCTTAACTGACTGAGCCACCCAGGCGCCAACAGTTTACCAAAAAATTCCTCTTCCGTTAACTCAGAGGGGCCAGTATGGGGGGGTGGTACCTGTAAGACCCGTGCCTTGCCAGTTTTGTTTCTGGTGGTATTTTCAGAGGAGGAAAGGCAATGCAGACAGAGAATTAGCAGCGTGAGTCCTCAGAGGACAAAGGCGGCAACAGGCGTTTCTTCTGACTTCCTTTAGGTCCCTCTTATACCTTTAATTTTCGGGAGGCTTTTGTTAAATCTTTTAATTCATTTTTAATGACACTAGTTCGAAATTTTGAAACCTTCTGGAGTTTCTGCTTGCCCATGTAAACATGCACCCTGTTTGCTTTGGGAACCGGGGCTTTCCATGGCGCTTCTCAAATGACTTTGTCTACTGGGAACACTCCCCATTGTGACTGGTGTACTGCTAGGGTGTTTTTAGTACAGTTTTGCCATTTCTGCAGATACTCCCAGCTCCCAGCACCACGGGTTTTAGACTTAAATGAGCAGGTGTGCTGGAAGGCGGCATGTTTGACTCTTCAGAATTTAGGGATCCTCTTAGCTAAGCCTTGGGTATACAAAACAAGACAAACATGCGCACTTTAACACATCAGCAGTAACCAACCACAGAGTGCTTCCCCGGACTGGCAGAGAGAAGGCCGTGCCCAGCACAGGCAGTTCCCTGCGTGGACTGACCCAGTGGCCTCCACGGTAGGGACTGTGGACTGGAAATGGGGAATGGACTTAAGCAGCAAAAGCCCAGTAAATGAGGACTGCGGGTGGGAACTGGGAAGGGATTCCAGCGTGGACTGGTGGGCTGAACCCAGGGCTAAGGATGGGTGCTCCCTGAGAGCACCCCCAACCCCCGTCACCTTGGACTGGAAAGCCAATTAGGTTGGTATCTCGAAGGCAAAAAGGGGAGGAGAAACCAAGAGGACTCACCGGCAGTGGCACCCGGGCAAGGGCAAGAAAGACAGGAACGTGGAAGGGCTCGCGGGACACAGTGCCTGTGATTCTCACCGTCCCTGCAGGGCCCTCAGGAGCTCGCTGTGGACCCCAGGGCCGCCACCACAGCTGTGAAACAAAATTCAGCCGCGTAAATTGCAAGGTCTGATGGGCTTTATTTATATAATTCACAAATCAGGCGGCATGCTATCTAGCAAGCAGATAGAGCTCTGCTGAGCCCAACAAGAGAAAGGTTTTGGAAAGGCAGAGAAGGCATTCAAAAGGGGGCATTTACTAGCCAGAAATGCACTGTGTAGGCCAGGTTGTGCTCCTAAGGAGCAGAAAGGGCTCAGGAAGTTTCCTGGTCAGGTTGCCTGGCTAAAGGCTGTATTCCTGGGGCGGCGGAACTGCAGTTTGATTAGGTACTGAGTTCGGTTTACTGACCTGGGGCCTTTACCTCAGTGACAACACTTGGGGCCTGCGGGTTGTTTCTTAACAACAACAAAAAACCACACAATCCATGGTCACTGCTGTGTCCGTAGGCCTTAGTGTTGCATCTTCATTTGCTGACTAACAGGGCTGGAGTGCCAGGCATGGTGCTAGCACCATCCAGGGGTGACCCCAACAGACCTGCATTCATCCATGGCTTTACCCCTAGTGAGCGAGATGCACAGTACATCATTCAAGCAATTCATTACGAGTGCTGTACAGGAGAGCGCTAAGAAGGGAACCGAACACAGATGAGGTTTCAGGGCACTTCTCCCTAAGGAAGTGGCATTTAAGCTAAGCCAGGAAGAATGAGTAGGAGTCAGTCAGCTGTGGGGAGGGGAGAGTGTTGCAGGGAGAGGAACAGCATATGCAAAGGCTGTGAGGCAGGAAGGAGAAGCACGGTATCCTTGAAGAACAGCAAGATGTCACTGTGCTCCTGGGGTTCAGAGAGTATAGAAGGGACAATGGGAGGCAGAGGACTTGGGGCATACTAGACCATAAGAGATTTGTGGGTCATATTACATATTCTGGTCTTTATCCTAAAAGCAATGGAAAGTCCTAGAGGGGTTTGAGGCAGAGGGGGGGATATGATCAGTTTTGCTTTATAAAAAGACCACTCTGGCTCCCCCAGGAAAACGGATAGGAAGAGGCCAGACGATACTGCCGTGATCCAGAAAAGCAATGGTGGAGCTCAGACCACCATGGTGGCAGTAAAGATATGGAGAAGTTTCAGGGAGGCATGCTGGGGATGTTTAGAGAGTAAGACACAACTCTGGGATAGA
Organism: Enhydra lutris kenyoni; assembly: GCF_002288905.1. Taxonomy (NCBI): domain Eukaryota; kingdom Metazoa; phylum Chordata; class Mammalia; order Carnivora; family Mustelidae; genus Enhydra; species Enhydra lutris. Next base: position 30,102,461 of record NW_019154100.1, on the reverse strand, counting down.
CCGAGTACGAAGATGAGGAGGAAGGAAGGGATCAAGGCTGATCCCCAGGTCACTGGCTTACACAGCTGGACGAAGAGTGGTTCGACACTGAGCCAGGGGCCCTGGGCCGGCGTGACCCCCTTGCGGTGCCTGGGAGACATTGAAGTGAAGGTGTTCAGTAGGTGGAGGCACACAGGAGAGGTCTGGGCTGCAAGCCCACTGAGGTAGGGATGAGGTCGCTGGGGGGCAGTGATAGGCCCTTCCCCCAGCCTGAAGGAAGGCCAATATTTAGAGGCCACATGCAGGAGAACAGGGGAGGGGACACTGAGACGCAGTGGCAGACACAGGAGAAAGCCAGAGAGCCTAACATCAAGTCAAGTGAGCGTGGAGTTTCACGGAGGCCGAGGGCAAGACAGCCAAACTCCTGTGCAGGAGAAGATGACCAGGCCTGAGAGATGTCATTAAGTTCGGGTTCCTAAAGGCTATTGGTGACCTTAGTGAGAGCCAGTTCAGAGAGTGACAATAGCTGGAAAGGAGTAATATTATCACACAAGAGTCCGAACAGAGCACGTCCCTTAACTTCAGGGCCACATGAAGAACAGGAGTGTGTCAGGAACACATACCGGTGAGGCCCCCACAAGTTCCTACCATTTTACTTATGTTGTTTGTTTTTCTCCAACAGCCTAAATGGAAATTTGATAAAGCCAGAGGAGGCCAAAGTCTTTGAAGACGAGAAGCGGATCATCTGCTTCTGAGAGGCCTCTTCCACGTGTGGGGTCCACGCCCCGGGGAGGAGCCTCCCTGCGCAGCTGTTACAGTTTTGCGGCACGAGTGCGCCTGCTGAGCCGTTTAAGTGACTGTAACTACGCCACGAAGAGACATGACGCATATCCAGGATATTTTTATCGGACATGAGAGGAGTAAGACTGAGCTCAGAACTGGCCCTCAGGACCAGGGAAGAGAGTTAGTCATGCTGTCCCCATGGAAGAGTTGAGGACATGGTAGAGAGTTAGTGCCAAGCTTCTGGCAGAAAAGGTGGTCAACAAACAAGTTTTTTGTTTTTTGTTTTTTTTTAACCTGGAACCTTCTCTTCCTCCTCAGTACCTCCCAACAGGTTGACGGCCTGCCCACCTTTCACAGCTACAGATTAACTGACATACACACAGGGTCGGGATATGATGCATCCAAGGTTTTGTCAAAGGCTGCTTGTAGGCTTCTGTTTTAGTCCTTGGGTCTCAGTATCTGTTGACAGAGATCATGGGGTGCTCCCTTAGCAGGTCTAAGAGAAAGGGTGGGGTCTTCGTGATGCTGAGTTTCTGCTTGGGGCTTTCTCATGCTGGGCTGACCTCCTTAGGAAGGCTGATAAGGGTGGGCCCAAGTGCTCTGCACCAGGAGGAAGAACCCGTGCCCATCCTCCAAAAGGAGTAAGGCCTGGCTTGTCTTTGTGGCCCTGGGGTCCAAACAGAAGCTTCTCTGTCTCTTGCCCTCCTGAGGAAGGGAAGTGTCTCTCTCCCTGCCGCAGAGCAGTTGTGAGGATGACTGAACTGGACTTAAGGCTGAGGGAATTGCTGAGAACCCAGCTAGGAGACCGTGTCAGATGGACCGTCATGGCAGGCACGTGCTGGATGTTACATGGGGGAGAGGGTGGTGATATTACCAGATAACTTGTTCTTTTGCCAAGTCATTTAATAAAGTACTGAAAACATTTCTAATTAGAATTTTCTAATTTCTAAAGGAAATTTTGCCTGAGAAGCATGGTAGGATCCCTGGCCTCCATGCCTTGACTCCCTTCAGAGATACTCACTGTGCTGGTGGCACCCTGGTGTGGGGCGCTGTGCGGAGCCTGCTGAAGGAAGGCCAGAGGTGTCATCGTTATGGTCCTTTGCAGGCCTCTCCACCTACTAAGGGATCAAAAAAAGCCAAGGACGCAACTGAGGCCTTTTCTTCTACCTGACCTCTGAACCCATACAGCTGGCTTCTCAGAGGAGCAGACTCAGGGGTGGCTGGGGCCAGGATATGCTGCACGGGCCAAATTCCACAGTCCTCACCACCATGCCATGCTAGGCCCTGGTGGCCAGGCTCAATGTCCACTACCTTCTGTGGCAGTTCACAGCTGAGTGGACCTGTCACCCACTGTGGCAAGAGGCAGCAAGCCAATAAGGACCAAACATGAGAGGGAAAGGGACGGGGGGAGCCTTCCAACAGTACCTTTGAGTTCTCAGAGGTCCAGTCTGGTTTTGTGCAGCAGCCCCTGTCAGAAAATGGCAATTGAGGAAGTTAGCTCTGAAAATCCTGTAGTCATTCAGCCACATGGTGGCTGTTCCCCTAAGGGGCCGCTTTGGTAGCTCTGAGTCAATCTTCCCCTCACCCCAGATCTGAGTATTCACCTAAGAGTCACCCCCTGAGGCAGCAACTCTCTCCCTACCAGAGACTCTAGGCAATAGGTCTGGAATGAACGTGGTGAGCTGAAGGCTAGGGGTGCTTAGGGCAGACTTCAGACTTCCTCAGTAAAAGAACTATACTTCTCAGTGGACAGATTCAGACTTCATTAAACCACTAAGGCTTAACTTTTGGGAGACTAAAATTTACTTAGAAACTACCAAATGTACTGCTTTTACAGATTATCAAGATTAAAACTGCTGCCTCTAAGGATATTAGAATCTGTGCAGTGTTGGCTTAAGTTCTGTTTGGAAATACTTCTGGTCTTTTAGATGGTGAACAACAGAGTTTCTATTTCTTCCAAATTTGTTGGAAAGTCTCTCCATTATTCACTGGTGAGCTTCTGTGCAGAGAGGTGGAGACTTTTCCTCATCAAGAGGACCACTGAAAGTTGGAAAAAAAAAATTAAAAATTCCACAATGTAGGATAGGACTATTTCCTTCCACAGGACACCCTGGTTGGTTTTGGGAAAGAAAACGACAGCTCCTCTATTTCAGACCTGCAACCACGGCATGTCATTTGGAACCTACCCAAACAAAACAAAACAAAAAACAACAATGTGGAGTCATCAGGTGGCTTTGGGCCAGGTGCTAAGGATCGGAATCTCAATCTGTGTCTTGAAAGCTGGGCCTCCTAGGGTTGTCCCCCCACCCCCCAGGGCAACTGTAAGCATCAGACACACGGATGCTGGAAAGCGGGGTTGCCACTCAGTACAGGTCGCTAGCCACCGTGAAACCAATGCTGCTCATTTCCGCTCACGGGGAACAGCCAGATAGATGGTTCTCTTCTCAGCTCCAAGGCTTAGGGAACTTCCTGACAAGGTCACCTATGGGCCCGAAGTTCTCAAAGTCAGGTCCGAGAATATTCCACTTCAAGCAGCTTGGAACAGTCTAGCTTCGCCAGCAAAAGGCACAGCCGTCAACCTTCATCATTGTCCCCCAAGAGCCCTACCGCTGCAGTGGGACTCACCCAATAGAGGGACGTGATGCCGCGTCGTCGGCCATAGAACAGAGCAGGAGCCCACGAGCCTCCGCCGGGTGCCCCCTCTGCTCCCCCACTGGATGCAAGGGGCTCAAGGATCTTTTGGTCCACTTCCAGGTGTGCCACGTCTATTTCCGGGAACTAATTTTCCCTTACAGGAAAAAAAAAAAAAAAAAAAAAGACCCTCGCCCTGGAGCTGAAAGGCAAAACCGTCATCATTAGGTCCAGAAAGGGTGATGTTAACGAAAATGGAATTTGCTGGTGAGGTGGCGGAGGTCGCGTTTCTATAGAGATGTGCTTGTAGCAGCACCGCTGTGTCCCCGAGGCCATCCCTGCCCTATTCTCTCAGCCTTAAAACGCACCTGACTGCACGCAAGAGGAGCTTAAAACTTCCAGGCACTTAACACTGAAAAGGTTATGGGCCTCCAATGATCTGTAACAAGAAATTTTTTAAACCATAGTAAATGATAAAGCAAGTGCAAGGATGTTAGGCAAGTTTTTCTCATGACTACGTGGGTGGTTTTTTGTTTTTTAGGGTTTTTTTTTTTTTTTTAAATAAAATATCAAAAGATCTCAACGTTTTTTCCTTGACTTTTTCTGCCAGTGCTTTGGTTATAAAAGCAGTAATTACAATATTAAAGGAAATGTTTAAAAATAATGCTTATAAATGACATAATACTAAGTTACTTTAATTTTTACATGTCATCTTCCCATGTTCTGCCTACTTTGTGACATTTTCCCCAACTTTTTTTTATTGTGGTTAAATACACAAAAAATTTACCATCTTAACTATGTTTAAGTATACAGTTCAACGGTATTAAATATATCCATAATGTTGTGCCACCAACACCACCATCCAGCTCCAGAATTTTCTTAGAACCCTAAAACTCTAGGTTCATTAAGGAACTCCCCATTCTCCTCCCTCCCCAGCCCTTGGCAACCACCCTTTCTGTCTTTAGGATTTTAACTACTCTAAGTACCTCATTAAGTAGAATCACATGGTATTCGTGTTTGTGGTTTTGTTTTGTAATTAACTCATTTCATCTACCACGATGTCCTCAGGTTCACTTTCCATACTGTTATATAGGCTTTATAAGGATCCTCTGTATTCTGTTGGTTTGCTTAATTATGCACCAAATATTAGAAATCCAGTCTTCCAGATTGGTTGTGGTGGTGATTATTTCATACAACGTTTCTGTGGAAGTAGAAAATTCTTTAGGACTATTTCTTTGGAGCAGGATTAGTAAGTCAAAGATTCTTTCTATGAAATTTTCTTTTTCAACTTATGTCAGCGCATAAAGTCTAGAGGTGTACCAAATGATTTAGAAGCAGATGAAAGTTATAGGACAATGTAATGTGAAGCCAGCAATGTCTCCTATGACCCTGTCCTGGACCGCGACCCTCAACAGTGTTTAGGCACTGCCCCTGTTCCCCCCACCCTACAGGTTATAGCTACAGACTGGCACCGATGATCACTACAACTTCCGGGAAGAATGAATCATCCACGAATCATCTGTTTGAAACTGGTACTGTGCAAGATAATAATTCATTAGTGTAGGTATCACTATCTTCAAAATCAGTTTTCCTTAAAATATTATGTATGTGTATACATGTCCTTGCTTTGCCAAACAGACCTAGTGTGACTAGACCCATTATACTGACTCAAATGGAAACCACCTCTTCCCAACAAGCCTACAAAATAGGAATTACTTCATGAATGAAGGAAACTGAGAACCCATGACTATGGGTGTAGGTCTTCGTCCTAATCAAGATGTGTATAAAAATGTGTGCCTGGTGGGCAGAGGGAGTAAAACCCTTCAGGAAAGGGATTTTGGCAAATGTAGAAAGCCACACCTGGCAACACCTGAGAATCTGAGCTCAGATCAATTCTCTCACTCTACCACCCCGGAGACTGGTGTTGGAGCAAAAGGGACTTGCCTAAGGTCACACAGTGTATTACTGGTAGAGCACAGCTAGAACAGAACAGGCCTGTCTGGTTCTGTTTTCCTTCTGTTCTGATAGTTTGTGCCCTTCAGTTCATTATGCAACTGACCTTCTTCCTGCTAAGTCTGATAAATCTGGTCCCAAGCCACTAGGGCAACTTAAACGCTCACCCTAAGAACACAGATGGGGTCTCTTTAGTGTCCCTGGTGCTAAGAGTTACAGGACTCTGGAGTCACATTTTCAAACCTCACTGAGAGTCACAAGGCTAGGAAGATCCTGGAGGAGTTTTGGTGACATGAGTCTGACTCTATAGAGCCAACAAATTCCTCATTGACCACTCATCCTCCATCCCCCAACCACAGATCTGGGCCAAAGGAAGTAAGTGGGGGCATTCCAGAGAGCTAGAGAAGATCCTGTTTGGATGGTTTTCATCACAAGAGGGCAGCATGTGTCCAGCAAGTAATTAATCCATTGTGCCAGTGGCTCCCACCGATCCAGAGGTGCTGGGGGCCTGATGACATTGTTCTTTAAGACCCCATACCAAGTATATAATGTTAAAAGCAAGTTCATTTTAAGCCCATTCACCCTTGTGTCCAAAGACATTGGAAGGCAGAGAGTCGGCCCCACGGCTCCGTGTAGAACAGTACAGCAAGTCTCTGGGTGGTGAGGATTTAGGTTCACATCTCAGTGCTATCAGGAGTTGTGTGACCCTGGACAAGCAACTTAGCTTTTCTGTGCTTGGGCTTCCTATTGTAATACTAGTACTCCCCTCAGAGGGGCGTCAGGTTGGAGGAGTAAATTAATTTAAGAAAAGCACTTAAGACAGTGCCTGACAAGTAGGATGGGCTCCAGAAGCAGTAACCCTTATTATCTGATCAGAACCTTTTCCTATGGCCTTAATGAGCACCAGGGATAAGGCAAGAGAAAAGAGGGGCCTCTGCTGGGCCATCCTTCCCATCCCTCAGAGCCCCTTGAAAACAGTATCTCCATATTCAGACCAATTGCAAGCTCTTGACTTTTAAGCAGCCTAGGGCCAGAAGCCATTTCCAAGGCTTAACACCTATGGGATCAGAACCATTCCTTATACTTGACACTGTCTTTTTTACTTTGTTCAAGGACCCCATATCCCTATCATATCTGGAAACATGGATTAGGGAGGCCAAAAGTCTGTTTACATTATGATTTGAGTGTCTTCTCTGGCCTTGCCCACTAGAGTCATAAGTCTGAAGGTCATTTCTTTGATGTCAGCGCGTGGTTCTCTGTTTCTAGCATTCTTTACTTTTGCTCGTTAACATTGCTACTGATCCCCCAGCCTGTTGAAGAAATGAATGATGGGAGTCTTGAGAGGAGAGGGAGGAGAGTAGCAGGGGAGGTAGAGAAGGGAATAAACCAAAGCGAATCGGTGAGCTCCTGACTTAACTCCTGACTCCTGCGTGGGTGAACTCCTGACTCCTGACTTGCACCCAGCTTTGGCCACTCCTATCACCTTGTCCGGGAACCAGCCCAGTGTGTCTCAGGCCATCAGCCCGGCGTCCTGGCCACCGAGGTCTGTGGTGGCAGCAGCTCATCGTCTAGTGAGCAGCTGTGGGGAATATACCGGCCGCCCACTGCTGCTTTCATATTTCCCAGTGGGTTTGATTTTCTATTCCCCACATTCCTAGGTAATGTGTAAGGTCTTTTTCCTTCCATCAAGATAATGCACTTATTTCTAACTCATTTTCCCAGGAGGAACCACTGGTGATCAACAATATTCTTCCATTTGAATCATCTAGGCCAGTGTTTCTCAACTTTTGTTCATCATTGCCCCTTCAAGGAGACTTTTTAGACATTTTTTCCCCCCTAATCCCTCTTCCCACCATGAAATTCTATATTACACTATATTTCTCTTTGTGGCCCCCTGGGCACACACCATTGAATACCCAAGTTCTTTTTGGTCCCACATGAACCAATTTTCACCCTCTTAGGGGTAACATCCTCCCGGTTGAGAATGCTTGATCTAGTCAAATCCTAGATAATTCTTATGACCCTTGCCATCCCTAAGAACCCCACTGTCACCCTAAAGACCATTTGCCTTTATACACATTATTCAGCCTCCAATCCAATAAATTTTAGTAGTTACAACATTCTTATTCTTTCCTTCACTCTTTTAACTGTCTTGAACCAAGTTTAATCATTGTGCAAAAACACTGCTCGTGTTGTTTTAAAAAGTGCCAAGTGTCAAAGAGGAACGAACAGGCTGTCCTCACAGGAAACTTTCCTACCTGAAGCATTCTGGTACCAGCAGCTTCAGAGCTGAATTTCGGAGACTGCCACCAGGCCTTCGGGCAGAACCTAAGGCTGACCAAATCTGCCTTTGCTGTTGTCCCAATTCCCTTTCTCACTTCCTAATTCCCTTACCCTCACAGCCCATCCAAGAGATCCACAGAACCCAAGCCTCTGCCCACCCCAGGGTGCTTACTTTTTACATTAGCTCCTCCTGCTCAGCCATCTCCCTCACAACCCCAGAAAAATTCCAGAACACATCTGGCTCTTTTGAAAGTGTTTGATCCCTGCAACATCTTAAGCAGAGCTGAGAAAGCTCATCCATCCATCCATCCCTTCTTTCGCTCGCTCCCTCCAACTCTCCTCCCTCTCACAGATAAATACTGAATACCAGACTTTATCCCAGGCATTCTGGGGGATGGTAAGAATACAATGGCTGTGTCTGGTCTTTGATTTTACCCTATTTACAATTAACCAATTAGACTGTTTCATGGATGCTGGCCTGCCACATGAGACTCCTGGGTCAGAGACACAAGACTTTACCATCCACAAAATAGCAGAGAGCTGATGACCAATAAAATGGTTTCAATAAGGATATCAGTCAACACGGAATGTTTCTGTAAGGTCAAAGTGAGATTAGTTCCGAAAAATGCCCATGGATTTAGTGACATGGAGGTTAAAGGTCACCTTGGTAACAGCCATCTTGGTAAGCTGACAGCAGGGAAGCCAGACTGGAATGGGGCGAGAAGTAACTGGATTAAGGGTATCTTTCAAGAAATATATGAAAGAGAGAAGACTGGACAGTGCTCAAAGGGGATATGGGATCTAGGGAGGGTTACTTCATCTGAAGTAAGACCAGTTAAATAAGTGTTAATTGGGAGGGAGAGATAGGTGTATATATATATATATATATATATATATATATACACACACACACACATAGAAAGAGAGGTGGTGACTGAGAACTGTAGACTCTTGAGGTGAGCTGGACCAGGGCCTGCAGCACAGATGAGACAGAGAGGCTCTCACGCGAAGCAGGGTTTGGCCAGGATGAGGTGCAGAGTGATGGGTGTGTGAGGCTGGGAGGAGGATGCTGGCACACTGCCAACATCCAAGGTGAACGCTGGACTTTGTGAAACAATTATCTCTACAGAAGGAAGGGAACCAAAAACAGAATAGAGTAGAATGTATTTCTTCTAAATGTGGAAACGTTTTTCATGACAATTTTTGCCCCTTTTGATTTCTTTTGTTTCTGAAAGACAAAAAGAAAGATATTAAGTAAGCAGCACTTACAGTCTTCCCCTCACTGTCCTTCCTCAGCAGAAGACTCCAGGGCCTACCATCACTGAACATCACTGAAGGAAAGAGGTCAAGGATACCAAGAGTTTACTGGAATTGTGGCAGACTCCCTTCTTTGGGTCTCACAATATGTCAGACCCTGTTCTAATCACTTATATATACTCCTCCCCACCCCCAATCCTCACAGTAACCCTATGAAGTCAAGGAAACTGAGCTATGGAGAGATGAAAGTAACTCGCCCAGAGATCACAGAGTGAGATGGCAGACCTTCCAGCATAGGCGGTCTAGCTCCAGTTGGTGTGTTCACCCACATACACCAAGCTGCTATTACTGAGGACCCAGTAGAGTAATCCAGAGAGGAGCAGAGGTCAGAGGCTCCAGAGGGAGAGAGATGAGGAGACAGTGACCCATTAAACCTCAGGTACAATGGGCCCCCTTAATTTGGACCGTAAGCTAAAACGTCGTCACTACAGTGGTTTAAACAAATGCTTAAGACTCATTTATTTAAATGCCAATTCTACTCAACTACATCTATCATGTATCAGTAAATATTTCATTTTTATAAATAGGCCCGAAATGTAATTGTGAAACAAAATCAATATGATTTTTATTCTAACCAACAGTGATATCAGAACTTGATTCAGTATGGAAACAGCCTCATAGTGGACTAGATAATCAAGTAAGTGACCAGGGTGTTACAGGTATCTGGATGATTTGCCCAACTTGTGCACTATTACTATGATATGTATGGCAGATTCTTAGGGCAAATGCTCTCCAATAAACCACATTTCCCTCTCCCGAGCTGACTTGCAGCGGGTCACGAGATGATACAACGGGCAAACACATGCGAGCAGGAGCCTGCAAGGGGCTTGCAGACCGCAGCTTGTCCTCCCTTGGGGCTAGGAAGCCTTCCATTGCCATGTGAATAATCTCAGGCAAAGCTGCCAGAGACATGTGGGCCGGCCAGCAGCCAGCCAGCTCCTACCTGCAGACATGCGCAGCTCCGGCAAGGCAGCCAGCTGCTGGCCGGAGCCCCGTGAACAAGTCTAGGCGACAGCCTGCATTTCTGAATCTCAGGACAGGGAGTTTAATAAGGCTGTGCTTTTAAGCTACTAAATGTTGGGGTGGTTTGTTACTCAGTGAAGGATAATTGAAACAATACATAAAAATTAAGGAAGGCGAGCTGCTGTGCTTAAAGGACCCCCAAATGCACAATGGCTTAAATACAATAGAAATTTACCATTCCTAGAAATAGTTCAAGAAGGTTTCAGATGGGTGGGAGGGGGGGCTCTGCTAAACACACTCAGGGACCCAGGCTGTCAGTTTTTGCCATCTTCGATGTGTGGCTGCCAAGATCAGCTAGGCACCATAAACCAAAGAGCAGACACAGAGAGATCATGGAGGACAGCACATGGGAAGCTTTATGGGCCCATTCTAGAAATAGGGCACATCACTTCTATTCGCATTTCAAGGGTAGAACCCAATCACATGGCCAACCCTAACTGCAATGAAGGAGTCTAGTTCTGTGCCTGGGAAGGTGAGGAACAGCCTGATGAACTCACAGTTTGATGCTACAGACTTTTATTAGCTTTCTAGGCACAACGAGAACACAGGGAACCTAATCCATGTAAATCTTCATTTCTTAATCTACAACACAGGGAAATAACTGTTTTTGCTAGGTTGTTATAAGGATTAAATGTAAAGCACTCAGTAAGAGTGTCTGGTACATGATAGGCATTTAATAAATGGTAGCTATTAGTTTTATTACTGTTACTAAGTTGAATGGTGTGAGAAATCAGAGTATGAAGAGAAGGAGTTACACAAGCTATCCAGAGAGCAGTACCATTAGTCGTGACATGTCCAAGTGCAATCACGAAAGTCTAACTCAAACCAGTGTTACCCAAAAAAGGAGGGGATTTATTAGGACAGAAAGACAGGGTCTAGCTCTTCATGTCAAAGAAAACCTGCCAAACTAGAACCTTCTCCAAGACTTCAGAGGTTGGAACTCTTTTCCCTTCTCATGTTGTATGCCACATACATAGATCTTTGCTTCATTCTCTCCAATGCCATACCCTTAGCATGTTTCAACAAGCTCCAGAATTTTTCTGATTTTCAAATATATGATAATACTGTTGTAGTTGTATTTTTCAAGAGTGTCTGTTGGCCATGAGTTGGTAACTGCTGAAATTAGGAGATGGGGACATGGGAGCTCACTACATTGTTCTCTTTACTTTTGTATACATTTGAAAGTTTCCACTAAACAAACAAAAGAAAACAAAAGCACAAGACTGATCTAATCTTGACAGAGATTCAAGAAGAAGAAGGGATGCACTTGATGGCCCATCTCACATCACATTTGAAATAGTGATTTTTCTGCTTTGGTGCAAACTGTGTGCTACAAGGGAAATGCTGCCACCATGATCAGCATTATCATCTGTTTGGCTGTGGTTTCTCTGGATTTTGAGAGAAATGGCTAAAGTGATCTACAGACAACACAGGGTTGGAGGAACTCAACTACGGCCTTGTCTTGACCTGACTGCTGGAACACATTCGCCACTTTCCTCACATCTTATCACCTTAAGAAAGGTAGAGATGGGGCGCCTGGGTGGCCCAGTGGGTTAAGCCTCTACCTTCGGCTCAGGTCATGGTCTCAGGGTCCTGGGATTGAGCCCCGCACTGGACTCTCTGCTCAGCGGGGAGCCTGTTTCCCCGCCCCCCCTCTGCCTGCCTCTCTGCCTACTTGTGATCTCTGTCAAATAAATAAAATCTTTTTTAAAAAAATTTAAAAATTAAAAGAAATGTAGAGCTATCTTGGCCACACTTTCCTTAAGCACCTTCATAGTTAACAGTCTCAGGAGAGAACAGAGCAGAGAAAAAACACAAGAACTACAAAAACTACAGATCTACTTTCTAGTGATGAGGACAACAAACTCAGGGTACTCAAGTATGTATTAAGGGTATCTAATCAGAATAGCCAATACTCTAGTCAGCAGCAGAAAATTTAAAAAATAGAGGTGGACAACAGCTAGCAACTCCTTTTTCTAGTAAGATTTTTTTTTTTTCCCCAAGTAGCCAAGTGATCAGGAATGAGTATTCTCTTCGTTTCAGGCCAGTCCTGAAAGGTAACTGCCATCATTTCACTACAGGATGTATTTTCTGAGGGGAAAAAAAAAAAATTTCTGTCTTACATTCTTCGTAATCATATCCTACAAACTGGTTGATCTCATCTATTACACTGACCACATAAAAAATAAGGACTGAGGGTAAAGATGCTGATAATCTTAGAAAAAATTCTAAGGATATAGGAAGCCTCTGTCCAAAAAGAAAGAGCATATTGGAATATAAGTTTTACAATTAAAATCTTTGCTTATCAGTCTTGATATTCAAATCATTTTGTATCCAAGTCAGATTTCTTTATTTTCACAAAGGTGGTAGACTCCTTTCCAAAGATAGATATCACAACATATTCCATCCCATTTTTTTTTTTTTTTGAACTATGTAATGTTAACATTCCTTCCATTGGGTGGTAGAGTCTATGTCTTCTCCCTGTGAACCTGGGAAGAACTTGTGTCCCCCTCAACCAATAGGGTACAATGGAAGTAACTCTATGTGACTTCGAGACAAACTCACAAGGAAGTCATGCACTTCTGCCTTGCCCTCTTGGGGCAACTGTTCTTGGAATCGAACCACTGCACTATGAGGAAGTTATGCAACTACAAGGACATGTCTGTCAAGCGTAGTTGTGCTGGCAAATGTCCTCCACTGAGGCCCCAACCAACCCCTAACATAAAGTGGAGGCTCTGGAGATCTGGTTTCGACCCTTCCCTGCCCAAACTGTGACCCCCTGAACTGGAAATGGTGTATACACCTCAAATTCCTTGAATCTCCATATTCTTAAGGCTGCCTTTTCTGAGACAACAGCAGCTGAGTATAAGCTCCAAATAATCTATAAACCCCTTCAATGTTCCTGAAACCTTCCCTTCCCAGTGTTTCCTGGGACTTTTGAATTCTGATCAGTTTGCACTGTTCTTCGGTGAAATTTTGCTTCTAAGCATTTAACTCAGCATTCCTATTATCTGTCTGGTTGTCCACAGTCTTAACTGTCACTCATCTATAAGAGAAAAGCCTATAGGGAGGGACACAGACCGGATAAAGTCAGTGAGGCTGGTCCTGATGGCTGGTGAGTTCAGGACATCTCATTTCATGAGCCCTACATCTTTGGAACAGACTTTGCCTTGGGTCATTGTTAGTTTGCTAGGGTTGTCACAACAAATTCAACAAACTAGGTGGCTTAAAGCTGTAGATACTGGGGTGCCTGGGTGGCTTAGTCAGTTAAGTGTCTGCCTTCAGCTCAAGTCACCATCCCAGGGTCCTAGGATCGAATCCCACATGCAGAGCAGGGAATCTGCTTCTCCTTTTGCCCCTCTGTCTCTCATGAATAAATAAATAAAATCTTTTTTTTTAAAGATTTTTAAATTTTATTATTCAACAGAGAGACACAGCAAGAGAGGGAACACAAGCCGGGGGATTGGGAAAGGGAAAAGCAGGCTTCTCTGCTGAGCAGAGAACCTGATGCAGGGCTGGATCCCAGGACTCTGGAATTGTTACCTGAGTCGAAGGCAGACACTTAACAACTGAGCCACCCAGGCACCCCTAAATAAATAAAATCTTAAAAAAAAAAAAAACCCAAAAGATACCGATTCTCTTATAATTCTGAAGATGAGAAGTCCAAAATAAAGGTGGCAGCAGGGCCACGCCCACTTTAAGGCTGCAGGTAAAAATCTTTGCTAGCTTCTGGTGGTCACCGTAATGTGGCCCTCTTTGGCTTATACCAGCAGTGCTCCAATCTCTGCTGCTGTCATTACATGGCCCACTTCCCTCCTTGTGGGTCCGTGCATCTCCAAACCTCCCTCTCCTGATAAAGACATCAGTCATTGGACTTAGTGTCCACCATGATCCAGTAGGACCTCATCTTAACTTGACCCTGTTTCCAAATAATGTCGCATTCCCAGGTAGCTGGGGTTTAGACTTCAACATGACATTTTGAAAAGACAATTCAACCCACAACAATCACCTTTCAAGAATTTTAAGAATTAACTCTTTTTAGTTTAAAAAAAAAAAAGAGCTTAAAAAAAGCTCTGTTTTGTTTTTACATGAGTTCTCCGATGGCAAGAGCTGGTCCTTGGCCAGATGCTGGAGACACGTAGTTGCACAAGCACATTATCAGTGCAGTAATGCTCATCAAGTCTTTGTAGTCGAAGTCTACATTCAACTTCAGATCAAATACCTTTTCCTTCATGATATACTATTATATTGATAAATCATGGATACAACTTTCCAAGTTGCCCAACTGCATCAAGGATAATCAGGTATTGCTGTGGTCACTTGGGGGAAATCTGACATGAGCCAATTGTTCACTTGGCATCTTGGCACAAAAAGGAAACAAAATCCCAACTATAAAATGGTATGCTTCTAGATTCTATCTGAAATGGTATCATGTTGATAATGGTAAACTGTGATTAAGTTACTTACGCAAATGTAACTACTATCAAAATTATACAAAGAAATAGACTTAAAATACTATAAATAAATCTAAATGAAATACTAAAAAATGTTCAGGTGACCCACAGAAGACAGCAAAGATCAAAGAGGAACAGAAAAAGAAACAAAAAAATAAAATAGACTTAAATCCTAACATACCAATAATTACATTAAATGTAAACAGTTTACATAAGTGAATTAAGAGAGATGGACACAATGGATAAAAAAGGATTTTAGTACCTATAAGGAAGAGAAGAGAATTGCCAACATCAGGAATGAGAAAGGAGACAGCAGCAGACATTACAGACTCAGTGGACAATAAAAGGATAATAAGAGAATATTACAAACAACTCTAAACACATAAATTCAACAACTTAGATGAAACTGACAAATTCCTCAAAAGCTACAAACTATCAAAACTTACCCCAAAGGAAAGATAACTTGAATAGTCTTACAACTACTAAAGAAATTCAATCAACAGTTTAGAACCTTTTGTTAAGATATCTCTAGGCTAAATGATTTTAGTCCTGAATTGTACCAAACATTAAAAGAGTAAGTAACAGCAATTTTACCCAGTTTCTTCCAGGAAACAGAATAGAAGGAAACACCTATAATTGAGTTTTGAAGGGTCACAAGATAGAAGATTCACATACAAAAATCAATTAAATTTCTGTATTCCAGCAACAAACATATCAAAACTGAAATTAAGACCCACAAAACCGCTTATAATTGCTCCCCCTAAAAGAGAAATACTTCAGTCTAAATCTTTTTCTCTTTTGATTCAGTTAGCCAACATACAGTACATCATTAGTTTTTGGCATAGTGTTCAATGATTCATTAGTTGCATTTAACACCCGGTGTGCATCATTATCATGTGCCCTCCTTAATGCCCATCACCCAGTTACCCCATCTCCCCACCTCTTCCCACAACCTTCAGTTTGTTTCCCGGAGCCAAGAGTCTCTCATGGTCTGGCTCTGGTATCCGAGATCTATAAGAACTTACCAAACTCAACACTCAAAAAACAAATAATCTAGCCAAGAAATGGGCAGAAAACATGAACAGACACACTTCTCCAAAGAAGACATACAAATGGCCAACAGAAATATGGAAAAAATGCTCCACATCACTTGCCATCAGGGCAGTTCAAATCAAAACCACAATGAGATACCACCTTACACCAGTTAGAATGACTAAAATTAACAAGACAGGAAACTTCAGTCTAAATCTAATAAAATATGTACAGGATCTATATGGAGAAAGCTGCAAAACTCTGATAAAAACATTTGTAGAAGACCTTAATAAATAGAGAAACTTACTGTGTCTAAGTTTTGAAATTCAACAAACTAAAGTCACCAACTATCCCCAAACTAAATTATAGGCTTACTGCAACTTTATGAAATCTCAGGGTTTTTGTTTTTGTTTTTGTTAGTTCTGTAGAAACTGTTTCTCAATACAAAAACAGAAAATAAAAAAAGGAAGGAAAGAAAAAGTTGGTAGGGTCACATTACCCAATTTTCGAACAGTTACTATATAGCTACAATAATCAAGGCAGTGTGCTCCTGTGGATTACACAGATCAATAGAAAAAAGTGCCATAAATAACCTACCCAATATAGACAACTGATGTGGACAAAAAGGCAAAGGCAAGTCAAAGAAGAAAGGATGCTTTTTTCCTAACAAATGCTGTTAACTGTACATTCCTAGATATAAATAGGAAACCTGACTTAGACCAACACCTGATACAAAACTTAACCCCAAATGGATCATAAGCCTACATGTAAAAGTGAAACCATGAATCTTTTAGAAAACAACATAGAATGCTCTATAAAAGTTAGTCTGGGGGCACCTGGGTGGCTCAGTGGGTTAAAGCTCTGCCTTCAGCTCAGGTCATGATCCCGGGGTCCTGGGATCCAGCCCCGTATCGGGCTCTCTGCTCAGCGGGGAGCCTGCTTCCTCGTCTCTGTCTGCTTCTCTGCCTACTTGTGATCTCTGTCTGTCAAATAAATAAATTAAAAAAAAAAAAAAAGTTAGTCTGTGAGGCTGGGAGGGGTCGCCTCTTTGTAAGAGAAGGCCCTGACCACCGGTGGGTTTGATTCTTGATGCTTGACGCGTAATAAAGCTTTGCTTGACCTTCAAAAAAAAAAAAAAGAAAACAACATAGAAGAAAATCTTATGCGTTAAGTGGAGTTCTTAGATATGGCATCAAAATCATGACCCATAAAAGAAAAATACCAATAAAATGTACTTTATCAAAACCAGATTCTTTTGTTCTGAGCAAGACCCTGTTAAGAGAAAGATAGAGACGTGGAGAAATATTTGCAATTCACAATTCTGACATGAGATCTATATTCAGAATATATAAAGAACCCTCTAAGTGCAACAGTAAGAAAATAAAGAATTCAATTAGAAAATGAACAAAAGGGGCGCCTGGGTGGCTCAGTGGGTTAAAGCCTCTGCCTTAGGCTCAGGTCATGATCTCAGGGTTCTGGGATCGAGCCCCGCATCGGGCTCTCTGCTCAGTGGGGAGCCTGCTTCCTCCTCTCTCTCTCTCTCTCCCTCTGCCTGCCTCTCTGCCTACTTGTGATCTCTGTCTGCCAGATAAATAAATAAAATCTTTAAAAAAAAAAAAAAGAAAATGAACAAAAGACTTAGGCATTTCACCAAAGAGGATATTTAAGTGGTAAATGGTATTTAATGGTATATAAGCGCATGTAAAGATATTCAACATCATTACCCACTACAAAAATGCAAATTAAAGGCATAATGATACACCACTATACACCTACTAGAATGGCATAAAAAAAATTCCACAATACCAACTGCTAGTGAGGATATAGAGCAACTACATCGCCCATACACAGTTGGTAGGAATATAAAGTGGTACAGCTACTATGGAAAAGGGTGTGGCAGTTCCTTATTAAGTTAAACATACAGATTTACCGTGAGACTTGGCAATCATACTTCTTGAGTATTTATCCTAGAGAAATGAAAACACACATACACATAAAAATCTGTACATGCATGTTTATAGCAGCTTTATTTGCAATAGCTGAAAATTGGAAACAATAAAAATGTCTTATAAAAAGTGAGTAAGTGGGGCGCCTGGGTGGCTCAGTGGGTTAAGCCTCTGCCTTCAGCTCAGGTCATGATCTCAGGGTCCTGGGATCGAGCCCCGCATCGGGCTGCTCCACAGGGATCCTGCTTCCCCTTCTCTCTCTGCCTGCCCCTCTGCCTACTTGTGATCTCTGTCAAATAAACAAGTAAAATCTTAAAAAAAAAAATTCAAAGGGGTACCTGCACCCTGATGTTTACAGCAGCATTATCTGCAACAGTCATACTATGAAAACAGCCCAAGTGTCCCTCACCTGATGTGTAAATTAGATGTGGTATATATATATGTGGAGTACTGCCATTTGCAACGATGTGCATAGAACTAGAGTATTATGCTAAGTGAAATGTCAGAGAATGACAAATACTAGTGATTTATTTGTGGAATTTAAGAAACAAGACAGAAGAACACAGGTGGCGGTGGGGAGACAAACCAAGAAATAAGACTCTTCATTTGCAGAAACAAACTGATGGCTGCCAGACGGGTGGGGGGATGGGGGGTGGGGGATGGGCAAGATGGGGGGACAGGCAGAAAACAGGGCACTTGTGTTGAGCATTGGGTGTTGAATGTAAGTGATGAATCGCTAAATTCTACACCTGAAACCAGTATTTACACTGTATGTTAGCTAGCAGGAATTTATTTTTTTAGAGATTTTAGAGAGATCGCATGTGTAAGGTGAGCGAGGTGAGCACACGACCAGTGTGCCTTTTAGAACTACATGTCCTGGGGCACCAGCGTGGCTCAGTCACTTAAGCAACCAATTCTTGATTTTGGCTTAGGTCATGATCTCGGGGTCCTGGGATCAAGCCCCACACATTGGGCTCTACACGCTGCACGGTGTCTGCTTGTCTTTCTTCCTCTGTTCCTCCGCTACCTCTCTAAAATAAATAAATGAAATCCTCTTTAAAAAATAAATAAATGTCCTTTGGTTATCCTGGAACTGCTGCAAGGTAACCTGTAATTTGCTTATCTTACAGAAGGATTGAGAATAGAATGAACTGAATTATTTAGTACTTCAAATTTTAATACACTTAAAACTATCTCAAGAGTTCCTTTTAGTTTTCTAAATACTGGCTAAAAGAACAAAACCTGAGGGGCGCCTGGGTGGCTCAGTGGATTAGGCCGCTGCCTTCGGCTCGGGTCATGAGCTCAGGGTCCTGGGATCGAGTCCCACATCGGGCTCTCTGCTCAGCAGAGAGACTGCTTCCCTCTCTCTCTCTCTCTCTGCCTGCCTCTCCGTCTACTTGTGATCTCTCTCTCTGTCAAATAAATAAATAAAATCTTTAAAAAAAAAAAAAAAAGAACAAAACCTGAAAAATCCTAATAGAAATTTTACATAATGATGTAACAGCGCCTGGGTGGCTCAGTTGGTCAGGTGTCTTCAGCTCAGGTCGTGATCCCAGGGTCCTGATATGCAGCCTACTTTGGGCTCCCTGCTCAGTGGGGAGCCTGCTTCTCCCGCTCTCTCTGCCTGCTGCTCCCCCTGCTCATGCTCCCTCAAATAAATAAAATCTTCAAAAAAAAAAAAATAGTGATGGGGCGCCTGGGTGGCTCAGTGGGTTAAAGCCTCTGCCTTCAGCTCAGGTCATGATCTCAGGGTCCTGGGATTGAGCCCCTCGTCGGGCTCTCTGCTCAGCGGGGAGCCTGCTTCCTCCTCTCTCTGCCTGCCTTTCTGTCTACTTGTGATCTCTATCTGTCAAATAAATGAATAAAATCTTAAAAAAAAAAAGTGATATATTATCAGAGAAAAAGTACCTTTGAATCCTGATGAAATAGGTCTTTCCAAGAGATCTTGAGCTCTTGAATCTCAAAAATCCTCAAGAAGCAGATAATCTTCAGATGAACTCTGCTAACTTAAGACCCTCAGACCCAAGCAATGAGGACACAAAGCAGACAACTTCCACCCAGCATGGCTGAACAAGATGAATCTTCTGGTATCTCAGTTTTGTTTTGTTTTGTTTTTGGCTTTACTGCAAATCATACTTACTACTGTACTTTGGTGCCCTCTAGCAATCACCTAATGGTTTCACAGAATGCTCTTATATATTCTGTTCGAGTACTCTCCTTATCCCATCTTCCTTGTGACGTAAGAAAAGGCAAAATTCGTGTTTTTCTCTGCCCATAGCTACTGCTCTAAATCTAATAGACAGCCAGATTATTTTCATTCCCCGACCTGAACCCACTGATGAAAAAATGAAGTTGTTACTTTTTATAAACCTCAGGTCCCTTCTGGTATTTTAATTTTTCTCATGTTAACCCCAACCTCCAGTCTTTTAAAAACAGGAACCTTGGAGTGCCTGGGTGGCTGAGTGCCAACTGGGTGGCTCAGTAATTCAGTCTGCCTTCAGCTCTGGTCATGATCCCAGGGTCCTGGGATCAAGCCCTCCATCGGGGTCCCTGCTCAGCAGGGAGCCTGCAAATACAAAAACTAAAAAATACCTACATACAGAAACCTAATCTCAAGTCAATAAAATGCTTCTGCTGTAATTACTATAGTACAGACATTATAGGCTCATTAGAAGTGGGAACAAATCCTGACACTATCTTTGTGGCAACAGTCAGTGTGCTCTCCCCAGAGACTTTCCACCTTGATTTGGAAAAACTATTTTCACCCAGGGAATCTGCCTGCCTTGGACAAGCAGTTGTCCCTAATGTGATAAATTTATCTAACTTAATAAATTTTATTTATACTCCCAACTATGATATACCCTCAATTCAATCTTTAAGCCAATTTTGTTTTCACCATTCTTTTCAACCAACATATCACAAGTTGTTGGCTACAGCTAAAGCAGGGCATAGAGGACAATTTATAGCCTTTTACACAGTCTTTCAGGAAATAAAAGAGGAAGGACCACTTCCCAGCTCTTTTTTGAAAAAAGATTTTATTTATTTGACAGATAGAGATCACAAGTAGGCAGAGAGGCAGGCAGAGAGGAGAGAGAGAGAGAGAGAGGAGGAAGCAGGCTCCCTGCCGAGCAGAGAGCCCAATGTAAGGCTCAATCCCAGGGTCCTGGGATCATGGCCTGAGCTGAAGGCAGAGGCTTTAACCCACTGATCCACCCAGGCACCCCCCACTTCCCAACTCTTAATGAGCCCTCCACTACTGGAAACCAAAACCAAAAGATACTGCAAGAAAACTACAGACCAATATCCTTCATGAATTTGGATGTAAACAAATCCTTACTTAAACACTAGTGAATCAAATCCAGAAATATATAAAAAGTGTGGTTTTAACACTCAAAAATCAATGAAATTCATTACATAAATAGATTTAAAAAAGAAAACCCATACGATCATTTTGATAAAAAGCATTTGACAAAATTCAATATACATTCATGATAAATCCTCTTGGGAAACTGAAACAGAAGGCAACTTCCCCATTATCATAAAGGGTATCTATAAAAACCCTACAGCGAATATAAACTTAACAGTGAAAGGCTGAATACTTTTCCTTTAAAATCAAGAACAAGCAAGGTTCTCAGCTTTTAGGGCTTCCATTCAAATAATACTGGAGATCCTGGCCAAAGTAATACGAGAAAAGCAAAGAAGGGAGGAGGAAGGGAGAGAAGAGCAAACAATAAAAAATCAGGAAGTAAGACACACAGGTTAGAAAGGAAGAAATAAATATTTTCTATTTTTGGATAGTATGTATATACAGAAAATGACAAAGAATATACAAAAAAGCTAGTAGAGTTTAAGATCACAAGATACAGAGTCAATGTACAAAAATTGTTTTTACATAACAGCAGTAAACAACTGGAAATTAAACTTTAAGAGAGTGTCATTTTTGATAACATTAAAAAACATGAAATACTTAGGTATAAATCTTTCAAAATATATGCAAGATCTATATGCTGAAAACTATAAATTACTGAAGACATCTTAATAAACTGAACTAAGATACTGTGTTTAGTTGCTAGAAAAGTCAATACTATTAAAGATGTTAACAAATGATGTACAGATTCAATGCAATCTCAATGAAAACAGCAGGAAGACTTTTTGTGTAACCGACAGGATGATTCTAAAATTTGTATGAAATAGCAAAGGAACTAGAAAAACCAAAATGGGGGGGGGGGTGCACAGGGAGTTGGGAGGCCTTGCACTACTCAACCTCAGGACTTACTACAAAGCAGTAACCAGCACGTAGTGTTAGAGAAGAGCAGAAACAGAGAGAATAGACAATCCAGAAATAAACCTACCCATGTAGGGATAATGGATTTTGACAAAGTATAAAGATAATTAGAGTAAGTATAGTCTTTGTAACTGAGCAGAGCTAGAATAATTGGACATACACAGGCAAAAAAAGGGGAAAAAAGGACCTCAACCCATACTTGGCACATTAAAAATTGGAGATGGATTAGACTAAATAACATCTAAATCTTCTAGAACACTGGTCAGCAAACTAAGGTTCATGGGCCAAATCTGACCTGTTATCTGTTGCTGTAAGTCAAGTTTTACTGCATCACCCATTTATGCACGCATTGTTCACGGCTGCTTTCATGCTACAACACAGACTCCATGGCCTCCAAAGCCTAAAATAATTACTATCTAGCTCTTTATGGAAAAAGTTTGCTCACATCTGTTCTAGAAGAGACAGAAGAAAATCTTTGTTACTGAGTTAGCCAAGATTTCTTAGATTCACCAAAACCATGATCTGTAAAAGAAAAAAAAACCCAAAACTGGACTATCAAAATATAAAATGTCTACTCTTTGAAAGATATTTAAAAATAAAAAGACAAGCCATAGAACTGGAAGAAAATATTTGCAAGTCAAATTTTTGATAAATGATTTGTGTTTAGAATATAAAAAGAATTCTCAAGACTCAGTAACTAAAAAAACAAAACCAGTTTTTAAAAAAATGTATGAGTTTAACACTTCCCTTTTAAAGATAGACAAGAATGTGAAAAAACAACCCATTATCATCTGTTATTAGGGAAATAGAAATAAAAAACAATGAGATAAACCATACACCCAGTGTAACAAAAATAAAAAGAGCACAGCAAAACTGTCATCATCACCTCCACCTCCCCTTCCCCATCAATACTGAGAGTTCCAGTAAGGCTGTGAACCCCCTCTGGAATTTCCATACATTATGGTGGGAATGCAAAATGGTACTGCTGCTTCAGAAACCGGCAGTTTCCTATAGACATGGAATCATAAGCCCCAGCAATCCCACTCCTAGAAAGGCACCCAAGAGAAATGAAATCTGTTCACACACAAAAACCCATAGGTGAATGTTAACAGCAGCTTTATTTGTCATCAGTAGAAATTGCAAACAACCCAAATCTCCTTCAACTAGTAAATGGGCGAACAGAACATGGTACATTGACAATGGATTACTGCTCAGCAATTAAAAGCAGCGAAATACTGATACATACAACAGGGATGAAATCTCAAGTGATTCAGCTGAAAGAAGTGGGCTCAGTATCTACTACACACCGTGTGTGATTTCATTTATAGGCCATTGTTTAAAACACAAAACTATAGGAAGAAAATAGACTAGTAGTTGCCAGAGGCTTGAGCTGGGGGAGGAAGGGGAGAACAGGGCACTTTCTGGGTGGTAATGAACTGATTTCCATTTTGTGTTGATGGGTATGTGAACACACACATTTACCAAAATTCATACAATGGCACACTAAAAAGTGTTTTACTTTACGTAAATTATATCTCAATAAACTTTTAAAAATGACAGTTATAGTAACCAGTCTATGTAATCTCTAATTTCTATGGATTCTCATTCACATTCCGGTTGTTTGTGTAACTCGCAAGGATCTCTATTGCTTGCTGCTTACTATCCTTGAAACACCATTAAAGGCTTGGGATGAGCCTTTGTCCAGACTGCTGTGCTTCTGTCAAGTTCAGACTCTGTGAATCTTGGCCCATCCAACTATGTGTACTCCAGAAACTAATCTTCAGGAAAGCAAATCTGCACCAAACTCCCAGGAAAATTGCCTTTTCTATTTTTTTTTTCCTCAGATGCTCCAAGAGCACCAACACAGCCCTCTTTTCCAGGTCACAACTCTTGTAGCTTTGTAGTTCCAGTGTTCCATTTCCCTCCTTGGTTATAGACTTTCATCCAAAAACTGACCTGGGAGTTTCCATTTTTTCATTTCTTTGGCTTTTTTTTAATCAACATTTTATTTTTAGTAGTCAGCCATTACCAGAAATTGAAGTCCAAAAATGCTTTTATTACTTAAAATGATGTAGTATATGATAAAAATTCAAATCTTAGAGTACAAGAAAAAGGAAGCCCTTCAACGCCCCATCCACCCAACTCCAGTCCCACCCAAACCTACTCCTTGTAAGTCCGAACACTCAACAAACCATTACATTTGAGTTTTTCTAACAGTCCTACCCTCCATCCCTCCATCCCTCCCATCATATCCTTCGATCTCTGCTTGTTTCATGAACTCCAATGTAAAAAGGTAATATTCCTTACACTAGATTTGCTTTCTTGTCACACTTCAAGTATGTTAGTTTTATTACTTAGCTTACTGAGAGCCAACTATATGCCAGGTACGGACTAATCTGACATTGCAGCATTTACATTCTGGAAGGAGAAAGAGGGACAATAACAATTTGTCAGATACTTGTTCTAGGAAAAAAAATAAAGCAGGGTAAGGAAAATAGGGAACGTGGGGATGAGGGCAGATCAGTGAGCTTTGCCTTTATAAACTGCTGGTATACTTAAGGAATTTCTGGAGCCAGGAATCGTATACTCGGATTCGTAATTTCAAGTTCAGTTGTCTACCACTGGTTTGTTGGCAGCCGGGGGGGGAGGTGTGCAAATCATTTAGCCTCCTCAAGTTTTCTCATCTGTGAAGATGAGGATGCAAATCCCTTTCTGATAGGGTTGTTGTGAGGATTAAATGCGAGAGTTGTGCTGAGTACAATGGCTGGTGCTCAAAGAAGCTCTAAATATAAGGGATCTCTTTTATTAGCATAGTATCGTAACACAAAACCTTGAACAAGATCAAAAGACTGATGTAACTAGCTTAACTAAAATAGATTTATACATCCCAACAGAAGTTAACGCATCAAAAAATTACAATGATACACTTTAAAATAGTCACTGACTTAAAAATATTGAGTGGCTATTATGCACCAGAATCAGTTCTAGGTTCTGGGGATATAGCAATGAACAAAACAGAAAAGATCCCTGTTTTCATGGAATCCACATTCCAGTGGGAGAAATAATAACCAAATATGATGAGGTCAGATAGTGCTAAGTGCTATGAAGAAAATTAAACAGGGACGAGGATACAGAACAGTGAGTGTGGTCTTCGTTAGAGTAATCAGAGTACTCTATAAAAAAAGGGTAGTCAGAGACAGCCTATCTGAGTAAGTGACATTTATGCAGAGTCAGGATATTAAGAGCATAAATATTATATATAAATACCGGATCTCACCATTCATTCTTATTCCAGCACCAGCATAATGGGACTTTAAAAGCTCAAGTAGGTGATCTTCCAAAAATAAAGCAAAATCTACCTACTAAGACATATACTCAAATATATTGTGCCAAAGAAAAAGTTCTGTAATTTTTAAAAGTAATAATAGATGGATTATATATTTAAATGTACCAAAAATAAATTTTATATAGAAATACCAGGAGAAGAATGCCCGGGCGGCTCAGTTAGCTGAGCATCATGATCCCTAGGTCCTGGGATCGAGTCCCACACTGGGCTCCTTGCTCAGTGGGGAGCCTGCTTCTCCCTCTGCCTGTAGCTCCCTGTGCTTATGTGCTCTGTCCTTCTGTCGAACAAATAAAATCTTTAAAAAAAAAAAAAAAAAAAAGTACCAGGAGAAAATACAAGCAAGTATCTATGTAAACTTAAGATGGGTAAAATCCTTTTAAGTATGATCACAAAAGAGAAAAACAAAGGTAAAAATTGATAAATGTGATTATTTTTATAAAAAGGTAAACATGTTGAAAAAAGCAAAACAAAACAAAAAACCATAGGAAAAGAACACTATCATAAATAAGACTCAAAGTGAAATGACATACTGAAAAACACATTTGAAATGTGTATTAAAAATATCTTAAACCATTAAGGGAAAAAACCAAATAGGCAATGGTCATAAATGAATAAGTTGCAAGGAAATACAAATGGCCAGGACACTAGTGAAAAGATATTCAACTATAGTCAAATTAAAGAAATGTAACAAAAACTGGTTTT
Source organism: Enhydra lutris kenyoni (assembly GCF_002288905.1). Classification (NCBI taxonomy): domain Eukaryota; kingdom Metazoa; phylum Chordata; class Mammalia; order Carnivora; family Mustelidae; genus Enhydra; species Enhydra lutris. Next base: position 30,076,727 of record NW_019154100.1, on the reverse strand, counting down.
ATACTTATCAGAATAGCAAAGATGGAAAAAGTGAGAAAATTCAGTTTTGTCCAGAGACACTTGAAATCCTATGTCAAGAGTGTAACACACAAACAGCTTAAAATTTCAACAATAGCACTGTAAATGAAATCATAAATATTTCAGTAGTTCTGTTATCAGCAAATATGTAAGATTTATATTTAATGACAAAAACATTTATGATATACTGTTGAATGCAGAGGCTGAAAGACAGTATTTGGTGTGACACCATGCATGTAAAACTATGTTTACACAGATTGATCAGCAAAAGTATAGTTACCAGATACTAAGGGTGATTATCTATCTACAATGGGATTTGAGGTAATACTACCTTTCCTTTGACTGTGTGAGTACTTACTTACTTACTTTCAGAACCGTCCCAAAGGAGGATTTCTGGAAAGCTATATACTAAGTTGACAGTTGCCTAACAATTCAAATACTTAACAGAAACCATCAACATGGTTTGAGTTTTCACCCCACTACACAAGGGAAAGGGCTAAGTAGGGTATTTGTAAAGCTATTGTAAAGCCAAGATTATGGTCAATTCAAATAAGGGGAAAAAGCCCAGTCAAGAACTTTCCCATCATTCGTATGACACCATCATTTACTTTATGCAAAAATGTAAAACTACCCTAATATTTTACAAACTGGCATTCCCTTTTTTAGTTCAAGTGACATGAAAAATTCCCATTTCTAAGCTGTTCTACAACATATTACAAATGTATAGTTATCAAGATTATAGTTTGGTACTGGCATAAGGATAGACATGGATCAATGAAGGAAAACCAAGAGTTGTGAAATAAATCCATACATTTATAGTCAATTAATTTTCAACAACGGAGCAAGATACGTCAATGGGGGAAAGAATAGTCTTTTCAACAAATGGTGCTGGAACAACTGGAACAACATGTAAAGGAATGAAGTCGGACCCCTACACCTCATATTTTACACAAAAATTAATTCCAAATGGATCAAAGACCTAATGCAAGGGCTAACATTGTAAAACTCTCAGAAGAAAACACAGGTGTAAATCTTCATGACTTTGGATAATGAGGCAATGGTTTCTTAGATGATACCTGAAGCACAAGCAGTTAAAGAAAAAAATTTGGATAAACTGGACTTCAATGAAAACCTTCTGTGTTGCAAAGGTCCCTATCAAAAACAGCGAAAAGACAATGCGTAGCATGGGAGAAAATATTTGCAAATGATATTATGACAAAAGTCTAGAGTCCAGAACATATTAAAAGAATTCTTAAGGAGCGCCTGGATGGCTCAGCAGGTTGAGCATCTGACTCTTAGCTTCTGCTCAGGTCATGATCTCCAGGGTCATGAGATCAGGCCCCAAGGTCAGGCTCTGTGCTTAGCGGGGATTCTGCTTCTCTCTCTCTCCCTCCCTTTCCCTCTGCCCCCTCCCCTCCCTGCTCCCATGCACACGTGCATAAGCGCACACTCTCTCTCTGGAATAAATTAAGTGTTTAAAACAATTCTTAAAACTCTGTCATAAAATAATTTAGGGGCGCCTGAGTGGCTCAGTGGGTTAAAGCCTCTGCCTTCAGCTCAGGTCATGATCCCAGATTCCTGGGAGCCTGCTTCCCTTCCTCTCTCTGCCTGCCTCTCTGCCTACTTGTGGTCTCTGTCTGTCAAATAAATAAACAAAACATTTAAAAAAAAAATAATTTAAAGTGGGGAAAGAATCTGAACCAACATTTCTTCAAAGATAGACAAATGGCCAACACGCACATGAAAAGATGACGGAAATGCAAATCAAAGCCACGATGAAATATCACTTCATAGCCACTAGGATGGCTATGTTTAAAAAGACAATACCAAATGTCAGGTGAGGATGTGGGGAAATCAAAACCTTTAGACACTGGCGATACATGTGTAAAATGGTGCAGCCACTTTGGAAAAAGTTTGTCAGCTTCCATGATGTTAAACACCAAGTTGCCATACATATGACCCAGCAATTCTAATACTAGGTATGTGCCCAAGGTAACTGAAGTATGTTCAAAGAAAGACTTGTGCACAAATACACACAGTAGCATTATTCAAGATAGCCAAAAGTGTTAACAACCCAAATGTCCATCAACAAAATGAGATGTATCCATAGAATGGGATAGTGTTCAGCCATTGAAAAAAATGAAGTACCAATACGAGGTACAGCATGGATGAACCTTGAGAATATTACACTAAGTGAAAGAAACCGACACAAAAGGACACATATTGTATGATTCCTTTTAATGACATGTCCAGAATAGGCAGATCCAAAGAGAGACAAAGTAGATTAGTTATTACCAAGAGCAAGGGAGATGGGGTGAACGGTGCGTGACTACTGATGGGTACAGGGTTTCATTATGGCGTGATGTAAATGTTCTAAAATTAGACAGTGATGACTGCACAGCCTTGTGAACATTCTAGAAACAATGAATTGTACACTTCAAAAAGATTTTATGGCATGTGAATTAAAAATTTTTTTAAAAAGTATGATGGTAAACTTCTTGCCTGACAGTATGTAAGACAGAAGACAATGGGGCATATCTTTAAAGTACTTAAAGAAAATAAAACAAAAACAAACAAAAGGACTATCGAGCAAATTTAGGCCCAGAAAAATTTCTTTCAAAACTGAAAGAATTTCAAAACTTACCACAAATCTGCAGTAATCAAGACAGTGTCATAGCGGCATCATTACAGACATATAGGCCAATGAAACAAAAATGAGCCCAGAAACAAACCTACACATATAAAGCTATTTGATTTTCAACAAAGACACCAAATTAATTCCGTAGGGAAAAGACCGTCATTTCCACAAATGATCTGGGACAAGGAGAGTCATATGGATAAACATAAACCCCAATACTTACCTTCATGTAATATACAAAAACTTGGCTCGTGTTGTATCACAGATGTAAATGTAAATGAGTGATAGAGAAAATCTTTTTGACTTTGTATCTGGCAAGACTTTCTTACATAGGAGTAAAAGCATGAACAGGAAAAGAAAAAAAAAAACTAATAAACCAGATTTCATCAAAATTGAAAAACTTCTCTTCCTTCAAAGACACTGTTAAGAAAATGAAAAGGCAAGCCATAGACTGCAAGTATTTGCACATCATTTATCTGACAAAGTATTTGTATGGAGAAAGTATAAACAACTTCTACAACTCAGTAATAGGATTATTCACAACAATTTAAAAATGAAGAGCCTGGGCACCTGGATGGCTCAGTTGGTTAAGCGACTGCAGCTCGGGTCATGATCCTGGAGTTCCGGGATCGAGTCCCATATGGGTCTCCATGCCCAGTGGGGAGTTTGCTTCTCCCCCTAGCGCTCCCCCCTCTCATGCTTTCTCATTCTCTCTCAAATAAATAAAATCTTTGAAAAAAAAAAATGAGGAGCCCCACTAGACTTTGGGAATAACTGGGTAAGGAGTATGGCATATTTTCTCCCCCAAAACTTAATAGAACTGTTCAAACAATCACTTTAGAACTCTGGAAAATGACCAAAGGCATGTAGAAAAATGAGAAACTCAAGAAAACCTACTGAACCTCCAAGTAAAAACTGTGGGAATCTGGCATTTTAGCCCAGAGCAGTTTCCCTATCCTTCCACGCCACACATAACTGCCCACAACCTCCTAAGTTCTGTGGCACTGTAGTTCTACTGGAGTGGGGCAGGCTGTTGAGATCTGCAGCCTCCTTGCTCGAAGGGGCTAAACTGATTGAGAGCAAAAGGTGGGAAAAACTCAGATTCAGGGATATTGCTGGAAACATCAAATCTTGGTGGCGGCCAGGGAAGGCCAACACTGCAGCTGGCCTGAGGTTGATCTGAGATACTGGTTACAGTAAGCAACAGACAATCATCTCAACAGTGGAAACGGAACACACTGATCTGGCGAGGAGGAAACAGTGAGCGAGCCTCCGACGCTTCTTGGGGTGGGACTGCACATACAGATACATGCATATAACCTGGCAATTCTACTTGCAGGTACTTACCAAGACAAATGAAAAAACCAATGTCCACTCAAAGAGTTGAAAGTGAATGCTCACAGCAGCATTATTTGTAATAGCCAAAGAAGTGGGAACAATCCAAATTTTCCATCAACTGGTGAATGAACAAATGTGGTATATCCATATAATAGAAAACTATTCAGCAAAAATAATTACGAACGCATGTTTAACACAGGCGAACTCAAAACACTTTAAATGACTGGATTTTATGGTGTGTAAATTACACCTCCACAAAACTGTTAAACGTAATGGGATAAAGATGTCTTCCACCAAAAGACAAACAGGAATGACAAAGGATATTATTAATGGTTAGGTAAATTCAAACTAAATCATGAAATACCACTACGGACCCACTAGAATTAGGCCAAGGTTCAAAACACTGATGACAGCAAATACTGGCAATAATGTGGGAAAACACAATACTGGGGGGAATGGAAAATGGTATAGCCACTTTGGAAAACAGTTTGGCAATATTTTAGAGTAAAACAAATATTTACCATAGGACTCAATTATTCCACTCCTCAATATTTATTCAAGAGAACTGAAATCACATGTTCACATAAATATTTATTTATCAATGTTCACAGCCACTTTGTTCGTAACAGCCCATACCAGAAAGAGCCCAAGTGTCCACCAACAGGGGAGTGGCTAACAGACCGCAGTGTATTTGTACAATGGAATACTACTCAGCAATAAAAAAGAACTGATTCAAGCAGTAACACTGATGCCTCTCACAGACAGGCTGAGCCAACAAGTCTTCCACAAATACAGGACAAGCTGAACGCAGCTCATCTACAGTGACACAAGCAGATCAATGGCTGCCTGGGGTGGAGGGTGGAGGGTGGATGGGTGGGAACTGGGTGTACAGGTGGATGGGTGGGAACTGGGTACTTTTTGAGGGATGATGGAAATGTTCCCTATCTCAGTTGTGGTGTTGATAGTTGCACAGGTGTACGTATGTACCCAAACTCATCAGACTGTATACTTAGGATGAATGTTGTTGTATATAAATTATAACTGACTGGAGTTGCTTTTAAAAAGCTGTGAAGAAAAAAAATCTGATTAGAACTAACTGTATCACCATTCTTACTGAGGAAACAGGCCTCTGAAATATGGAAATGAGCTAACAAGTCTGCCTGGCTGTTTCTCCTGCAATCCTAGTGTTTGTAGAGCTCTCAGCTGTTTTCACCTGTTTAGCGGCACTGACACATACCAGGGTCTGGCGCCAGCAGGAAACTGTTAACAGAGGCACAGTCACAGAAAGAAGTTTCCAGTGACTTTAATAATCTTACGCCTTGAAAGATCTGACACAAATGCTTATTCAAGAACTAGGTTTCACACACCATGTTATTTATATATTTGCTACACCATGCCTCATCACCAGCTTTTGCTAAAATATGGAACCGTAAGCTCTGTAAGGGCAGAAACTCTTTTCCGCATCAGTGTACAGGCAGTGTCTCTTACACAGTACCTTACTTCTATCCAACGTTCAATAAATACATGCTAAATGTATGAACCCACACTTTAGTTCACCCTGCATTCCAGTTCAAGTAACTCCCACACAGTCTACGGGCTAAGAAGACTTCAAGATGACCAAGATTAACTGGAAATCAAAGGAAATGGGATGAAAATCACACGACAACTACTCCCATACAGTGGCTTTCTAGTGATTGTTTTGAGTGTAACAATGCTATTTCTGAATTATTTTTTTTTAACTATTTTATTTATTTATTTGACAGATAGCGATCATAAGTAGGTAGAGAGGCAGGCAGAGAGGAGGAAGCAGGCTCCCTGCTGAGCAGAGAGCCTGATGTGGGGCTCAATCCCAGGACCCTGGGATCATGACCTGAGCCAAAGGCAGAGGCTTTAACCCACTGAGCCACCCAGGCGCCCTGGTGGCTCCCCTATTTCTGAATTATTAACTGCTGCATTTTTCATGCCTTTCGTTCCTGGTTGCTTGTGGCAACTGACTCAGTGACTCACTGAAGCTGCTGCTTCAGCAGGGAGACACAAGAAGCAAAACCAAGACACCATTGCTCAACTTTGATGTCAAAGAGGTTTTTTTTTTTTTGGTTTTTGTTTGTTTTAAATAAAGCCAAAGGAAGCACCATGACCCTGAAAGCTAAAAAGCTTTTGATTTGTTGGAGCTGAGTTCTGGAAAGGACTTTTAGCAATTTACAAACTTTGGTGAGCAAAGTGGAAAAAACCAACCAACCAACCAACCAACCAAGGATCTCAGCTTGGCTGGAACAGGCAGTTTATTCTATGAACCACAGAGTTGAGAATAATGGGTAATGACACAACAGTTTGCTCGTTCAAAAAGAACTGTAAATTTAAGGAAAGAGAACTGAAGGGCATGTAGTTAGACTTTAGTTGTAAAGCTCTAGGACATGCTTGGCACTCTCCTCCTCAATCAAGGGCCGGCGCCCCATCTGGGGTGTGTGTGAGAAAACACCAGATCAGACTATGACTGGCAGATCAGATGTAGATCAGATGTAGACTGGCAGTGCAACAGGACCACACCGCAACAATGAACTCAGACTCTCTGGTGCAGGGTTAAGGCCTTATTATCTTTTAAAAAATTGTCTTCCCTTCCTGCCTCCCAAGCAGATCTTATCTTCAGCCAAGTTTTAGGGATTACTGACTTGCAGGGATCCCGAAGCTGAAGAGTGCACTATACCTGTCTTCCCCCGGTGTAGCATCCTTGTGACCAAGCTCCCTGGCAATTCCACTGCTGACTCCCTTCAACAGTGCCCTTGAACACAGAACCCCCACACAAAGCAGGGAGCAGCTTACTGAAGACAGCTCAGACTTCACCACTGGTGGCTCTCAAAGCTGGATTTGGAAGTCTCGGTTTTGTGCATGAGGGTCTGGTGGACAAGCTAGCAGTTTAAGCATGGATGCAGTAGAAGTTAACTCCTGCTAGAAGGCCTGAAACTCCAGCAACTGTCCCCACAGGGCTCTACGCAGGGGACACCTTGGACTAGAGCTATTCATCAGCACTGCTCACAATTCCTGTTGGTCGCCACAAACACACCAACTCCTATCTCGAACACTGGCTCAGTCATTCAGAGCTTGTGCATCTTTACCAAAACACTGTAGTCATAATAAAAGCCAGTGGCATCTGTGAGAGCAAATAAAGAGGATTCCTTAAATAATCCACCTTTTCAAGGTACTTCCAGTCCCATGGAAAAAATGAAGAAACTCTGACTCAGTTTAGTAACAAAAGAGGACCAGCTCTGCTCATGTATAAACCTAATTAACTTTCGGAGACCAAAGTCTTTAACAAGTTGGAATTATAAGACCTTCAAAAATATTTAGGACGATAGATTAAGTGGAAAACCAACCTCCCAGACTCATCTAGACCTATCAGCCGCTGGTCACATATGGCTCTTGAGTACTTAAAATGCGTCTATTTCCAAATACAGAAGTGCTGTAATATACATCAGACTTCAAAAAATGAAGAAAGATATAAAAACATCTCACTGATGATTTTTATACCAATTACCTGCTAAAATGACAATAGTCTGGATATTTAAATACCCCACGAAGGCCTGGCCTTTGCAATGTCTGAACTCCAAACAACAGATGAACTGTATGCTGATTCCCTCGTTGGAGATCCTCTAAAAGGGTAATGAATATCCTTAACATTTACAGATTTAGTTAACACTTTCATTTATAAATGAGCTACTTTAAAAGGTTCATGACATAGTTATCTGATATTTTTCTGAAATATAAATATGCATTGCTAACAGTATACAGGTTAGCTTTCAGTCGCCCAGCTACTAAATTATCAAGCCAATCAGAAAGAATTTAAGTCTTTAACTGACTTTGTTAGGAAGTTATTTTTTTGGTCAGGTACTTTTTAACTCTCATAAAATAATAAACACTGAATTCTTAAGTTCATGGAGAAGAACCAGAGGAATAAGGCACTATATGGCAGAATTTAACAATGGTCTCATAATTACAGCATCATTAAGGTACTGCAGAAAAAGGATTTTCACTTTATGTGAGAAGTCAAATCTTAAATCATGCAATTATATTTTTGAATATAAGGGTTGTTTTGTTTTTCCATTTCAGGACAATTCCCTCTAAGGTATTAAGTTTCTATTATTCTAACAGGCCTTGCTTTGTAGGAATTCCTCGTCTAGGAAGTTCCAAGTTATCTACTGGTCTATCTTTGAACCAATTCCGAGAAACCTGTGAAAGTCTGGCGTCCTCACAGATATGCTATATTAGATTAGGGAATCTGTGAGAGAAACAGACTCCCTGACCTAATATAATAATACAAGGACATCCCAGGGTTTCTGCTACTTCTCCAGGAACTCAATATAAGCTTATCAGTCCTCTTTTTCTGTCCTTCACTAAACAAAGATAATCATGAAGCACCCACTGGCAACCACAGCCTTCCAGAAACTAATAAACCTCTCTGGTCCTCCTTTAGCTTAACCTAACCCACCTACTGCAAAGTAGCACCCATCTTTCCTGTATACCAACTTCTACAAATACTCTTCCGATATAGCTTCCTTCTGAGTGGCTGAGAAGACTGGCACAATGGAAAGGGTCTAGGACAAAAGGACCAGAAAGAAAAATCTCAGGAATACTTCTGAATGCATCTCAGCATTTCACCACACAAACCTGGGAAAACATGGCCCTATTCCAAATAGCATCTGAAGTCAAGGGGGAATGTGAAGGTGGAGTTTTGGGAGAGGTCCAATTCAACTAACCTGGATGTCATTATACTGGCCCAGGGTACCCTACTAACCACGCACTTAGTGACTCTTCTGACCGTGTTGACAACATTTGTGTCTAGACAACTCCTGAACCCAAACGGCCACCACACCCACACACACACATATATTCTTTTGCCTTGTCATAACTTGAGAACTATTCCTTTCTGGCTTCTCTCTCAAGGCTCTGCCTCCCATTTCAGATCCAATTCCTCCATATTAGAGTTGGTGTTCTTTATCTCTGGTTTTCCAGGAATACTTCTGACATAATCAGCTTTCCTCAAGCAGAAATAATCGGTCTTAAAACTCAATCTTTCATAACATGGAGAAAGTACAGATGGAGTTGTCCCCTGGTCTGGTCTTTCATTCCCCATGTGTAAATGATTACCAAGCTGAGTTCCTTTCCCTCTCTAAATTTTTAAGTTCATCCTTCCTTTCCCTATTGTCATTCTTTTAGTTTTGCCTCTCCGTATCTTGCCTGAACTGCTACGTTATCTAACAAAGTCTCTCTGCCTCTAGTTTCATTCCTCTCTAATCTGATGAGTAAATCTGACTGTCTTTTTTCCCGCCTCAGATCCTCCAATCGTGCTTTGCCACCTGCTTACCTCTCTGGGCAGGGCAACTCTCCAAGAATGTCCTGCTTGTATGTGCTATGCTACTCTGCCTTAGGAATACCCTTCCCAAACTTTCCACTGCACGTGTCCTTTTATCCATATTCCCTGGTGTTATGTGTGATCTATTTGTTCTTAAAGACTTTGTTTCATCATTCCCTTGCCTAATTCAGTGATCTTCCTCACTACCCCCACTGTCCCTTGTGTACATGTCTGTAACAGCAATTATTACTCTTAATTACATGCTTGCTTACTTATTTGCTTCCCACACTGAAGATTAAGGTCTTAGAGGTTAGCTATCTTAGATTGCCAGATTCTTGGTCCCTAACAGTCCACAGAACCAAGTATGCTTAATACATAAGCTGGGACAGTAAATCTCTAGATCTGAGAAAGATGGAAGAACAGAAGCCACAATGTCTTCTATTATATATGTAGGTTTCTTAAACGCATCAGCTAAAGTCCAAGATATTACTCTTCTACCTCATGACTGCGGAGAATAACAAAAATTATTTACTCATGGATGAACACAAACACTTTTATTGTCTCTAATAACCCCTAACATTATTGTTTACTGTGTGTCTGGTGCATACATGTACTTTCCCCATTAAGCCTCACAATAATCTTGAGGTAGGCAGTAGTTTCACCTCATTTTATAGGCAAAGGCAAGAAGGCACAGAGAAGTTAAGCATCTCGCCCAAGTGAAAGAGATAGCAATCCAGGCAGTCTGGCTCCAGAACCCATGTTCCTAACCGCTCTGCTACAAAACTCAGTACCTCCTGCATCATGGAAACTGTGCTTCAAAAGATTAAGTACTCCTCTTTTTAAAACATAATATTACCAAATACAATCTAAAGTTTAAAAGTTATGATTACACATTAACAGACCATCCCTTCCCAAAACTTAACAGCTCTACTACAAGCATATTTCAATTAAAAAATTTACAAGTAGGTTTCACATTAGAAATTCCAAAGTACATTTTTACTTATGGTTATGGTAATAAAGAACTCTTCGTTCACTACCACCGTGTCATTTCTCAAGCTATTTTAGACTTTTAACTTAATGGGTATACAAAAATAGATAAAGAAACTGTGACATCAGTTAATTCATGGTAACCATTCAGCAATCAGGTAATTCTCAATCTTACTGTAACATGCTGTCAACTTCTAGATATTACAGTGGATAGGATGTATTTCCCTGAAAACATTCTCTCAATTTCTATTTCTAAATAACAGGATAATTTGGCAACATCATTTGGAAATTTTATTTATTAAAATGTCAGTAATGAATTGTTCCATCTTAGTTTAGAAGTTACTAATACAAGTTATTCCTGGTACACTTTCTAAATTTCTTGTGATGGATGCTTTTGATATCTTATTTAACAGGAAAGTACTTTCTAATAGAGAAAGTAAGAGGTATTACAGAAGAGTCACTGTTGAAACCATGAACAAAGCAATGAAGTAAATAACTATTATTACTGTGATTTTCTAAAAAACTGATACTCAAGTCATTGCAAAGAAGTAAAGTATAATGGACTTCTATAATAAAGATCAAAATCATTACCATCATCAAATTGCAAAATTTCTTCTTACCTCCCTAGAGGGTCTGTCAACTGTATCATATGCACACAGTGTCCACAATGCTACTGACTAAAATGTAATCTTTACAAAATGCTAGTGCCAGGTTCACTGGTAAGAGAGAACAAGCAGAACTAGTTTATAAACATAAACCATTGGTAGCTATCAATCTCGGCACATCAAATAAAAAAGGCAGGCATGAAAATTTTTAATAGGAGAAATCAGTCACTTATTCTAAGACTTGGGGTCCTGATAGGTGGCTCAGTCCAGGGTAGAGCTAATGTCAATGTTGGTTGACAGATATTATAATAATTTTTCCTTTATTTGGGGGATGTGGGTTTATGCCATATTTCTCTTTGCTTCTCTACAAACAAGAAACCAGCAATTTATCTTATTATTAGACACTGGTCTAAAATTAATGATGGCTTAAATATCTGAAAATATACCAACTCCCCTAAGTATAGCAATGTTTCAGTTAAAACTTAGTGTTTCAGCTAAAACTTAATATTAACATTTTCTGGTTTTCTTCCCCACTCAATTCAGGAATTCTGTAATTTAAAAAGAACATTCAGGTTCCTAGCTTACACACAGCATTCATAGACTATGGCACTCAAAGCACTGCCTGGGTTAGCCATTACCAAAAGTTTCACCCATTCAGCTGTTCCCCAATAAGAATCACACTAGGAGTATACCAAGTAACAACTTCCTCTAAAGAAGACAAAGGAGTAATTTTGTTTCAGAATGAAAAGATATAGAGAAGAAAAATAGACAATAAAACAGATAATTTAACTATTGTTATTCACAATATAGCCAAGAAAAAAACCAAAGTTACACACTTCAAAAAAAGGGGTATGGGGTGATAGGCCAAAGACAAAATACTGGCATGCTGGATTTTTTTTTTTTTTTTTAATTATCTGTACAAGAACAAGGGACACTTCACATTTAATACATTGTCCGTATGTATTTAGTTCACCTCAGGATAGATCCAACTGCAAGAAAATGGCCCCAATGAACTAGAAGATTTCCTGCAACTAACAAACTGTACTCATAATAAGCAACATTTATCGCTATGCAGTTTTACAAAGTTCCCAATAATCTGATGTATATGGAAACTTCCTCTATGGAAAAAATAAGATGGGTTGGATACTACTATTGATGCATAATATAGATATCAACTAGATAGGAAATTCAATTATTCCTGAATATTTAGAAAGAGTCTCATGCTTTGTTCGAACGTAGTAGCTTATTGTTAAGAAATTTCCCTTCCTCAACTCTCCAAGTTAGTAAATAAAATTAGGTAATATTTACATTTAATTTACTGTCTTTTTCATTTAAAGAAGGCTTGCTATATAGTTAAGTTCATTTAAATGACTGCTCTTAAACTTTACTATACTCAAAATAGAAATTAAAATGAGCTTTGAAAAGGAATCTACCGGGGTGCCTGGGTGGCTCAGTGGGTTAAGCCGCTGCCTTCGGCTCAGGTCATGATCTCAGGGTCCTGGGATCGAGTCCCGCATTGGGCTCTCTGCTCAGCAGGGAGCCTGCTTCCCTCTCTCTCTCTGCCTGCCTCTCTATCTACTTGTGATCTCTGTCAAATAAATAAATAAAATCTTTAAAAAAAAAAAAAAAGAAAAGGAATCTACCATTTTCACAAATATATTTTTAACCTGAAATCTTTTCAAAATACATATTGCAAATATGCTGACGGTGCCACACCCTCAGGCATTTTGGGCTACATTCTAATACAGTGTTTAGTGGGTGAGAACTGAAGTTAACAGTGAAACATTTAAAATAAATATAAGACTTGCACTGAGAAACCAGAACCCATATAGCATGCGACAGTTAACAGCATGGCCTTTTAAATGTTCAGCTATCACCCCCCCCAAAGTACTTCTAGAAACCATTATTTATATTTCAATCACAAACACTGCTCTTAAAATACAATCTATATCGGATTTATAACCAGATCTGAAAAACACAGATTAAGATGCAGCTTAGTCTAATTTCTCTGGTAAAGAGTCAAAAGTAAGATAGAATAATCTTACTATCTCTTATACATTCTGGCAAAAACAACAAAACCCAAAAAGCCAGAACAAATAAAATGAGTCAAAATTGGCAATAAACCCATTATAAAGAGTGGCACTAAAGTGAAATTTCTGAACATACTGCTTTCTAAATATGTAAGTGCAATCTTACTGGAAAACACATATTTACAAAGATTCTAGAAAGCTACCACCAACTTGATGTCTAGGTTTTCGATCTTTATTTTGTCTCCATAATATTCAGTTGTCAGTAGTTTCAAGCTACATACGTAAATATATCTGGCGTGATTTTTATATCCTACTTACACTATTCAGTGTCCACATACAGATTTACAAATGTCATAAGTGACATTATGTAGAATACTGTAATATTTTCCAGAGTAGCAACTTTGACTTTGAATAAACATCAGAGTATCTGGGCTATTAAAAACATTTTCTTTTCAATTTCTAAATTCTTCTTTTTGAGACCAAACTTAAAATAAAAATGCCAAGCTTTGTCAATTTTAACAAAAAAGGGATTGCTATAAACAAACCTTAAATAAAAACTGCCCTAGACAAATATTAATAATCAAGTAGCACTCAACACAAATAAACACTTGACTTTCTTCTACAACACAGGAGCCTGCCCTGTAGCAGCCGCGGCACAGAATCCTGTGACAGTCCGAGGCTGAGCAAGAGACCGACGGTGCAGGACGGGATGAAGAAGGAAAAGGACGTAAACTTAAAACTTACAAAATTAAAAAGCCAATGAGTAAACTGTATCAGAAAATCAAATTCCAAGAGAATATTAATAGGTAATTACCACAGCCAGAGTTAATCTCTGCCTTCAAGAATGGAAGACAACAAAACAATTCTTACCATCATACAATATACCAGTAGTAGAAAAAAATGAATTATTCACAGAATATTCTAAGAGGCTTTTCCTGGGGTGAGTGGGTATGTGTGTACGTGTGAAAGCTTACAAAATTAAAAATGTGAAACAACATGGATTCGTATTAAGATTTCATGATAATAGGAAAAAATTTAAGGAAAGAATATTTTCCTTGAGGGAAGAGTATTTCCCATGACCGGTTTAAAAAGCACCTATGAAACCATGCTGTCCACTGTCACAACCAAGGTTTTGGATGCTTCTGTCAACTGCAGCATAACAAAAGGCATTTCACAGCATAACTTTAGGGAAAATGTTATCTGGTCTAGAATCATACAGAAAGCAAAGAAAAACTCTTTTAATTGCTTCTAAAACACCAATTTTTCTGGGTAGCAGCAATGTGCTCCTATACGTGCCCTTTCAAAAAAAACAGAACCAGAAATAGGGGAAAATTTTGAGAATAAGAACAGCAGCATTAAATAGGAAAGCAAATACTTGAAGTTTAAAATAAGGAAACAGTACTGTGCAACTTTCAATTATGCCAAGTAAAGTGAACTGCTTAAATGTTCACTGATAACATTTTCCCTATATGTTGAAAATATGAAATCTTATTGGTATCTTTTTATATTTAAAAAAAAAAAAAAAAAAAAAAAAAAAAGGACATTCAGTATTGTAGCCCTGATAGCTCTCTTCCAGTATTTTTTAACCATTCAGATGTATTTTATGGGAATATTTATTCACATAATTTTGCTTAATACATTTCTTTCTACACAAGACTGAATTTAAAAGTCTCTATAACATTTTCAATTACAGTAATAATACATTAATAAATTATAAATTAACAAAATCTTCATATTTGCTTTAAAAAATCATTTATCAAACACTAACCTCCAGATTATCTGGAAAATTAAAGATGCAAATTGCTATAAATCTGGCATCCCAATTAAATTCTGATTTTTAAAAGTATATAAAATGTCCCTCAAATTATCCCAAGTTCCACTCAAGAAAATTTTATTTTACCCTTTTCATAAGTTAAGAAGTTTACAACCTGCTAAACATTCTATCCAAATGTGGGAAAACTGTCTGGAGATGCAAAGCACAATAAAATAATTACATGAAGAGAACAAATAAAAATACCCGTTAAAACAAAGTTATTATAGCTGGCAGCACTTAAAATTGGTAATTTGTATTTTTTTAAAAAGTTGCATAGCTGCAAGATGATTCATTACTGATTAACTATTGAGCGGTTTTATTTATGAGGAAATAATACATTAATAAATTGCAATTCAATCGACAATCTTAGATTTAGTGCATTAAAATGTAACTATGTAACCTGATTTACTCTTCGGACTGCATTCTGGTACTGTTACACCTTCAATTTCAAATATGAACATATTTCAGCTCTCCTATGCAGAAGTCTATTTTCCACTCTTGGGGGAAAAAAATAGAAGAACTTGAGATCATGGTCTACATTCAGACAATGTTTTACTGCTTGATTACATTTCTGGTTTTCACATTTAAGACTTTAATTTATAAGAAGTACATTATGTGGTCTTCAGTTTAAGAATAGATGAATGCAGAAACATCATGTTGGGGAAAATAAAGTGACCCCCAACTAAAAACCAAGTCAAAACACAACTAGTTGCGCAGCTCTACAGAACTTAATAAAATCAACTTCTAAATCAGTTAACTTTGGCGTCTGAATACAAAATGTTTATCAGTGTTACCTATGTAGATGACTATTAAGGGATGTGCAGCATTTTCAAAATCCCTGTGTGTCCTTTATATGCATGTTTGGTACACTGAGTTCTGTGGCAACTGTCCTCTCTTCAGCAGGGTTATCCCCCGTATGATTGTCCATCTCTGCATTACCAAGTCTCACAGAACTCAAGATTTCTGGCTGAGTATGCCTGCAGTTTTTTCTTTTTCCAGAGACAGATCCTCATATCCTCTCAGTTTTTCAAGCATCTTGGAAAGACAAGAAAACCTGTGTGGAAGCAGATGCATTAGGTTTAAGCAGTGGTTCACAGTACTAATACCAATCAAAATACAACACCCATTTCCCCAGGAACACTGCTTTGGTTGCTATCCATTTTCATACACTTACTATTCTTAAAAACTCCTAAAATTAGTGTTCTGCAAAAAAAAGGACAGAAGGACCAATTCAAGCTTCGAACAGTTACAAGAAATAGTCACCACGTAACGGGTTTTCTCCCTCCACAACAAAGACCACACCAGAGTACAGAAAACAGACAACACATAACACCTACACACCTATTAATCTTTCTCCAACTAACAACTTCCAATAAAAATAGTGAACAATTTCCTAACTAATCAAAACCTTAGATTGTTATGTATATCTATTTTGGGCTGTCCATTAAATTCTTATGCTGAAGAACATCAGAAATGCTGTATGTGCTGCTGCTGTATGTCATGTTTTTGTTTGTTTGTTTGTTTGTTTTTTGTTTTTTTAATGTTTTAACAACAGAGATGCCTGGGTGGCTCAGTGGGTTAAGTGTCTGCCTCGGGCTAAGGTCATGATCCCCAGGTCCTGGCTTCATTGGGGTGGGTGGGGGGGTCCTTGCTCAGTAGGGAGCCTGCTTCTCCCTCTGCCTGCCACTCCACTTGCTTGTGCATTCTCCCTGGCAAAAAAGTACTATCTTTGGGAAAAAAAACAAAACAAAATATGTTTTAGCAACAATAAATCCTCTTCAAACCCACAGGTTTAATCTGAGACAGCAAAAGGGATGGGAGGAATTTATCATCTGACAAGTAAGAGCAGTCAGAACTGAAGCAAACACTTGAGTGAAGATATTCCACATCTGTACATTTGTAAAAATGACTTCAAGACGCAGAGAGATTCCACTGACTTGTAGATTTGTAAGGGCCGCTGCCACCAAACTAAGGTTTATATATATATTTATATTTATATTTATTTATATTTATATATAAAAATCAATAAAAAGATAACACTGACGCATAAGGTAAGGAAACCAAAATGCTGTTTAAAACCAACATGCACAGACTATGAGATGAGACTCATGTCCCTTATACCCCATAAGCTCATTGTAACACTAAAGGAAATTTAGCTGACTGGATGAAATAAAAACATTTTTATAACCATAAAATCCCACCTCACATAAAAAAGCTTACTGCTTCTAAAAGACACATTTTACCTATAGGTTGAAAACTTTAGACATATTACCTTGGTATGTAAAATATTAAGAGAAAAATTTCATGTTATTAGCATGGGTTTTTAGTCCTTCTCTTTAAATGCTTCTATAATTTTAGCCATACTTTTAGTTTATTGGCCCAGACATAAGGTTACACTGAAGATACTCTAAGCATCCTCCTCTTCAAAAAACCTGTTCACAGTAAAATAAAAACACACCTGCTCATATACTCAAAATATCACTCCATGGCCCCTCTTCTTTTACACAGAAATCTTAACCCAATTCATACTTCCAGCATGTCAAGGTCTGATCTGAATCACCTCATGGTAAAAGGTTCAAAGCCGATAGTCTTCTTGTACCCTCCAGCTTCACAAGGAGTTCCCATTTCCCATGCAGAACCCTACCGTAGTGGTGACAGAGGTCTCCCTTCTTGCTGCAGTTCTTACTTCAGTCGCTGTAAGGGCTATTAGGTGACCTCAAATCTCCTCTGTCAATAATCTGCTGCTACTGAATTATCCTCATTAAGGACAATGATCTGTTCCAGTTTCCTGTCTTTAGTCTTAGCCATTCAGAAAAGACTGTTGGCAGTTACTGTCTTAGGTCTCTGAACACAAAGGCTCCAACTCCTGAAACAATTCCAGGATTGGCTAAAATGTTCTGCCTGTATGTAAACACCCAATACTTTATGTCATTTCTGGAAGTCTTCTCATAAGAAGCTTTTCATATATACAAAGATATCAATTAACTATTTTTTTTTTCACAAAGCTAAATGATGTCATTTCACTCATTCCATGGAATATGGAAAAGAACAATTGTCAAGTGAGTTTATCATTCAATTCACTGGACATTTTCAGATAATGCAGGATAATAAGTAAGCTACATCAGCAGAGCAAAACAAGTTCTGTACTTGGTTTAAAATTCATTTTTTTTCTTTTTTCCTCCTACTCTATAAACAGGCACTATGTAACATGCTGAGGATAGTAAGGTACAAAATTAAACTGAATGAATGAGAACATGATGCAACTTCTCCAAGAAAAAGCCCCTACCTAATTATAGCAAAACAGCTAAGAACACAATCTTTGCAGCCAATATGCCTGAGTTCGAATCCCAATTCTACGAAGGAACTAGCTTGACAAGTCAAGTTTTGTAACCTCTAACTCTGTTTCCTCAATCTGTATAATGGGAAAAGGGATAGCAAGAGTCCTGAGCGCAAAAGTTAGCTACAACAATTAGATGAGTTATTAACAGATGTAAAATGCTTATTAGAACAATGCCTGGTACGTAATAATACAACATGAATGTTAACTAATTATTATGATTAGAATTATAATATTATATTGCATTACCTAAGAACATACCCATCAAGTTTGGAATAAGAACATAGAATTTAATTCTGTTTCTTAAATGCATGCCCAGGGCTACTGTGCATACTGCTTCTTAAAGTCATGAAATTAACTACTTTGGCCCTCAGATTTCTTAGTGGAAAAATGGGGTAATATGTACTAATATGTACATATGTGTAGTACATGTATGAAGTTTATACCAACCATATGTTTCATGGATTTAAGCATTAAACTAATTAAAAGTGTTTTAAAGTACCAAGAATGGAGAAGTTAGTCAATATGTGACTTTCTTCAGGAATCAAAAAGTTGCTTTCTATGTATCTTTTCATGTGAGTTTTTTACATGGTTACCTAACAGTGTCTGGGATGGACACTCACACACATGCACACACACACACACACAGAGGCATGCTTCAATAAATGAATGACTAAAAATGGTGGCTGAGAATGTAGAACTTAGGTAACAAGTTAAAAAGCAATTAAAACAGAAAAAGGGAAAATTACCTATAAAACAGGAAGCTGATGCTTAATCTGAAGGGTGCTCAGGGCAAGATCTATTTACTTCAAACCATTCATCTATGCAGCTAGAAAAGAACAAAACCAGAAAAATTGAAACACTTATTAATTATTGATGTAACAGCCATAAAAAAAAACTCTTTCTTGACCTTAATATATATTTACAGGAAAAAAAATTCAGTATTTTAAATGAGTATATTTGGCATACGTAAGTAAAAGATAAGGATCTGTTTATTACATTTTGATCTTTTTTTTTGGGTACTCTCTATACCCAACTTGGGGCTTAAACTCATGACCCTAAGATCGAGTGGCATCCTCTTCGGACTGAGCCAGCCAGGCATCCCACATTGTCATTATTCAGAGCAGTTAAGGAAATAATCTTTGTAAAATTAAAGTACTTAAAGTTTAGGGGCGCCTGGGTGGCTCAGTGGGTTAAGCCGCTGCCTTCGGCTCAGGTCATGATCCCAGGTCCTGGGTTCAAGCCCCACATCGGGCTTTCTGCTCAACAGGGAGCCTGCTTCCTCCTCTCTCTCTGCCTGCCTCTCTGCCTACTTGTGATTTCTCTCTGTCAAATAAATAAATAAAATCTTTAAAAAAAAAATAAATAAAGTACTTAAAGTTTAAATAGAACCATTACCAAAAGAAAATCTAAAGAACTACCACTTTACCAGTATTCAAAATTAAGTGACAAATCTGTACATTTTTCTCTTCAAAATATTCATTCATGTAAATATCAATCTGTTCATGTACCTATCAATGTAATCAAAAACAGCTTTTAAATTCTAATTCTTGGGGTGCCTGGGTGGCTCAGTGGGTTAAAGCCTCTGCTTTTGGCTTGGGGATCCCAGCTCTCTGCTCAGCGGGGAGCCTGCTTCCTCCTCTCTCTGCCTGCCTCTCTGCCTACTTGTGATCTCTGTCAAATAAAATCTTCAATAAATAAATAAATAAATAAATAAATAAATAAATTCTAATTCTTCACAGTACTCCATCTTTTAAGAGACTGTACTTTAATACTCACATGTAACTATAGCCCTTTATTTAATTCTATCCCATTCTACAATACATACACATATAAATACACAATCATCCAATTTATAAAGTATTTCATGACCTTATTAGAAGTTATATATTAGGGTACATATAATTATCCTCACTGTAGATCTGCACTGTTCAATGCAGTAGCCACAAGCTACATGTGGCAATTTAAATTATGATTAGATAAAAGAAAAATGCAGTTCCTCAGTCACACTACCACATTTCAAGTGCTCAAGAGCCACACGCATAGCTATTGGCTAGTCTACGAGACAGCACAGATACGAAACATTTTCATTGCTGCAGGAAAGTTCTAGTTCACTGTGATAAATGGTAAGGCCTTGATAAGGTTAAGTAACTTGTCCAACAACTAGGCAGTTACCCAAGCAGAATGCAAACTGCTCAACATTCTCATAGTTGACACATGTCAAATTTACAAATGCCACAAACCTTGAAGGCTTGGCCAATATGCTTACAGGCAAAATTATTATGTATCATTCTCATACTGATAGGATAGTTTGGTGGGTAAAAATAATGGATGAAATTAAAAGGAAAACGGGTAAAGTATCTCATTCACACAATATTCTTTCAAATATCTAAAATAATTTGTTGCCACTTAGACTTTTGTTGTCTAAATAATCATGCCTACATTGGCTTTTTAGCCTGCATTCTATCCTACTTACTTGGCTCTAGTGGTCCCCTGGTCTACTGAAACATCCCTTAAATGGGGCGCTTGGGTGGCTCAGTTGGTTGAGCGTCCAACTCTTGATTTCAGCTCAGGTCATGATCTCAGGGTCGTGAAATCGAGCCCCATGTCCATCTCTGCACTAGGCCTGGAGTCTGCTTGGGATTCTTTCTTTCCCCCCTCCCTCTACCCCTGCCGCCCAACTCAAAAAAGAAGTACTGAACAAAATACTCCAGATATATTAACAACTCACTGTACTTATGTGATTAAAATGTGTAGTTATTTTACAAGCCATGTAATTCTGACTCATACTGAGAAATTATCATTGTAATCTTCTATAAATACAAGCGTATTGCAATTTATGTGTCCATTCCTGACACTTTCAATGATGCTTGAACATTCTTATACAGGTCTCTTAGAGCTGGGCTACTCAAAGAGTGGCCCACAAACACAGTGCTAATCCATGAGCTGTTTATTTCACACTGGACCTGCACACCTAGTAGCAGCACTATTGTAGAGCCTAAGATGAAGAATTTCCCCAGGGCTTACACTTGGGAGTGCAATGACTGAGTGTAGAATATATACAGTGCACAACTGTGACAGAGTTATTCACCAAGTACACCAACTTACATCTGTGTGTTTACTGGCCATGTGGGTTCTTTTTTTTCCCTGAATTGACTCTTAAAAACTTTTGACAAATTTTCTGTTTTGTCTTTTTCTTCTAGGTTTATAGGAAGTTATTATCCAAATACTTCAGCTATAATGTAGTATACACATTTCTGATGAGCATTGCTTTCTATAAAATCATACACTAAAACTAACAGGGCTTATGAGAAAAACCATGCTAAAGACAGACCACTCAAACAATACAACCTTGTAACCGGAACAAAGCTGTGTTTGTTCCAGATAAATAAAATACCACTGTAAATATAGGATTTTTTTTAAAACGAGGGTGAAGTCAGCTTGACATAAAAAGGACTAAGGAAGGGGGTGCCTGGTTGGCTCAGTCAGTGGAGCAGGGGACTATGGATCTCAGAGTTGTGAGTTCAAGCCCCACCCTGGGTGTAGAGAGCACTTAAAAATAAAAAAGAGGACTAAGGAAGGATTAGTATTAATATGGGGACAAAAGCCCAATGCACAATTTGAGAACTAAGAATGAATTAAGCAAGCACTTCCAAAGTGAAGCCCGTAGTCTAACTGAACTGGGTGTAAGAACGTTTGGGGGACGGATACTCTTATAGTATTAGGTACACCTCATATCCTGGGGCTGGGTTCCAGAACACTGCAATAAAGTAAGTATCACAATAAAAGGAGTCAAATCATTTTTTTTGTTTTCCAGTGCATATACGTATTGTGTGTGTGTGTATGTTTGTGTAAAATTAAATGTAAGAGACAAGATAGCGGACCACTGGGGAAGGGAGAGAAAACTGAAAGGAAAGTCATCAGAGAGGGAGACAAACCATGAGAGACTCTTTCAACTCTAGGAAACAAACTGAGGGTTGCTGGAAGGGAGAGGGATGGGGTAACTGGGTGATGGGCATTAAGGAAGGCATGGGATGTGATGAGCACTGGGTGTTATACGCAACTGATGAATTACTGAACTCTGCATCTGAAACTAATGATGTACTATTATACTGGCTAACTGAATTTAAATTAAAAGAAAATATACATAATTAATCTATATTTATAATAAACTTATTTTAGTAATCTAATTAGAAATACTTTATTGCTAAAATAGGCTAACTACCATCTGAGCTTTTCATGAGTCATGATCACTGATCACTGTAACAAATAACGAACGAGAAAGTTTGAAATATCATTGGGAATTACCAAAATGTGACACAAAGACAAATGCTGTTGGGTAAATATTGTCAACAGACTTGCTCTAGGCAGGGTTGTGAGAAACCTTAAAATTTGTTTAAAAAAAGAAAAAAAAAAGCTCTGTATCTGTGAAACACAATAAAATGAAGTGCAATGCAACAGGGCATACCAAGGCCGTGGTCTGCCACTGCTGCTTCCATATGGACCTTCACCTGGTTTTATTTGACGGAGCAAACACTAATGCGCTGAGAAGTATTCTTTAAGAACCAGTATGAAGATCGTATCATGACACCGTCACTGTCCTCCCCCCTTACCAACAGCAGCGCGCTAACTGCATTACGGAAGGCTGCCGGAGGAGAAGCTTGTTTGACACCATACCAGCAAAGTGTTGTTGTGCATACTGGAAAAAACTCAATCTGAGGTCTAGTTTACTTTTACTTTTTTCTAGTATCACAATGCAAAAAAGTTTTAAATTTTAATACAAATTTATCAACTTTTCTTTCAAGCTTTTATTGGGGGGGTATCTTAGTCCTAAAAATATTTCTCACCAAGAGATCTACATTTCTCTACATTCTAACACCTTGATTTTTATTTCCATAGGCACATGTTTAGTCAGTTGGGAACTGATTCTTATTTCAACTATAAAATAAGGATTGACTGTTTCTCTACATCAGTAACCAACTGATCTCAGGACCATTCACTGAATTCATTCTTTCTCTTGCTATTAATACCACCTCTGCCAAATCAATTTTTTATTCATTTACTTACCCAATATTTACCTAGTATCTATTATGTGTAAACACTTTCTAAAATTTAATTCATTTGAAACCTCCTAACAACCTGATGAAGTTGGTACTACCACCTCATTTTATAGACTGGGGGAGGGAAAAACTAAGTACAAGTTGACCAAGATCACACAATGAATTAGTGGAGGGGCTGGGATCTGAATGAGGAAGGCTTAACTCCCAAGAATCCATGCTTTAATCAACCTTGTGCTATGATGACTCTCATATACACACAAATGTTTATGGACTCTATTCCTATGCCCTTTCCATACTTGTCTTAACTAACAGTCTTAAAATGTGTCTGTACAGGGCAAGTCCCCCCAGCACTTTCTTCTTTGTGACTGTGACTGTTCTTCCCATATGGACTCTTTGGTTCATGTGTATTTTCGAATCCACTCATCAAATTACATGAAAAAACTAGCTGAGATCTGAATGGGATAATATTAACTACACAATTTGGGGTTAAGTGACATCTTTATGACATGGAGTCTTCCTATCCCCAAGATGGTATACCTCAAATTTTAAATCTTGTGTATCTTTCAGTAAAATTTTAAAATCTTGAGTATCTTTTGTAGGATATATTCTCAACACA
The DNA here is from genome assembly GCF_002288905.1 of Enhydra lutris kenyoni. NCBI lineage: Eukaryota > Metazoa > Chordata > Mammalia > Carnivora > Mustelidae > Enhydra > Enhydra lutris. The sequence continues at coordinate 30,052,938 of NW_019154100.1, read as the reverse complement.
GCTTACAGCTATTGTAGGCTTTGTGGCTGTTAACGTCATTATTCTATTAAAAGAAAGGTTTTATTTTCTTTTTTCTTACTGGGATATAAATGCAACCAATTTTCATGTTGAGCTCCTATCTAGCAACCCTGCTAAATTCTTAATCCCCCCCCTTTTAAAGATTTTATTTATTCATTTGACAGACAGAGATCACAAGTAGGCAGAGAGGCAGACAGAAAGAGAGGGAGAAGCAGGCTCCCCGCTGAGCAGAGAGCCCGATTCAGGGCTTGATCCCAGGACCTTGAGATCATGACCTAAGCCGAAGGCAGTGGCTTAACCCACTGAGCCACCCAGGTGCCCCCCCCCTTTTTTTAAAGAAAGAGAGCAAAAGAGAGAGCACACACATATGTGTACAGAAGGTGAGGGACAGAAAGAGAGAATCGTAAGCAGGCTCCATCTCAGGGAGGCCAGATCTGATGACCCTGAGATCATGACCTGAGCCGCAATTGAGAGCTAGATGCTTGACTGACTGAGCCACCCAGGCGCCTCAGTTCTCATTAATTTTTTTCTAAAGATCTTATTTATTTGAGACAGAAACAGGGAGCAAGCGAGTGAACGGGAGTCAGGGGAGAAGCAGATGGAGAGCCCTCTGAGCAGGGAGCCCAACACTGGGCCCTATGATCATGACCTAGCTGAAGTCAGACACTTAACCAACTGAGCCACCCAGGCACCCCTCTTATTCATTTTAATAATTTATCTAACATTTATTCTTTAATTTTAATAATTTATCTAACATCTATTCTTTGCTTTTGTTTTGAAATCATTAATTCCTAAGTATAGAGTTTTACTGAATGTTTTCTCACATTTGTTGAGAAAATATGGTCTTTCTCCTTTGTTAATGTGGTATACTATATATATAAATTTTCTCATCTTTTTAAAAAAGATTTAATTTATTTGTCAAAGAGAGAGTGAGCGAGAGACATAGAGCTCACAAGCAGGCAGAGTGGCAGGCAGAGGCAGAGAGAGAAGCAGGCTCCCCGCTGAGCAGGGAGCCCAATGCAGGACTCCATCCCAGGACCCCGGGATCATGACCTGAGCTGAAGGCAGCGGCTTAACTCACTGAGCCACCCAGGCGCCCCTAGATTTTCTAATCTTACAGTGTCTTTACATTCCTAGCATAAATCTAACTTAGACATGAGGCATTACTTCAGATATATATTGATGAATTTGGTTTGCTAATATGTTTTTGGATTTTTTCCATTTATGTTCATAAATAAGAGTGCCTTCTAATTTACTTTCATATACTTGTCTGATTTTACTTATTTTTTAAAGATTTATTTGTCATGGGGAGCCTGGGTGGCTCAGTGGATTGGAGCCTCTGCCTTTGGCTCGGGTCATGATCTCAGGGTCCTGGGATCATGATCTCAGGGTCCTGGGATCGAGCCCCGCATCTGGCTCTCTACTCAGTGGGGAGCCTGCTTCCCCTTCTCTCTCTGCCTCTCTGCCTACTTGTGATTTATCAAATAAATAAATAAAATCTGGAAAAAAAAAAAGAAGATTCTCTCTTAAAAAAAGAAAAAAAAGACTTCTTTGTCAGAAAGAGAGAGCACAAGCAAGAGGAGTGGCAGGCAGAAGGAGAAACAGACTCGCTGCTGAGCAAGGAGCCTGATGCAGTACTAGATCATGACCTGTGCCAAAGGCAGAGGCTTAACTGACTGAGCCACCCAGGCGTCCCACCTTATCTGATTTTAGTATCAAGTTTATATTATTTTCATAAAATAAGTGGGAGAACCTATAATCTTTTCCTACTATTTGAGGTGTTTACAATCGTTAACATGGTATTCTTTGGATGTCTGGTAGAACCTGCTGTCAAACCATCTTCAATAGGCCTGTTTTTAGGTCTTGTCTTAATTTTTAATATTTGTTGTTTTTCAAGGTCTTTTTTTTTTTTTTAATTTTTATTTATTTATTTATTTATTTTACAAAGAGAGACACAGGGAAGGAACACAAGCAAGGGGAGTAGGAGAGGGAGAAGCAAGCTTCCTGCTGAGCAGGGATCCTGATGCAGGGCTCGATGCCAGGACCTGGGGATCATGACCTGAGCTGAAGGCAAATACTTAACAACTGAGCCACACAGGCACCTCTCAAGGTTTGTCTTAATAACTACTTGTAATAGTTATTAGTCAACTCAGATTTTCTATTTCTCTTTGAATCATTTTGGTAATTACTATATATCATAACATATAATTAATAATATATATTATATAAAATATAATATATAATGAACTGGAAATATAGTAATATTCTTAAGGAAATGACCTGTTCTGTTTATATTTTTAAATCAAAGACTGTAAAATTTTTCACAAAATTTTCCAATTATTTTTCAATTCTACCATTTCTCAGTTATCTGTCATTCCTATACTGTTCACTTTCTCCTTCTAGCGACAAACCTGCCAGAGGCATGTCTATTTTATTCATCTTTAAAGAACCAACTTTTGGCTTTGGTGGTCTCTACTCTAGTGTGTAATTTTTTTATTTCATTATTTTCTTCTCTCACCTTTATTATTTTGCTCTATTTTGTGTTTATTCATTTTTCTAATTTCTTAAGGAAGAACTTGTTTAATGATTTTGTCTTTCTTCCTACTCTAACACAAGCCTTCCAAGGATCACCCTAGAAAATGTCAAAAGGGTTTTTCATTATTATTCAGTTTTGAGTATTTTTAAGCTCCATTATTTCTTTTCTTTTTGGGGGGTGGGTGGGAATGGGGAGAGAATCCTAAGAGAGCTCCACTCCCAGTGCGAGGTCCAACAGAGGGCTTGATCTCAGGACCCTGAGATCGTGACCTGAGCTGAAATCATGAGTCAGACACTTAGCCAACTGAGTCACCCAGGCGCCCCTCCATTGTATTTCTTCTTTAATCTACAAATTAATTAATATTATGTGTGAAGATTATTCATCTTTTATTACCAATATATAACTGGCCAGAGAACAGCTAGCTTTCTGTATGGCACCAATTTTTTATAGTTTGCTAAAACTTCCTTATGGCCCAGTACACCATTAATTTCTGTATATTTCACATGTGCTTTTCTTGAAAAGAAAATGTACTAATTGCTAGGTGCAGATACACATACATCCATTAGACAAACCTGTTAACTGTACTGTTTGATTTTTCTAGGTCTTGACTCGTTTTGTGTCTACCTGCTTGAGTCAATGAGAACTGTGCTGAAATTTCCCATTATCATGACATTTTTGTCCACTTTTTCTGACAGTTCTATAAATATTTATCTTGAGACTATGTTCTTAGGTTCACACAAAACTGGGCTTTAAATACCTTTATGATACCATACTAGTAATATTTTTGTTAAATTTATTTTGTCTGATATTAATTTAGCTTTGTCAGTTTGCTTATAGTCCATATTCACCCAGACATAATTTTCTATTTCTTCCTTCACTTTCACATTTTTCTATATGCTTATGTTTACGTGTGTTGCTCAGCAATGGCATATCCCAATCTTTCAGTCTGCTTTCAACTGATGAGTTTTATTTAGATTTATTAAAATTACTGATAACTGATTTATTTTTGCCTCATTTTGTATTATTTATTGTGTTCTCTATGCTTTTCCCCAATCACACCTTTAAATAAAATTCTACCTCATTCTTTTTATTGGTTTGAAATGTTATGGTTTTCTGTTTTTTTCTGTTTACCTTAAAAGATTTTTTTTTTTTTTTAATCTAAAAATCTTCCTATGTTGCTCTAAAACCAAGAATACTTTATGAGACTCTAGATGGTTGTTGGAGCCAAACAGAGGTGGCTAAAATCTCACCGCTTCCACTTACTAGCCATGTGACCTTGATAGATTTTCTGTGGTTCCTCGGCTTATTCCCTCAATCATAAAATGGGATTGTTACAAGGTTTACATGAGATTACCTAGCTAGATTGTTATGGACAATACACCTGGGTAACAGCAGATGTTTAACAAATGGTAGATTTCTGGATACAAACCAGATCTGGGCTTAAATCTTAGTTCTAGCAGGTAAAAAGGGCTGTTGTTTTTTAAGAAACAGGGGGAGGGTGTTTCAATTAAGAAGAGAACTTTTCAGCCCTAAGGACAATGTCTGAAATTTTGAGAAGCACCTCTTACTCTACTATCAACTTGGTAAACATAAAAAGAAACTTACCCTTTATGATATATGCATAGACAAGGCAGTCGTGCTATAGTATCTCCCTGCTGCAATTCTTCAAGGCATATTGCACATTCCCCAGCATCTTTACTCAGTACATCCTCTGAGGAAAGAGAAAATGAATTCAGGACAATAAAACTGAAAGATGAATTATGGGAACACCACTTAGTAAAGAGTGGTGACTCTTTACATTTTGTCATATTTGGCATATTTTGTCAGAAATACATAAAACACGTATTTGAAATACTATTCATGGGTCAGTGAATAATACTTACCTTTACTTATAGACAGAATCTTATTTCCATTTCCATTTCACTGAGGCATTACAGTAAGCAAGAACAGTGCAGAATCCTCCAACTTGCAAAGGACTTTGCCATAAAACTTCATCAGCAAGTCAGTTATTTGCAATTTGGAATTCATTTTCCTTCTCTTACCAATCAATATTAATTTGATGCCCAAGATAGCTAAAAAAACAAACTTAAGAGTATAATGTGGCTGAAAAGATATGAAAATACTATTATAATTTTTAAAATTCTAAAATAACAAAATTGGTAAGCTAAAGAAATCACCCTGAGTATGGACTTCTTAAAAAGGTCTGCTTAACTCAAGAAAATCAAATAAAGGTTAAGTTTTGCGTAGACTCTGAAAGGGACTTTTGGAAACTTGAGGATTTCAGATATGCAACAATTCTTCTTACTCCTTTTCTAGAACAGTGCCTGGCCACACCAGGGAGCAATTAGACTGGCTTTCAGAGGGCCCTGCAGAGTGTTTAAAATAGTGCTACAGTAAAACCCTTTACAAAGTGAAAACTCCTTTTGGGGGGGGGGTGGATTTCCTTCAATTGATGTTTTATACTAAAAATTTAAATTTTTTTAAATGTTGAAGCTTAATTTTTTAAAGGATCTTGCCAAAAACAAGAGTATGTTAGCCAGGTAAAATGATGGAACTAAAACATGCCACTGCTAGAGAGTATGGAAAAACTGCCAAATATATGAGAATGTATACTCGTAAGTGTAGAGAAGGGAAAACTAAAGCAGGAAAACAATATGAATTTATACCACAAGTAATTAAATTACTGTCTGTAGAAATAAAAATCAAATAGGCTAGAGAAAAGACTTAGACCAACCTCTATCTAAATGCTGAAAGTGCAAGGTTCTTTTAAAAGTTCCTAAAATTATCTGGCTGGTTCTCCCACACCTCCTATAAAAACCAACAAACTTAATTGTGCATATACCTGTAACTGTTCCCTGTAGAAAGTGCATTCTCTAAGAGGTAGTTCGCCCTTCAGTTATTCATTTTGAGAGCACAGTAAGAGGAAACACAGACTCTATTTCTACCGGGTCTACACCAGCAGACAGATCATTTACCTGTAAGGCTGGAGGGGGTAATAGGGCAACCTCTGCAGAAAAAGGCCTTGGCAAGAAAAATTTTTGTATTCAGAATCTAGGGAATATGGATGGGATGATTTTAGCCAACTACTGGGTAGTTCACAAGCCTATGTATGACAATCAGAAACTTGACCAGGATAAGTAAAGCTGGATAAATGGAAAATGATCTCTTTAACACCCCCCTTTAGTATCTTATCCCCATTTTTCTCTTCTTCACTGTGGAGGTCCCAACCTCTACCTCTACTCCACCCACCCAAACCCTGACCCCAAGTCTTTCCTTCCTTCTCTTGATCTCCATTTTTCTCTTATTGTTCTGGATTGCTTTCCACAGATTAATGTTTATGTAAAAAGTTTAATGTAAAAAAACAAAAAAACCTAATTAGTGGCTATTAATTGGTATACTGGAACCCACAAAAGGAGGCCACTCCACTGGCTCCACCCATGTCACAAATCTAAACCTAAATCTTTCTGCCTTTATGGAAAACACCTCACTATCAAGGCAACTTAACACCAGTCACAATCCTCCAACTTGGCTTTAGCTAGCTGAAGTTACCCTAGAAAACAGGGCCTTCCAGGCTTTCCACCCCCTTTCCGGCTGCCTCTTCTAACATATAAAAGCCACTCTTGAGAGAATACCTTCAAAAGTAGTGGAGAAGCATTGTACTCCCTCAATCTATGGATTATTTTCCCTTGAATAACGTACATCAAACTCATTACTTAATTGTTTCAGTTTTGCCATATGACACTAAGGATGACAGCAGTGAGAGGATGTGAAGGAGACACTGAAGATCTTACTAAAGGCCTGTAACTCCAAATAATATAGCATATTCTCACAGCATCAATTTCTTTCACCGCAAAGATATACCATGATATACCACATCGTTAACAATGAATGTGAGTTATACAATAAACTTTAAAAAAAAAAGACACTTTTTACCAAGCCTTAAAAAAAAAAAAAAAATTAAAAGAAAAAAAAAAAAAAATCAACTTTAAGATGCATCTCATTTTCCAGAGTTGTTAAAGTATGAAAAGGAAGAATGTCTCAGAATTGGTGAAATATGATATCACATTTTCTATCTTTTGGAATATATTACTATTGGATCTAGATTTAAATCAAAATGAACTATATAATCTCTATATTATCTTATTTAAGAAAATGAAACAGACCAGCTTTTAAAAAATAAAAAGCACTATCATATTTCTGCCACATGCTACTATGTAACAGATTGTCAGCACTAAATGAAAAGAACTGAAAATCATTAAGTATAAGCTCCTGAATGCACTGTTCACAGAAAAGTGTCTTAACAATACTTTTATGGTGACCTATGACCAAGTCTCAATTCTTTATTAGAATAGGTCTTTAAAAATCTTTGAGTTGGGAAAATTTTAGTATCTTGAAGGTCTTGGTTTTATCCTGTTTTTAAGTAAAACTATTTATGGTACAACAAAGACAAATATAATCTGCATATAATTAACAATAATGATATTTATTTTAAGAATATACTGCTATGCTTTGCAGGTACTAAGTTAAAAAGAATCATTTTAGTTTAATCTAAAATGCCGTATTAAAGTCAGCCATTTAATCGTAAGCTCCCTAAGCCCTAGTAATGAAAAATAATCAAAACTACATATTCTATGTTAAGAAAGGTACACCTATATACAAGAACATCCCAAGCAAATTCAATACAGAAGCCACCTATATTCCCTGTAAATAGCTTCAAGTGAAATGATCTCTGCTTAGAAAATTAAAAGGTAGCCTGAACATATTGCAGCCAGTAATCAAACTGCATTTTGATAGGCAACTCTGAGTCAAAAGACAGTTCATTCACTGCAAAACCTGGGTTGCTGTCTCAAATAGCAAATGAGTAACTTTCAGATTTAAAATTCACTATGCAACATGGTTCATTTTTGCCTACATGGGGGTTTGCTAGAATAGTCCCCTCTCCCATCCCATTATGACAGTGTCCTTCCATTCAAAGGAAAGTTTTGAGCTGGGTAATGGAAAACATTCAGAGTTAAATATGGTTGGGAAAAACTACTAAATCCAGGACACTGAAGCATCTTCAAGACAGCTGGGGGAAAAAATGTTAAACATCTTTAGCTAGTCAATGTCAATTTAAAACATTCACAAAGGTACTACTATAAGCAATATGAAGTCAACATTTCAGGACTGCAATACATCGAAGGCAGACTATTAATAGTCAAAATTGTTATTAGAGAAGTAGAGAAAGGAACACTAAGAGACTTAACTTCCATAGTTAGCTAGTCTGACTGGATTCCAGCTCTCCACAAGCATTTATAAACCAGAGGCACTAAAGATAGTTAATAGGAAACTACACTTCTACTGCTTTTTCAAATGTTGCTGTTGTCCTATCTAAACATTTGGAACACTAAAAAGTTAAATCACTGTACTGTTTACCAGTCTCTTTTTTTTGTCTTATTCATATGGTGTGGGCATTAATTTAGATATACTGATACGGAAAAAGAAGAATTAAACCAGGAAGAGAGCAATGTTTTCTAACTAGAGGTGGGCACCAGAATCACTTGGGTAGGCATTCTATCTCAATACAGAAGAAAGTAAATTACACATACATGGGCCCCATCCCTAGAGATTCTGTAATCTACACCTGTCCCAGAAACACAACTGCTATCAATTGTACAGTATGGTAAAGCAGAAAGAACATAAGATTTAAAGTTGAAAATAGGAATTTCTATCCTCCCAGTTACCTATGTAACCTCCAAAATGTTGCTCAACTTTGAGTTTTCTTTTAGTCTTCTTTAATATCGGTATAAAAAAGGTACTCAAAATATTATAGAGAGGATATTTTAAAGAATTATGTAAAAGGGGAGTCTGGGTGGCTCAGTGGGTTAAAGCCTCTGCCTTCAGCTCAGGTCATGATTCCAGGGTCCTGGGATCGAGCTTCGCATCGGGTGCTCTGTTCAGCAGGGAGCCTGCTCCCCTCCCACCCCCCACCTGCCTCTCTGCCTACTTGTGATCTCTGTCAAATAAATAAATAAAATCTTTTCAAAAAATAAAGAATGAATTATGTGAAAAACTTTATAAATTATCGAAACATTATACAAAATATTCATTGTTATTACCCTTTTTTTCAGAAAGTACTTTTCAGACTTCCCCCAAAACAAAGCTGGTCATTTTTCTATCTTTTTCTCCTCATTCTGGTATTGTAGTTGTTTGAACTTCACATGATGTCATTAATAATTCCATGGCCACCAGAAACTTCTACAGGATAATCTTGACCTAACCATTTCTAGAGACCTATTGTAGTTCCAAGGGTGGGAAAAAGTCCATGCAAAAAACACTGCCCGATTTTTCAATGTTCTGGCTTCATTCTATATTTAAAAGTACTATAAATGTCCCCTCTGTTACGTATCTTTACATATAGTTAATGTTCTCTATTTATTAATCCTATGACGTAACTAATGTTACCTCTATTTTACAGATAAGGAAACTGAGGCTCGAAGAAGTTAAGTAACTTAGCAGAAATTACTAACGTAAGTTCTGGGGTTAGGATTCAATTTTAGGCTAAGTCATTTACTACATGAATTTTGCTACAAGAAACAATTTCACTTTAAAATAGCATAAATAGTGAAGCGAATGACCTGTTTCAGGCTACCTTAAGTATGAAATACTCAAGACAGAGAAGGCTACGTATTTAGAGGAAGTATATTCACGACTGGTCATATGCTTTATCTTCTGGAGTAATCGAGCTGTCAAAACTGGTATCAGAAATGAGCTTACACTTTACTGCTTACTTCCTTGTATGAACTTTTCTATGGTGACAGAAACAGCCTTTTTATCTGTGCTGCCTAACTGAAAGCTACTAGCCACATATGGCCTGAAAACAGCACTTGAAATGTGGTCAGCATAACTGAAAAACTGAATTTTAAACTTTCTTTCATTTTAGTAAAATACAAAACCTGAAAATAATGTGACAGATAAGCAACATACATTTATAAACTAATTAAAAACTTCTGTAGATTGCTATTTCACTTATAGCCTCAAGCTCTTACTCTGCATTGCCCAAAAAATTACTTAAAATTCAAGCAGCCAAATATGCAAAATTAAAATATTTAGCAAGTACAAGCACATATCCATATAGTTATTGCAGATCAAGACATGAAAAAAAGCAGACAGCCCAAAAAAAAAAAAAAAAAAAATCCTTTTGAAAAGAAAGAGAATAAGACCAAATTTGTTAGAGGCAGCCAAGAAAACTCCATGCGAAAATTTCATAATCATCACAACTTTGTTTTCAGATCAAGCATCCAAACAGATATATGATCTTTTCAGCAAAATACAATGCCAAGCACTACTATGATCAGGCATGTTACCTGAAGACTTATTTTTTGTTCTTGAACCCTCAATGATAGCAGTAGAAAACAAAAGCAGCTGAAATGTGAAATAATCCCTAGAAAAATCAAGAATTAAAAAAATTCGTAACATTAGTAAGAAGCAATTACTCAAAGAATGAAAAATAGGGGCTCACAGGGCTTATTAATAAATACTTTCAGAAATAAATTTATCTCCAGTGGACTTAAAAGACAAAGTTAACATTAGATCATAGATCCGTGAGCTGCTACTGTACTTAAATATCGTAAGGGGAACTAGAAATGATACTTAATAGAGGGAAACTGCCATTTTCACTATAAGACAAATACATCAATAAAAACATGGGAATGACCTTTATTAAAATGCCTAAAACTCAAAGTTCATGGTCAACATCTGCTTTTATCCTTTTTAGACACTCTGGTTCAACTAGGAATTGTTGGCTTCCTCTGCCTTGACGCCATTGATGATTACTACATCAAGGTTTTCTTTAAATATAACTGAGAACTGACTAAACACATAGCTACTTTTCATCTATATTGTTAGAAACAATTTAATATTAAGACTATTTCTTTAAAAGTGGATAGAACTTCTGACCTTTCTGATGACTTTTAAGGAAAAATGTGTATTCCTGGAAATATTTTTGGAAATGCAGACATTTGGCACCTTCTCCAAGAAAATAAAAATGTAAGTGGAATAAAATGGAACCTAAACTAAAGACTTTAATAGGTAAAATATACAAAAGGAACACAGACTCAATAAATAGATTTAGCTTTCTTGGGCCTTTTGTTCTTAACTTACTTTAAAAGGCTAGCTAGGGTTGAGTATTATATAAAATTGGGTATGTAACAAACTGCCAGAAGTCATACAAGTCACCCAAGAAATTATTAGATTACCAAATTATTCCCTAATCTTCAAATCAAGAGAACTTTCTTATGCCCCCTCCCTGTCACAAATGAACAATAAACCAAAATTCACAACCAAACACTAACTTGTAAACTCTAAACCAGTTATTTTCTCAGACAAGGTATCCACATTAAAAAGTAAAGGAATATTCTGCAACTGCTGAACACACAAAAATAGAAAATATAGACTTTGAACTAAACTTAAATTTGGTCCACCTTTGTTTTGAATCACTGCAGAGAGAAAAACACCGGTCCTAAAAATACAAAAAAAGCTGATTTTCAAGCTTCATTTCTTATTGTGTACGTTTAAAATTAATGTATTGAATTATAACGTAGGCTACTAATAGCAATACAGAGAGAGTTAAGCAACCTGGGTAATAGGATGTAACAACAACAACAACAAACTGTTATTTATATACAGTTCTAGGTTCAAATTCCAACTCTTCGACTTACTTAGCAATATAATGAGAATAACAATACCTATGTCATAGGGGAGTGGTAAGAATTAAGTAAGACCTGTGAAATGTCTAGCAGCAAGCAAGTTCTGAAGATTAGCTATGTCACCACCAGCAAGAAAAGGACTCTTCCTCTGAGTTTGTTTTCTCCAATCTAAAGAAATGATGGAACCCGCTCCACCTGTCTCTTAAGATTGTTGTGAAGATCTAATGAGACAGTACAAATGGAAGAAGACAGTCTCATAGAAAAAAGAACAGGCTTGGACTTCAGACAAAGTGCAAACCTCTTTAAGCCTCATTTTTCTTCAACTAAACTGCAGGTCATAATACCTTTATCTCATATGGTCTTTAATACGAACGCTTAAAAACAAAAGAGCTAATAAATGTGAAAACAAAAATGTTCAAACACTTAAAAGGTTTGAGCTATTAACTGAATATAAGTAAAATTTTACTACAGCATTCTTGAAGTAAACTGAAAAATGTCAACTCAAATGGTATTATAGCATGGAAAAATACGTATTATGTCAGAATTATCAGATTTATGTAACTAGGGCTCCATCATTTTGTTAGAACGAATTTGAGAAGGAGTATCACAATGTGTGTGTGTCTACTGCTCCTGTTGACTAAAGCTGAAGCACGTCTGTCCTGCCGGTTCTCCAGAGGCTGTAAGAGAATTAGTAGGCTAATAAGTACCATACAAAGGTCACAAACTCAAATGCCTAAAGGGAGAATAGCCAGAAAACATTCAAAGAGCAACTCAACTTTTTCATCTCTGTGTAAGAAAAAAGAAGAGCACAGTTGTGACGATGAATGCCAACTGAATCTGGTCTCAGTTTTAAGGGTGAAGAGGTAATTGCAACAAACTGATGCACAAGGTCCCATCCAAAGGCGGGGCGGGGGGCGGGGGCACTTGCTACTCCAGCCAAATGCCGTATTAAGAATAAGGGTCATGATCCTGGTGTCCTGGGATGGAGCCCCGCATCGGGCTCTCTGCTCTACAGGGAGCCTGCTTCCACCTCTCTATCTGTCTCTCTGCCTACTTGTGATCTCTGTCAAATAAATAAATTTTTTTAAAAAATCTTTAAAAAAGAATAAGGGCCCCAGTATGGCCAGATGTTACGTATTTAAAGCAGCTGCAAATTGAGGTTTTTAAGTGAAATGTCTCATTCTGCAAAATAGTGACTGATAAAAACCCATGTTGATACTGTGTAAGCCAATTAAGAGAATGTGGTCAGATGCAGTGGATACTTTGCAGCCTCTAATGAAGACGATAAATCCAGGAAGGCAGGGAACCCTGTGCGCTCTGCTTCCTCTAGCACGTAGCATACTGTTTTACACACAGTAAGTACTTGATAAGTACTTTTTGAACAACCGATAAAGCAACAGATCTCAGCGGATCAGAGAAAACACCAAGTGACAAAGAAACAGCCAATGAACAAAGAAAACGTCCCAAACCTGGGGGTGGTTGTTTCAGTGACCTGGGCACTTTGCAGACTGATGACTACTCAGATAAGCTAGACCTGTTTCTGTTACGCGTACTGATTCCTTTACCGACAAGGTTATCAGGCAATCAACCAGAAAGCACTGGACATATACTGAGTTTGCCAACAAATACTTATAGGTTGATTACTATGTACAGGTAAAGTATTGAAAGCTATGTATGCACAGGAAAGCTATTGAAAATGTCCAGTCTAGGAGCTCTGACAGTAATAGCTAGGAAACGATGGCAACAGAGACTTCTTTCTTGATCCCCTTTCATCTGACTACTAAATTACTAGAATAATGGTGACTAATTGCTGGAACCTGGACAATCTAAATCTAGATTCATCTGAACCTCATGTAATGAAAGCAAGAAAAAGCAAATATGAAAAGGCTTAACAAATCTTCCAAGGACAGGGAAAATACACTCATTTGTAAGGTTTATTTCTTTTCAATAGGCCTGCTCAAAGTCTACCAATCCTTAAGGTGTTCAGGCAATCAATCAGGAGTACCTGAATGACTCTCATGGGGACAAGAGAACCAGGCTGCTTTGACACTGAGAAACCAAAAAAAGCCACCAAACTGGGCTGAAGACAGAACTCGCCCTGCACCCAAGAGGAAAGGAAGAAGAAGAGGGAAGAAGAGGGAAACTTCTTTCCTAACACCTTCAAACAAACAGGGTTTCCTGTGTGCCAAATTAATGATCACTAGGCTCTTCCTTCTATCAGAGAAAGAAGTAACACTATCATCTACATGTGTGGCAACAAATTCTACAACTGCTGACATAATGTAAGAGAGAAAGGTCATGAGCTATTTAAGTATACACAGCAGTGTGAATGAAGGTAAACCAAGCTGAAGAAACGAAACAGGTGAGTACAGCAGTGTCAGAAAGAAGGGAAGGAAGCCAACAAGGCATGGAGGGACAAGAAGACAACTTTATAAAGCAAAAGTTCCTAGAACCAAAACCCGAAATTTTTTAATTTAGTATTTCAGAGAAGGGGAAGAAGAAAGGTCACTGCAGAAAACTAAATTAGTAATCTAGAATAAATGTCATATAAGTAACTAAAAAAAAAAAAAAAAAAAACAACCCTCCAAAAATTCATGAATGAAAACATAAGACACAGAGGACAAATCCAGCTCTAATACTGAAATTATAGAAATTAAAGAAAGAGAAAAAGAAACACAGAAAGAAGTATTAATCAAAGAAATACTAGAAGAAAATAATCCTTGAGCTGACTGAAGACTCGAGTTTTAAACTGAAAGAGCTCATGAAGCTTTAAGCAGGATTAATCAGAGATAGGAGTAGGGTGGAAAAATACTAAAACAGACACATCCTGTAAAAAATAGAATTCCAACCTTCAAAACATAAAATCGACCTGTATGCTTCCAAAATGTAAAGAACTTAAAATGAAAAATAATGAGACCTAGCCAGATTTCTCATGTATAATACTAATAGTTAGATAACAATTTTATAGACTTTAAAAAAAAAACCCAAAAACCTGAAGTAACAGTATCCTGTATTCTATATGAAGGCAAGCCAAAAACATCTAGACATGCAACAGCTCATTAAGTATATAATACATGAAAGGCTGTCTAAGGAAATTATTCATGGAAATGCTTCTAACAAAAGAAAATGAGAAGAACAAAAATCTCAATAAACAGAAAAATGAAGAGTATAAAAAATCGCAGTGAGCAACTAAGCATGTGTAAGTGAAATGTGAATAGGTAATACTTTGACTAAAACTGTTATCATAACCATGGGTTTTTTATTTTGTTTTTGTTTTTTTAAAGAGTTTATTCGTTTGTTTGACAGAGAGAGATCACAAGTAGGCAGAGAGAGAGAGAAAGAGAGAGAGAGAGAGAAGCAGGATCCCCACTGTGCAGAGAGCCCGATGACGGGCTTGATCCCAGGACCCTGGGACCATGACCTAAGCCAAAGGCAGAGGCTTTAACCCACTAAGCCACCAAAGCGCCCCCCCCCTTTTTTAGAGTTTATTTACTTGACAGAGATCACAAATAAGCAAAACCATAGGTTTTTTAAATGAAAACAGTATTTCACCAATGCAAACTTAATGATGTAGAATATAAACTGTTTCGTAACATCCCAGAGTTACAGATAGTAAGGGAAGGAGGTGAGGGACAGAACACAAAGAAAACCCTTAATTTTGATGGAATATGACAGAAAAATATGTTTAAAAGATACACACTGAAGTAAGGTAATTGACACAGGAATAACAAGATGCACAGTAAAAGTTGTGGTTTAGTTCAGAGGGAAGGGAAAGCAACTTGATCAATCCAGAGAGGCTGGAAAAGAACAAAGTAAAATAAAAACTACAAAATAAGTGACAGAAGAACACGAAATTTGTCAGCTGTAATATAAAATATGGGTATTGAACAGTGTAACAGAACATCATATATCTACTACTCAGTCTCAGCAAATCAACTTATTTGCCATGAATTCAAACAAACAAACAAACAAACAAACAACTTAGGAAAACACAGGGAAGCAACTATCACACACAAACATATAACAGCTAGAGCACACACAAACATATAACAGCTCAGGAGTGAAGATGAAAAAGAGAAGGAAAAAACAACTTACAAAATGAAGGTGAATCTAGAAGCTTAAGGAAGAGCACACATTCCTGGAATCACAGGGGTAAAAAGAAGTCAGAAACAAGAAAAATAAATTGGAAAGGAAGAAAGTGTTAAAAACAAAGAAAAAAAAATGGTATCTACTGAAAACAAAAGAGATCCAACTGCATATATACAGCCAAAGATAAAATTAAAGGGGCACCTGGGTGGCTCACTGGGGTTAAGCCTCTGCCTTCAGCTCAGGTCATAATCCCACGGTCCTGGGATCAAGCCCCACATCAAGCTCTCTGCTCGGCGGGGAGCCTGCTTCCTCCTCCACCCCCCTCTCTCTCTGCCTGCCTCTCTGCCTACTTGTGATCTCTGTCAAATAAATAAATAAAATCTTAAAAAAAAAAAAAAAAAAAGGAAAGGAAAGAAAGAAAGAAAATAGAACTGGAGCTGCAAATTTGAAGCAGATAATGAGTCCCAGAAGAAAAACTGGCCATGAAAACCCAAATCTATTTTAAAAATATCCTACTGGTCTCAGACTTCTTCATAGTAGCCTTTTAACACTACAGGACTGGAAGAATATTTATAATACCCTCCAGGAAAGAAAGTGCAACCCAAAGATTTCATGCCTAAACAAGAAGTCTAGAAAACTTATCTCCCATGAGCCCTTCTTAAAGGATTTACATGAGAATGAACTTCAGCTCATCAAGAGATGCCAAGGCAAAAGGACCGTAGTGAGAACTGAATCCACTTCACTGTGCAAACAAAATAAAAGTGAGAATTACAATTAGATGATGTATAAATTGAATACCTAAATAAAGGCAAAAGAGCTAATTATTATCTTTAATAACTGGGTGTCAAAAAGTATCATTTAAAGCTGACAAAGCAAGTAACAGAAGTATAAATATATTTAATATTACTAAAAGTAAACAGATAATGTAATAACCAAAATCAGGATATAGAAGAAGGTAAGAAACTGGGGTGCCTGGGTGGCTCAGTTGTTCAAGTGTCTGACTCTGACTCAGGTCATGATTTCAGGGTCCTGGGATCCAGCCTGACATGGGGCTCCCCACTCAGTGAACAGTCTGTTTCTCCCTCTCCCTATGCCCCTCCCCCTGCTCATTCTCTCAAAATCTTAAAAAGGGGAGGATTTTATCATTTCATTCATCATTTCATATTTCATCATTGCTCAAAGAAATTAATAGTGTATAAAAATATGAGTATCAATGTTATCCTATAGTTATACTTACACTTATGAAATTAATCTCTAAAAAAAGAAATACAGTTCTTCCTAACTAAAGCAGAAATATGGAGCAAAGAAAAACTGGCTACTCAGTCAATGTTTTTAAAAAGCTGTAAAAACAGGAAGCACAATACAAAACGCCAGAATTAAAACCAGCTTCATTACTAAATGTAAATGGACTAATCCAACACAGTTTAAAAATAAAAAAAGGGGAGGGGGGGGATCAGATTGGATCCCAAATAAAATTAACCCTGTATTGTACACAAGAACCATTATCTGAAACAAAAAGATGAAAGATGAAAATAAAAGGAAAACACCAATCAGGCAAATACAAACAAAAAAAAAGAATTATACTCTTAATATCATACAAGGTCATAGTGCAAAAAGCATTAAAGGAGACACAGGACCCTTTAAACATTAAAAGATGCAATTTGCACCTACGTTATAATAATTATGTAATAACAAAATCATAGCAACATTCTATAAAGTAAAGAAGTACAGGCAATACAAATAAAAACAAACATCAGCAGTAAACTTAAATTCACTTCAGTCCATGACAAATCAAGTGACAAACAAGATGGATATGGAAGACCTTAAACTGAACATGAATATAGAATGTCTGCCCAAAATGACCACATATTAAACCACAAAGAAAAACTTAGTAAATTAAAATACAAAAATAGTACAGAGAGCATCCTCTGATCATAATATAGTAAAACTAGAAAACAGAGAAACTGGAAGAAAAAGGCACCTAATGCCTGGGAATTTAAAGACTCTCACTTCTGAGTTAAAGAAGAGATTCCCAAGATATACAATATCTATTCAACAAGAAGAAAGTAACAGTAATAAAAACAATATATATCAGAATCTATACGTGAAAAACTCACAGCCTTGCATATTTATGATGAAAAAGGAAGGAAGAGGGCGCCTGGGTGGCTCAGTGGGTTAAGCCTCTGCCTTCGACTCGGGTCATGATCTCAGGGTCCTGGGATCAAGTCCCACATCGGGCTCTCTGCTTGGCAGGGAGCCTGCTTCCTCCTCTCTGCCTGCCTCTCTGCCTACTTGTGATCTCCCTGTCAAATAAATAAATAAAATCTTAAAAAAAAAAAAAAGAAAGAAAAGGAAAGAAAAAGGAAGGAAGGAAAGGAAAAAAGAAGAACGAAAGAAAACTAATTAATACCTCCCAGTAGACAAGGAAAAGCACATCTAAGGAATCAGAAAAAATAAATATTTTTAAAAGCCTGAGAAATGAATTTTAAAACAGGAAAAAATGGTAGACCCAAAGGTATCTAAGACCAATAATAAAAAGGGTGAAAGACAGCAAACACTGATACATTAAGTTAAGAAAAAACTAGGAAAATATCACATTTTGGCAGAAAATAAATCCTTAAGATACTAATTTGCTAACAATATGCAGCAATGAAATATATAATTTTCTACTTTAAAGAAGCAAAACAGACTGAAGGCAGAAATCCAAACAGATCAATTTCTATAGAAATCAGAGACAGCTGTCCTAGAGCGATCCTCAAAAAGCATGAGGCCCAGACACTTCCACAGGGAGTTATACCAAACCTCTGAAGTTCAGATGATTTGAATGCTATTTATACAGCTGCAGAGTATAGAAAAAGGAAATCTAAATGATTTCTTCTGAAGCAAGCATAACATTGATTCTAAGACTCAAAAAAGATTACCCCCACACCAGTCCAATCTCAGTCTTACAAAAATCCTAACTGAGATACTACCAAATACACTCCAGCACTACACTGAAGGTAAAACTCCCAAGTATTATCAGAAATAACAAATTCACATACATCATGGACCAAGAAAGGCTTCCAGGACTGTATCCCATAGACCTACTCATACACATAAAAAATACCAGGAACAATTTAACATCCATCAATAAGGGACTGGTTCATCAGCTGTGGCTCGCCCACCTATAAAATATAAGGTGATTGTAAAGAACCATTAAATTCATTTGGAATAATTTCCAGGACATATTATGAATAAAAAACTTGAAGTTCAGAACCATCTAAAGCATGGTATCACCATATAAAAAGTGTGGGGGCAGATTATGTGTATATATTTACATAAGCATTAAGTATTTCTGGAAGGGTCACAAGAACGGTAGGACTGGCTGCCCCTGGAAAGGATGATGAGGGACTGAGGAGAGAGGGAGCCTTCACTGGATAGTCTTTGTGCCTCTTTGCTTTGGGACCACGGCAAACATGTTATTCAAACACAAAATTAAAAACAGTAACACGAAAAAGGTGAGGTAAAAGCCAGCAGGTGAATGCAAACAAAAATTGTTGGGAGACAATTCTCCATGGGTCTCTCATGTTTCAGCATGTCTCAGGCTCTCTTTTCAATGATTTTTGTAGAGCAAACAGCCTCAGAAGATGGAGACAGTGTCCTCTGGAGCCAAGGGCAGACGGCTTACTTCCCAGGATGAAAGATTCAGGTTCCCTACCTAAGCTCAGGTCTCCTCTTCTGCAGTGCAACTTACTGAGTGTGCAGATACCACCCGGTCCTTCTCACAACACCCTGTGGAGGTGATGGAGGAAGGAGCATAAGAAAATGCTGATTATTCTGGCTATTGCTATGAGTAGTAACATTAGAAGTCCTTTGTTTGATTCTGGTTTCTGCCAGAATCTATCAAACTGTGGCAGGCTAACTTGTCAGCTTTCAGGAAGGCTAAAACCTCAGGCCCTTCACAGTTTTTAAAAAGCATTAGTCAAAATAATATTAGATAAAACAGACTATTACTAAGTAAAGCAAAAGAGAGAAGCATATAGTATAAAAACATTCAATACAAAAGAAAAATCATAAATATCTGTGTAAATAACATAGCTATGAAATACATAAAGCCAGGGAAAAATGTGCTACAAGGCAAGTATCACCAAAAGAAATTTAAGAGACTTTAAAAAGAAAAAATTGATAAAATTGCAGCCACAGAAGGGATACTGTAAAAAACTCCTTCCTAAATCTGTCAGACTATGTAGACCAGACATAAGCAAGGATACAGACTATTTCAATAATGTAATCAGACTCAATTTATTAGAGATATATATACACAGATATGTATTTTAAAAATAAGTAAATCTAGTATCGCCATCAGAAGTGACTTTTCATTACATATCTGTCCCCCCAAAAATCTATCTTTGAAATGCAGAAGTTTTTTTTCCTAGCTAACCCCTGAATCACGCAGATTAAAAACTGAAAAGTTATCTAGTAAGTAACAAGACCGTTTTATATTAAAATCCCAGATAGAGTAACTAAAGCTCTTACAAGAAAAGTACTTCTATTTCTAAAACAGTTTTACTATTAAAATGGGAAGACTGAAAAAGGGGCACCTAGATGGCTCAGTTAAGTGTCTGCCTTCAGTTCAGATTATGATCTCAGGGTCCTGGTGGGATCAAGCCCTCCATCTCTGCGCTCTCACTCTCTCAAATAAATAAAAATAAATCTTAAAAAAAAAAAAAAAATCCTGAAAAAAGGAGCTTTAAATTGTACTTAGTAATAATAAGTTAGTAGCTTTATTTACAACTCTGAAACAGCTTCTTTGAAAATATCAATGAAATATATGCCCCTTTTAGCTAGCTAGTGTAAGGCACAATAAGTACAAAACAAAAAGGTGTAACATTTGAACGAAACATTTGAATGAAAAAGGCAATATAGCCAAAGACATTAAAAGATTAAAACAACTGTAAGAAAATGTTATATGCAATGCTATGACAATTAATTACGAAATCTAGAGGATAAGATTTATTTTCTAGCAGAACGCAAATTCTCAAAACCAACTCAGGAGTAGGAAAATCTGAACACACTAATGATCACAAAAGTCAGAAAGACTGCCATAGATCTACCTTTAAAAGGTAGATGGTTTTATAGGTGAACTCTTATCTGATCTGAGAAGAACAGTACTTTCTAGGTTAAATTATCCCAGAGCAAAGATGGAGAGGAGCGTTCCCATTCATTTTTGCCAGCATTATTTTCGTCTAACGTAAGTTTGGTGTCGATGTTTTAATAGAGCAGTAACACAGGGTCAAACAGAGTTCAATCCAGTCACATTAGAAATCAAGAAAACTCGGGAGCCTGGGTGGCTCAGTGGGTTAAGCCGCTGCCTTTGGCTCAGGTCATGATCTCAGGGTCCTGGGATCGAGTCCCACATCAGGCTCTCTGCTCAGCAGGGAGTCTGCTTCCCTCTCTCTCTCTCTGCCTGCATCTCTGCCTACTTGTGATCTGTCAAATAAATAAATAAATAAAAATCTAAAAAAAAAAAAAAAGAAATCAAGAAAACTCGACTAAGATGTTACAAAATCAACATAATTTATCAACAAATAAAAAAGGGAATAAAGTTGGGACTCCTGGGTGGCTCAGTTGGTTAAGCAACTGCCTTCAGCTCAGGTCATGATCCTGGAGTGCCAGGATCAAGTCCCAGGTCGGCTCGCTGCTCAACAGGGAGTCTGTTCTCCCTCTGACACTACCCCCTCTCATTCTCTCTCAAATAAATACATAAAATCTTTAAAAAGGGGGGAGCATTTAATAAAATTAAGCTATTTTTTGCCTAAAGCAAAAAAGAAAAATGACATGTATTCAATAAATATAATTTACCATAACTCAAAGCAAGCATCCATTAAGCAGTGAAACTCTAAAGACAATGAACAAGACAGGCATGCCCACTGCGCCATTATTATCTACATCATTTTTAAGCTTCAAACTACTGCAGTAAGACAAAAACAAAACATGTGGGGTGCCTGGGTGGCTCAGTGGGTTAAGCCTCTGCCTTCAGCTCAGGTCATGATCTCGGGGTCCTGGGACTGAGTCCCACATTGGGCTCTCTGCTCAGCAGGGAGCCTGCTTCCTCCTCTCTCTCTGCCTGCCTGTCTGCCTACTTGTGATCTCTGTCTGTCAAATAAATAAATAAAATCTTTGAAAAACAAAACAAAAAAACAGAACAAAACAAAACAAAACAAAACATGTATATAAAACTTGTAAACACCTTCATTCGCAGATGAGAGTTACAAGTCTAGAAAATCCAAGGATTCACCTATAACCAATAGCTTCTCTTTGTATCAGCAAAACCAGTGTGAAATTCAAATGGTAAAAACAAATGCTATTTGTAACAGTAACAAAACTATAAAATACTAGATATAAACTTAAGTTTAACAGTAAATATATAGGTTCTCAATGAATCAAAACAAATGTAGAGACAAACCATGTTTCCTTGACAGGTAAACACTGAAAACTTAGAACAGCACTGAGCAAGGACAGTGTGTACACCTGAAACTTATTATATAATGTTATATACCAAGTTTACCTCAATTTGAAAAAAGACAGCATACATCTTTCTTACCAATTTAATAAAGGGTAACACACATAGTCCAGTTGAGTCTTTTGTTAATGAGTAAACTATATATTCAACTTTTCTGTACTCTGTATATAATAACCATAAAATGTTTAAGTTAGAAAATAAGACTTCATGATAGAAGCCCTCATGTGAGAATTCCACAATATAAAACCCAAAATAATACAAAGATTAACTCACATCTTCCCTCTAAAAATGATAAACTCTTGTGTTGCTGGGCTTACAATAATAGCACTCATTCCTCTAAATCCTTCTCATGCACACTACGATGTTTATAATAAACTAAGATCTAAAAAAAAAAAAGTAAGATCATGTACTTCAAACTACGGATATGTGCCACATACAGTATGTTCAGGTGTATTCTGGGAGTACTTATAATCAGAGAGCATATATGGCACGTAAGATTTTGGAAGAAAATTCTTTTATATCACCACATTTGTGAATGCGGAAATTTAATTTTTTTTTTTAAAACTAAAGAAATGTATGGTTTGCATTTTAGGATTAAGTCTCCAGGTTAAACTTTTCCTATTCTGTATTCATTTACTGACTGACTGATGGACTCAGATATATTTAACTTAAACTTTTGGTTGTTGTTGTTTTTTTTTTTTTTTTTTTTTTTTTAAGATTTTATTTATTTATTTGACAGAGAGAGAGATCACAAGTAGGCAGAGAGGCAGGCAGAGAGAGGAGGAAGCAGGCTCACCGCTGAGCAGAGAGCCCGATGCGGGGCTCGATCCCAGGACCCTGAGATCATGACCCGAGTCGAAGGCAGAGGCTTAACCCACTGAGCCGCCCAGGCGCCCCTAAACTTTTGGTTTTAACTCAGTATTATTCTATACCAATTTTGTTGCTCAAATTGTTCATTGGGAGCTCTCTGAGACTGGTTCCTGTGTCCCTCTGACACCATATTACTTTTTGAATTTCGAACACTTCCTAGCTTTCAGACAACACAAAATCTCCAGGTTCCTCTTTATTTTCTCTGCTCCAGCCCTAGAATCAGCCGCTTTGCCAATGGAGTCTGGTTCTTTTCACTAGAGATTTTTAAAGATTTAGAAATCAAGATCTAGGTATTGATTAAAGATTTTTTAGTTATAAAAAGGTTGCTTGTGGGGTGCCTGGGTGGCTCAGTGGGTTAAGCCTCTGCCTTAGGCTCAGGTCATGATCACAGGGTCCTGGGATGGAGCCCTGCATGGGGCCCTCTGCTCAGCAAGGAGCCTGCTTTTTCCCCCTCTCCCTCTGCCTGCCTGTCTGCCTACTTGTGCTCTCTGCCTGTCAAAGAAATAAATAAAATCTTAAAAAAAAAAAAAAAAAAAAGGGTTACAGGCACCAAAAAGCATTATAAGGAAAGGCCTAAGACTGAGGTAAACACCAAGGAGTAGAGTTTAAAGAGATTAAGGTAAGAGAACACCCAAATAACAGTAATCTAGGAGGTGCTGAAAGGTCAAGAAGCCTGGAGACCCCAAATCAGTCTAGCAGAAAATGGGAAAAAACAAGCAAATCATAAATCTTATGATTATTTGGATGGCAAAGGAGTGCCATCTAGAATATATTCTTTACAGCTTTTACTGTTATATTACCTTACTTCACTTAAAATGTTAAGAGTTAATTACAATCCCCCCCCAAATACAGCGCCACTGTTCTAATACTGCCTTCCCTGAAACCAAACCACTCAGTGGCTGGGGAGATACTATTCAAGCCCATCTCTGAGGCAAATCCAGGGCAGTATTTTGAATTATCAGGGCTACTGTGACTTAAACAGGGGGAGAAAAAGCATTAAATATATATTTCAAGTAATAAATGGTTGGTTATGGGGCTCAGTTGTTAAGGGTCTGCCTTCGGCTCAGGTCATGATCCGACTGTCCTGGGATGGAGCCCCACATCGGGCTCCCTGCTGGGCAGAAAGCCTGCTTCTCCTTCTCCCATTCCCCTTTTTTGTGTTCCTGCTCTCACAGTCTGTGTCAAGTAAATAAATAAGATCTTTAAAAAAAAAAGTAATTAATGGTTACTGAGAAAATATTTACAAGCATTTCTTTAATAGCCCCCCCCCAATCTTTCTTGAACTCAACAAAATATCCAGTGACTCTGCAAAAATCCTTACTCCTTCCTTGTGCAGGAGCAGCAGGTGGGGGGTGGGGGGGACTGGGGGGAGCAGATCACATTTTGTAATTTTCACAGCCTACAAAGATTCAACATCCCTGGCTTCTTGTTTATAAGATACAGGTACTCCCAACTATCTCTTGACCCCAAACTGAGTCACTCTACTACTAACCCTCACACCTGAGAGGCCTTGTTAGAGAAGCTTACAGTAACTGCAAGTTGTCTCACTAGCTAGACCCAGGCAATCTGGAGGCTCCTCATCCCCTCCTCTGTCCTTAAAATGTACATTCCGCTTCCCTTCCCCACTCCCAGAAACTGCCTCTAGGATACAGCCTTGAGATAGTTATGTGGTATTGAGAGCGTCTGGACAATATATGCGACTAAACCTAGTTAGGGCCTCTCTAAGATTTGGCAGGCAGAGATCCACTCGCATTGCTGCTGCCCAAGACAAACCCCCTGCTTACTAAA
This sequence comes from Enhydra lutris kenyoni, assembly GCF_002288905.1. Taxonomy (NCBI): domain Eukaryota; kingdom Metazoa; phylum Chordata; class Mammalia; order Carnivora; family Mustelidae; genus Enhydra; species Enhydra lutris. The sequence goes on along the minus strand of NW_019154100.1, from coordinate 30,028,448 downwards.
ACTGTCCCCTACTGGGGTGCCTGGCTGGCTCAATCAGAGGCATGTGCTACTCTTAATTTTGGGGTTGTGAGTTCAAACCCCATTTTGGTGGAGATTACTTAAATATTTTTAAAAAACAAAAAACTGTCATCTACCAATTTGGACTCGTCTCTTTCTTTGGTCTCTGGCCTCTGCCTGGTCTCTTCCTGCCCTCTGCACAGCAGAGCAGTTTCCTATCACAGCTGGGAAACTCTGGGGAGCTCTGGAACCAACATTGCTCCCTCCCCTTTCTAGCACTCACTAAGCCCAACTCCTCCTCTCTCTGTAGGGTCTCTGACATGGCTCTCTTTCTCCTCCCTGTGCTCCATCTAACACTTCCACAGACAAGTGCCACACCATTCTCTAAATGGTCTTTAGAGAAATTGTTTTCTTTATAAACATTTCTGCATATGAAAGATCCAAGTTCAAAATAATTTATTTTAAAAACTTCCTTATACACAGCCCTAATCTATCTTTCCACCATCCATTCTTTTATTTTTCGTTGCCCAAATTATACCTACCTGTTATTTCTCAACCCGCCCTCCCTTTCTCTCTAAATCTTATTAATCCTTTGAAGGCCTAGATTAAGTATCTCGATAGATCATCTTTTACTATGCACTTTTCTATACAGAGAAAGTATTTTGTGAAAGGGCATAACTGTTGACAGACATGAGCTGAGCCCTAGCTTTGCTTTTATAGAGGGAAAACATTAAAAAATAAGAGAACTTTGGAAATGCACTCTATTTGTATTCGTATTGGAATTCCTTGAAAATAAGACTGTCAATACCACACATCTTAACCAAAACAAGAACAGCAACCAGTACAAAACCTCTCTCTCTTTGAGGACAAGTACAGTTGGTTCATTTGGTCTTCTTAGGATCTCTGATGTGTTTCTTCGGATTTCTTAAAATCAGCAAAGCTCAATTTGAATGTTAGAATAATTTTTTTTTATCAACATTATGAAAGTGAAGCAACCATAAGGAGAACACAAAAGAGGTAGAACTGGGCACCTGGGTGGCTCAGTGGGTTAAGCCGCTGCCTTCGGCTCGGGTCATGATCTCAGGGTCCTGGGATCGAGTCCCACATCAGGCTCTCTGCTCAGCAGGGAGCCTGCTTCCCTTCCTCTCTCTCTGCCTGCCTCTCTGCCTACTTGTGATCTCTGTCTGTCAAATAAAAAAAAAAAATCTTAAAAAAAAAAAAAAAGAGGTAGAACTGACAAATGATATGAAAGATCTACAAAATGAGACAAATCCAGAATTGGTAAATTAAAAAATGTCCTCAGCCTGAAATTTTATTGATGAAATCAGAAATGGAATCTAAAACCTACCTCATGCTTTAGAAATCTACCGGAACTTCCTTCTCACTGAACTGTGTATTTTAGTTCAATTTCTATGTATCTCATTTGAAAAGGATGCTCTAAGGAATGTATCTCCAGTGAAACAGTTATCCACATGTAGTCACTGTACTTTCTACAGTACTTCAATTTCTATAGGGAGATAAAAGGATCTAGGCTTGGGGTGCCTGGGTGGCTCCATGGGTTAAGCCTCTGCCTTCAGCTCAGGTCACGATCTCAGGGTCCTGGGACCCAGCCCTGCATTGGGCTCTCTGCTCAGCAGGGAACCTGCTTCCTTGCCTCTCTGCCTGCTGCTCTGCCTACTTGTGATTTCTCCCTGTCAAATAAATAAATAAAATCTTAAAAAAAAAAAAAAAAAGGGATCTAGGCTTCCACAGGATTAAGCAATCTTCCTGTCAAATTCAGACTTCAGATTTTAGATGTGTAGGCCACCAAGGTGCCCATAAAAAGCAGGAATTTTTTTTTTTCCCCATCAAACTGCAGCTTTAAATTGAGAGCAGAGTCAGATTACCCTCCTACTGCCCCCCCCCCACCGCTTTTCCATATCTTATACAATTCTGCTATTTAAGACATCTAATTTGGAATTAAGTAACTACGGGCTTTTAAAATAAAATATCAAAGGAACTGCAGATTTGTTAGCATGTTAAAAATATGGCACCTACTATAGGTTTACCTCTTCAAGTCAAAGGTAGTATCTCTTAGTAAGAACATGTCTTGTTTACTTAGCACTCGCCACCTACAAAGAACTATGCATGATTTCTCACTTGATTCTTATAATCTATTAGAGGCACTCCTTCTAGTCCTAAGTTTCTGGGAGAAAAAACCAAGACAAAGATGACACAGCTATTAAGTGGTAAAATAAGGATTTGAACTTAGCAAGCTGAATTCAAAGTTAGTACTTTGTTCAAGTCAGTTAGTACTTTGCAGTTCTTTAACAATGTTTTTAATGCAAATTGGTGCCGCTTTTGAGCATCTATGTATTAAAAATAGGGCAGTAAAACTGAATTTGATATCTTATAGGCATAAAACTTCTTAATGGCATACAATGGATAAGACTGTAACAATGTTTAAGTTTCTCACAGGACCATGCCCGATCCATTGCCTTTTTATAAACACACACTAAATTTTAAATTACTACACACATCAAAAAGCATTTTAGAAATGTTAACACAAGTGAAACAAGGTAGTATTTTTCAGGTTACTTTAACATTTTTCTCTTTTTATTAGGTACTTGGTTTATGGTGTCTCTAGGTATGATTTTATTTTTATTTATACTGCTCGGCATCATAATGCTCCTGTAAAATCGGAGAACTCTTGTCTTTTAGCAATTCTAGAAGATTCTCTGCCATTTCCTTTCAAACATTGTCTCTTGCCAATTCCATCTCCCATCATACATATGTGGTGCCTTTTGTCCCACAGTCTTTTAGGGAGCCTATCTGGACTGTAAACTTCCTAAATATTTCTCAGGGTTTTTTCCTCCCTCACTAGGTGGAACAAGATGGCCAGAGTGGGCTGGAGTTGAGTTTTTCCCTTCTCTCAGGTCAGTCAGGTTCTGGTTAACTAGCTTCTCTGAGGCAGGCCCTGTTAAGAAGAGTCCTCTGGTGTATTTCAAAATGGTCCCCTTCTCCTTCCTCTTACCATAGAACAGAAGGGGATTCTCCCCCCATATTTACAATGGGAACCTGGTCAAGCTCCTGGAGGACAATCTTACAAAACTGTTGGCGCCCCACCGTGACTAGGTCTCCCTGGAGTTTAAAACCCTTGGACTTGTCTACACTGAGCCCCCAGCAATTCATCAGTTACAGTTCAGGTTTACCTACCCTAGCACTGGTTTCCCGCAGTGGTTCCCATTCCTGAGCGTCTGCTAAACCTGAGACTTGTTTCTGCAATCACTGAGGGAGGCTGGCAGTTTTCCTGTGTCCTCCCATCTCCTCTTATGAATTCAAGAAAAGTTACTGATTTTTCAGTCTGAACCAGCTTTTTACTTAGTTTTTAGGACAGAGGGCTACTTCCAAATTTCTTACATGTAGAGCTAGAAACCAGAAGTCAATCCCATCTCTTTTTCTGAGATTTTACATATGGTAGATGCTCTCATCCCAGGCTCCTCTTTCCACCGCTGTTATACTCTGCTTAATTTTCTCAGACCCATCTTATACCTCACTAATTCTCCTCAGAGCTCTATCTAATTGGCTGTTCAATCTATTTGTTGCAATTTAATTTTCAATGACTTAAGTCTAAAGGGTTTAATTTCACTATGTCTTTTTTTTTTAACTTATTCCCTATTCATTCTTTTTTTTTTTTAAGTTTTGTTTTTTGGTTTTTTTTTTAAAGATTTTATTTATTTATTTGACAGAGAGAGATCACAAGTAGACAGAGAGGCAGGCAAAGAGAGAGAGAGAGGGAAGCAGGCTCCCTGCTGAGCAGAGAGCCCGATGCGGGACTCGATCCCAGGACCCTGAGATCATGACCTGAGCCGAAGGCAGCGGCTTAACCCACTGAGCCACCCAGGCGCCCCCTATTCATTCTTTTATCACTACAATGATTTGAAAATAAATCTAAAGTTCTTAGGGGTAGTAATTATAATCACACCTGCTCTCACTCCTTGTCTATTTTTAATTTTTCATACAGGTTCATCTTTAATAGACAGTGACTGCATTTTTCTAAAGGAATCCCATGTGGGTTTTAGAACGGTTGTGCTTTTGTTTTGTCAACCTTTTCTAGGATGTCATCTATTCTAAAATTTGTACGATCCAGTGTGAGGGATCTGACACTTTCTACTGCCTTCAGTTTCACTGTATTGCATGACAATTTATGGGACAAAAAAATTAACTTTACTTCAATGCTGTCCCATAATATTATGATCTTTACAAAGTTATTTAAAGCTATTAGGAATCCACATTTAAGTTAAAACTCAACCCCTATAACTATCAATGCAACATATGAACAGAGATGTCAAATCACATATAATCAAAACTCCACAAAGCCAAAGTTTATACAAACTCAGACAATGATAACTACCCCCTTACTTAAAACCCTGCTTTATGGCTGACAAAATTTTTTTAACCGCAAATGTAACAGGTATGTCATTTTCAGAAATACCCTGAATTCAGGAAGATTAAACATGCAGAGGGGGTCTTAAAACCAAGAAAATGCAGTATGTAAGGCAGAGAGCAAGTTTACGACTTAAAATGCCACTGGAAGGCTACTGATCCACACTGGAATCCAGGTCTGTATGCCTGGTGCATAAGGATCTTCAACACTTGAGTGAGTCTGTGCTTCACATTCTCTGGCGGACTGCACAGAAGGCGGGAACCTTCTTCCTCACTTTCATTACAAAAAGAGTTCCCTTCCAAGGGACTCAATCTTTCTTCAAATTTGTTTACGGTAATAGTCACATCTTACCCTGTCGGCAGTCAGGTTTATTCCTGATGATTGTGAAAAGCTCTGCTTTGATTCACTGATAAGTTTGTAATGAACTCTCAAGAAAAGCCAGCCTTCAGTTGCATGTCCTGCAGGTACACATGCACACGCATGAGTACCAATTTCCACTAAAGCAAAGATTTCTTAAATACGAACCTTACTACCTTCATTTACACTCCTGTAAACTAAAATAAAACTGAACTTTATAGGACACAAAACATGCTATGATCTAAAATGAACTTTAAAGACCAATAAAATCAAGACTAAGAACTTGCTAACAGTATTTCATCTTTTGGTTTTGGTTCTGAAACACTTCAGAAAATGAGGAACAAAGAAATGCCCATAAAATTTATATTAAGTTCACAGACTACCCAGTGAATTATTAGGTCCATAAACTAAACAATCAAGCACACAGAAAAGGGGGAAAGTATATGAAATAGTCAGTGATGACTGACAGAAGGACAAAAATGTTCACCTTTAGCCCAGAAGGCGGATCTATAGCCTGCATAGTTCCGATAAGGATCAAATACGAACTGGTTGCTACATACTTTACAGGGTCTCATGACTGCCTGTATGTCACCCATAGTTAATATCAAGCTGAATGATAAGCACCAGAGAAATCTTGTGAAAGTAGTTTTACGAGTAGAAATTCGAAGAAAACATTTATGATCTAATATTCCCTTCATGTCCCCTCCGCCTTGAACACTAAGCATATACCCACCGGCTTCACGCAGAAAAGTGTAGCTCTTCCTGCCTACAATAAATAAACTTACCAAGTTGCATTGTAAAAGGTCTCACTAGTTCTTTCTTAACTGCCAGAGCATACTCAGTGACTGTGCAACAAGCAGTCCCTGACTTAAGGGCAGTCGATACAGATGAACACTCACTGTGGCACTCTGAATTTTTTCCATCCTGCCAAAACCACCACCTGCAGTAGGTAAGCACTCACATCACTCTGAATCATTCCCTGTCAGACTGCCATGGGCCTCCTACCTGAACCTCTGTCGAACCAGCTGCCTTAACCCTGAGAGCTTCTACCTAGCCAATTTTCTTCTTCAGTTACCAAGACTTGAGCATTTGCATATATTATTACAGGTTAAAGGAAACAAACAAAAAAACAAAATCACTGTGAGCTAGTCTGGAAACCAAACACTTAGAGTAATGTCTCTGAGTATAAATCTGGAACTCTTGAATCACCAGTTTATGTTTAAATTTCTGAAATTCATTATATTGTAGAGTTTGACTATAAATATATTCAGCCTGAAAAACAAGCTCAACTAATCAATCGTCTTGCTCTGAATATTTATAGTTAAATTAGTATACATTTAACAAATACTTTTCAAAATTTCAGTTCTAGTTTAGGAAAGACGGTAAAAGGTATAATAAACACCATGCTAAAAAAAATTCTCATTTGAGTATCAACACAATTTACACATCCTACCTCTCTGATGCACATCTTTCTTTAGAATCAATTTTTAGGAATTCAAACTGGAAGTTAGAAAACCATGTGACTGACACGAGGTTTTTTCTGACTCAACTTGCTCTAAACTTCGCAGTGATCCTAGAGGACTACCTTACCGTTCAAGAGCCCAATTTTATCACCTGTGATAGATGAGATTTGGGAGACTGAAAGGTAACAGAATCTGCCATCTCAAAATAAGCCTCTTTGGTATAGGACTATTTTCAGGAGATTGAAAGACAGACACAGAAGCTCTGAAAAGAGTAAACATTATCCTTTTGTAAGGGAAATTTGCATTTATAAAGGAAATCTCCATTTGTAAAACTGTCAAGAGACTATTAGAAGAGAATCTATCTTATCAGTGGAGAAGACACTGGGCTTAAATATGCATAACAAACGCCTTGTTTACCTTGATTTTCCCTGTAAGTCCCATAGCTAGAGGCTCCCAACCCCACCCTCACCTTCTTTGTCTTTAGCTGAAGACAGCATTAAACCCACATTCTAAATCATCTCAGAGATTTACTCCCTTCTCCCAGGGTATCTCCCATGTATATAAGTCAAGCATTGCTAAACTTTTGTTTTTCTCTTATTAATCTGTCTTTTATTAGAGGTCTCTGCTAAGAACGCAGAAGGGTAGACCGGATCATTTTTTTTTCCTTCCCTACAGGGTTCTGCCCTCAAAACAGCCTGGTGTAAGAATCCTGCAGACCGTAATGGGAAGGCATACTGCCCACCAGCCACCACTCTCTAACCTCAAACAGCCAATCCAAACAACTCTTTCTTTTACCACTGCTGGCCACTGTCCCATTTTTATGAAGAAACTGTTTTTGTCTGCTTTTTTCAAATGTTTATAGACAGTTAATATATATTTAACAAATTAAAAAGTTTCAGATATACCTACCATAAAGTAGGTAGCCATTCTTAAAAATATCTGCACCTTTATTTGCTTTTCCTATTAAGTTTACTAATGTCTGAATTTGAAGACTACTCAGTATTTAAAACCTAAATTCTTGGTTTACAGTTTTCAGTAACAAAAATTCAACTGAGTAAATTTTGAAGATCTAACTGGCTTTATTAATCAATTCATGAATTAGGCAGCATTCTGTCTAGCACGTAGAGGGGAGCTCAAAAGGGCTACAAGAAAGGAAAGGTTTTTAAAGGTAGAGAGGAGGTGGAAAAAAGAAAATTATTTGCAAAGTATCCATTGTTTTAGTCAAGGTCACCCTTCTCAGGTGAACTGGAGGCATCTAATCAAATTTCTTAGTGCTGACCAGGAAATTCTCATGTTGACTAGTTAAAGGCTACAACGGGGGCGGGGGGGGGGGCGGTGGTGAAATTGCAGTTAGGTTAGGTATTGAGTCTTGGTTTACTGACTTGGTGCCTTGACCTAAGTGACACCATTTTGGGCCTGTGGGTTCCTTTCCAACAACACTATACCCAAGCAGAAGGTTACATATTGATTCTTGGAGGTATCTTCAAGATACCAAATACATGAGCTAGTAAAAAATAAACTCCTGACTTGAGGGGCCTGGGTGGCCTGGTGGGTTAAATAAAGCCTCTGCCTTTGGCTCAGGTCATGATCTCAGGGTCCTGGGATAGAGCCCCGCATACGGCTCTCTGCTCTGCAGGGAGCCTGCTTTTCCCTCTCTCTCTGCCTACTTGTGACCTCTATCAAATAAATAAGTAAAATCTTAAAAAACAAACAAACAAACAAAAAACTCTTGGCTTGAGCCCAGTTAAGGAAATTAAAAACTGCCAAATATCAAAAGATTATAGCATATACATATATGTAGCATATATATATGATTTATATATATGTATGTACGTATGTATCTCTCTCACAATAAGGAAATGTACAGAATACTAAGCTTATGTGCAAACACTGTTCAAGGAATTAATATTTGTGCTTTCAAAATTCACGGCTAGACTCTTAACATTTAAGGATTTTTATTTTTAAAACGCTTGCAATAAACATAATTGTGGAGGGTAATGATAAGACAATGGAGTACAAATGAGAAACAAGCCCCATCACTTTTATCTCAAATTTTGAACCTGACTGAGAATGTTTATTTTTTAAGTAACTGAATTTCAATTATATTATGCAAAGTAACCAATTCAATTTGACAATGCAAGAAGGTTTGGATATAATCAACAGGTGCATTTACTATTCAAAGGAACTGCTATAATCTTCTTTTACTTATTCATTGGAAAATAAAGGGTGAAGGGAAAGGGTTCTATTGTCAATACTGTAATGGTGTGGCTGAAGCACTGCTCTATTAGAGAGAGATTCCTAAATCAGTTTGCAAAAGAGCTAGACAGGGTAACATGTTTATGTCAATATTAAAGTCTACCTCCCACCCCAGCATTTTTGTAATCTGGGGAGAAATCTCAAATTCTTTTTTTTTTTTTTTTTTTAATCTCAAATTCTTAAGTGGGCTAAACTGGTTAACTTCTGGCTGATGCTCAGCTGTAGAATCCATCTGCTGTATCCCAACCTCCTAATACCACACCTCGTACTCCACAGGTTCTCATAAGACATCTACTGAAGGGTGCCTGGGTGGCTCAGCGGTTTAAGTGACCACTCTTGATTTTGCTGGGGTCATGATCTCCTGGTATGGGACCTTGCGCTCAGCAGTCTGTCTGCCTGTCTCTCTCCAGGGCCTCTACCCCTCCCCCAAATCATACACTCTCAAATAAACAAATAAAATCTTTAAAGAAAAAAAGACATTTGTTGAATGAAGTCAACCTTTCAATTGGGTTCACTGTTTACTGGTGCTCTTCCTACTCATTCTATTCCAAATCAAATACTACATTTGAGGGGCACCTGGGTGGCTCAGTGGGTTAAGCCTCTGCCTTCGGCTCAGGTCGTGATCCCGGGGTCCTGGGATCGAGCCCCGCATTGGCCTCTCTGCTCAGCAGGGAGCCTGCTTCCCTTCCTCTCTCTCTGCCTGCCTCTCTGCCTGCTTGTGATCTCTGTCAAATAAATAAATAAAAATCTTTAAAAATAAAAAAAAATTAAAAATAAAAAATACTACATTTGAAAAATCCGTGAAATTTCTTGTAGGCTCTTGAAATTTGTCTATTTAAGAATTTTTGAAAAAAGCCAGGAATGAACTGCGTGATTTTTTTTTTTTTTTTAAGTCTATTTCAAAATGTACCAAGGCTACACTGAGAAATCTTGCCTAGAATTTTAAATGTCTGGAGATGGTGGTCAGGAAAGAATGGTAAAGCCAAAGCATCAGACCTAACTAAAAAACCAGTTAGCTCCAGGGTTCCTTGCCTTTTAAATTTTACCTGAAACATAAAATTCAAAAAATCTAAGGTAATTCTAATTTAAAATAGCATTTTAAAGCACCAGACTTACCATTATAGGTTATTCTTGGCTTTGTTAAACACATCACAAGATGCAAATCCATTTCATCTGAAGGTACAAATTTTGAGCATACGGGGCACTTAAATCCTAAAAAGTAAAAGAAACGCGTTTCACTCAATTATTCCAAATATCCAATTCCTATTTCTTAAAAAAGCATCAAAGACAAAAATCATTTCAAATTTCAATATTACACATACAGTAACACACTACTTGATTTCAAGTTAGGTTGGGAAGTTTGTAACTATACTGACTTCAATCTATTTACAAAGACCATCCCATTTCAAATGAAGCAAGTACAGATGAGAAGAATCAGGCTCACTACAAAACTCCCATATCTATTCCTAACATATGGGTCCAATCATTCTATTCTTGTCCCTAATTTTTTACATTAACCTGAACTTTTAATTTTGTGAAAATTACCTTTCCCAGCTTAGTAGGGCACAATCTGAGTCACAACATTTTTACAGCTACACAGTACCTTAAAACTATTCTACTCCATTGACCTTTTAAAAATTATTCTGATGAAGAAAGTCAATATTGGCAAAAACCAGGTCTAGAATCCAAGACTTCTGTCTTCTAGTACAGTGATCTTTCTCACACTATGCTACTACATTCACAGTGCAAACCGAAAATAGGATCAAATAGGAAAGATGTCCCAGTCAACTCTGACACCTAAGTATTAGTTTCCTACAACATTCATTCTGCACTAAGTATTTGCCTGAGGTAGTCTATTAAAAATAAACTGGATACTGAAGGAGAGAATACCCTATGTATTCAGGTCTATCCTACTCCCTCACCTACCAGGGTAACTGTCCCATCTCTGGTTCCTTACCACGGCTCTGCTGCCCTACTGCTCCCTCTCTGACATCTGGAAGCAGATGAACAACGCTGGACGCCTGATTCAAGATTGCCAATTTATAGTTTGGCTAGAACAACAAACCGCAAGTGGAACACAAAAAGATGGTCTGGCCAATCTGTTTTTCTGGGAAATATGACAAGCAACAGCAAGAGTACACTTGTCAGCTGTAAAGAGCTGAGGCAGAAAGAGCACATGTAGGTTTGAGAGAGACCAGCGGCTCATGTAAGCTTAACTTACAAGAGAACTGAAACTACTGGTTTGCATGGAGACCTTGAAGCAGATGTGCAGACAGGACCTTGAGAGACAAGAGCTAGTAAGAAGGGTAGTGAAAGAAACCAGTCCCTGCCGCTGCCGCAGACTCTGACAGCTCTATACTTCTAGCACATGTGTGTTCTCGGAGGTGCTCTCCTCTGTTCACTGTGACTTGAAACTCACTGTGACCAAATGTGCCAGACTAGAATCATACACTTCATGCAGAACTTTTTATACAAATCAGGAAAAGTTCCTGGCATGGGTACTTAATCCAGGTATTCAAAGTCCTAAATGAAATATATGATTTGAACATTGCTTTGACATTGTAGTAAATGCATTTTAAAATAAAGAATAAAGGTATGGTTACTTCCCCTTCTTAAAAACCACCAAAATAAAAAGAAGAAAGAGGAAAGGAAATTCATTTAAGATGAAACTACAAAATAGCTATAATCCCCAAACTATACCAATATAAGGAAATTTAAGTCAATTAAGTCAACAGAAGTCAAATTTAAGTCAAATGACTCTCTTAAGTAGCATTCATATTTCAAAGACCAACCAACAATCTTTTGCTTGCAATTGAAAGAAAAAAAAAAAACCAAAACCCAAAAACCTCCCTTTAAGTTAAAAAGGACATCAAAGAGGGAAAAAGGAAACCAATTTTCTAACTATTGATCAGAATCATCGGAGTATAGGCATATAAACTCTTAAGTTATAAAAGCACAATATGTGAAGTACTGAGAGGATCCAACTGCTCAGGAAGTAGAGCCAAAGGAGAGAGAACTCTATGGGCAAACAACCACCTGGATTTTTAGTTAAGTACAATAAATTAGTATGTTTCTTTCTTCTCCCATCTAAAATCCACTGAAATGAGAATAAAAGAAATTAAGATAAAGAACCTGAGACCACAGATGAGAAAAGAGAAACTACCAGGGCTGAGAAAACAGACATCCCAAGTGCCCGTGGAAGTCAGTCAAGTCTCACTACCTAATTCTCAAAGGATTCAAAAATCTACACCTCTGGGGCGCCTGGGTTGGCTCAGTGGGTTAAAGCCTCTGCCTTTGGCTCAGGTCATGATCCCAGGGTCCTAGGATTGAGCCCCGCATAGGGTTCTCTGCTCAGCAGGGCACCTGCTTCCTCCTCTCTCTTCCTGCTTCTCTGCCTACTTGTGATCTCTGCCTGTCAAATGAATAAATAAAATCTTAAAAAAAAAAAAAAATCTACACCTCTGAATGACTTCCCAAGACAATGGTGAGGCATGAGGTTAACATCTAGATTGATTCCAAGACTGGGGGGAAAAAAAAAATCCCTGGATTCTCAATACATGACACATAGCAACTACAAGAAACTACAGTTCCCCAACTACAGCAGGAGAATGAAAGCTAACTATAGAATACAAGACCCAAAATAGAGATTTGAGGACCCCAGGCACAGCAATGGGAAGGAAGAGAAGAAAACACAGGGATAAAAGATCCATGTACAGAAAAGGGCCCATCTGCCAACTTTCTTTAGCAAGAAATTGGTAGACTCTTTTAAATCAAAATGACCCACAGAATAGATCATCAAGAACTTTGTCCATGGATAAGCCCCAGCCTTAAACATAAAGCTTCCCATCAGCTTTTCAGCGCCTCACTCATAAACATAATGCAACAGAAGAAAAAAATTTGCATGGTTAAAACAGAACACACCAGAAACAAATAAATAAAAAAAAAAAAGAAAATATTTACAACATCCCAGAAGGACAATATCCTTGATACACAAAGAATTCTTAAAAACTGTGAAAAATCAAACACCAGTTAGAAAAACGGGCAAAAGTTCTAAACCAGTATTTCACCAAAAGGATATTCAACTGAACTTTAAACAAACAAAACACTGGGGCACCTGGGTGGCTCAGTCGTTAAGCGTCTGCCTTCGGCTCAGGTCATGATCCCAGGATTCTGGGACAGAGCCCCGCGACAGAGCCCCGCATCAGGCTCCCGGCTTGGTGGGAAGCCTGCTTCTCCCTCTCTCACTCCCCCTGCTTGTGTTCCCTCTCTTGCTGTGTCTCTCTGTTAAATAAATAAATACAATATTTTAAAAAAAAAAGAAAAAACGAACAAAACACTGCACATTATCAGAATAGAAGCAGCACCTTCCTCTTAAGTTTTTTTTTTTTTTTTTTTAAAGATTTTATTTATTTGACAGAGAGAGAGAGAGATCACAAGTAGGCAGAGAGACAGGAGGGGAAGCAGGCTCCCCACTGAGCAGAGCCGAGGCAAGGCTCGATCCCAGGACCCTGAGATCATAACCTGAGCTGAAGGCAGAGGCTTAACCCACTGAGCCACCCAGGTGCCCCAAGTTCTTTATTTCCATTTTAGTGGGTCTTAGGAGGGAAGAGAAACACGTGTTTAATTCACATTTTTAAACTAGAAATCCAGGTTAGTTCTTTGTACTACTGCTTTCTCTCCTTAGGCTTTACTTTTATCTCTACATTAAGAAATCACTACTTACCCCAGATTGGCAAAAACTCAAAACCTTGACAACGTACTGTTGGTGAAGCTGTGAGGAAACAAGTACTTTCATACACTGCTAGTAGGAACGCAAAATTTTACAAGCTCTAAGGAGGGCAATCTGGCAATATCTAACTCAATTACATATGTATTTATCTTCTGATCTAGCAATCCCATTTCTAGCTTCTCACCCTGAAGGTATGTCCCTAAAACACATGCACAGACAGAAGATTCTGAGGAGACAGCAGAGCAGGAAGCACTGGCAGAACTGGCCTCCCCACCTAAATAATTGTGCTGGTGGAGTCTGTCTCAGGGAACTGTTCTGGAACTCTGGAGTTTACTGAAGGCTTGCAACTTCCAAGACGAAGACCAGGACAGTACAACTGTGGTTAATTTCAGCTCTGAGCAAAGCGAACAGTCACCTTTCCTACCACACCCCACCCCCGGTCACATGGCAAGGCACTTGTTCTTGGAGCAGCTTACACAGAGCTTGCAGGAACCAGGGTGGCCATACATGACTGTCCTCTGAATACTGGGACCTTGCACTCTGATCGCTGCTTCCCATCCAAGAGGTACAGACACAGAGAAGGGTAGTCATTGCTGTCAGACCTTCCCTATGATAAGCCCTTCCCCCACTCAAGCTGAAGAAATTTCAAGGGGCTTTAAAGGGCCTATGCCCTTTCCCCTCCCTTTATTTCTCACTTTTCCTCCCTATGGGAGCCCAACATTAAAGACTAGGAGATTAAAGAACAACTATACATACAGGGGAAATCAGAAAGACTGTGTATGCCCAGAGCAAGTCTTGAAGAAGACCTTAAATTTTTACCTCAGGTTGATGATCCTTGTCAGAGAGCCTACAATACCTCCCAAAAAAAAAAAACAATAATAAAAAGCAGCAAGACACTGGGAAGGGGGAAAATCTGATTTCCAGAATTAACATATTAGATTAGAATAACCAGTTTTCAGCAAAGAACAAAACAAAACAAAAACCTTAACCGTACAAAAAACCCGTAAAGTACGGCCTTTTTTTTTTTTTTTTTTTTTTTTAATTTTAGTTATTTGACAGAGAGAGACACAGCAACAGAGGAACACAAGCAGGGGGAATGGAAGGGGGAGAAACAGGCTTCCCGCTGAGCAGGGAGCCCTAAGCGGGGCTTGAACCCAGGACCCTGGGATCATGACCTGAGCCAAAGATAGATGCTTAATGACTGAGCCACCCAGGTGCCCCAAAAGTATGTCCTTTAAAGGAAAAAAAGAAATAAAAGAAACTGTCCATAAAAAAGCTCTGATGGCAGATACACTAGCCAAAGATTTTTAAAATGTCTAGCTTAAAGATGCTCAAAAAACAAAGGAAGATGTAGAGAAGGTCAAGAAAATATGATTGAAATATGAACAAAATGGAAATATCAATAAATAGAAAACCTAAATAGAAACCATGAAGAAATTCTGGACCTGAAAAGTGTAGTAACTGAAATGAAAAACTCACTAGAGCAATTCAAAGACTCATTTGAGCAGGAAGAAATAATCCATGAACTTTAAGATAGGACAATGGAAATTATCTTGTCTGAGGAACAGAGAGAAAAAAGATAGAAGAAAAGTGACCAGAGCCTAAGGGACCCATGGGACACCAACAAGTAGAGCAAGATATGCATTGTGGGAGTCCCAGTAAGAGAGACAAAGGCGGAGAGAATATATGAAGAAATAATGGCTGAAAACTTGCCAAATTTGATTAAAGACATGAATATAATAAACATCTATAAAGCTCAACAACCTCAACGTAATGAACTCAACGGCACCCATGCCAGGATACATTATATTCAAACTTCCAAAAGACAAAGAGGGAATTTTGAAAACAGCAAAACAAAGGTGATTATCACATTAAGGGATCCTAACATTTTGAGGAGATTTCTCATGAGAAACTTTGGAGTCTAGAAGGCAGTGAGCTGAGATGATGTATTTAAAGGGCTCAAAGAAAAACAACAACAGCGCTGTCAATTAAGAATCCTATATCCAGCAAAACTCCTTCAAAGGTAAGGGAGAAATCGTAAAATTCCCAGATAAACAAAGACTGAGAAGTTCATCACTAGAGCCATCCTAGAGGAAATGGAGGGGGAACAACAACAAAAAACACAAAACACTAGACAGTAACTCAAAACCATAACAAGAAATAAAGATCTCAATAAAGATCTTCAGATCGAGGGCAACTGTTTTCAGGGAACTGTACTAAAGGAACTGCACTCAAGAATCTTTATCTATTCCTATCTGGACCTGACTCCAGTAACAAGATTCTGGAGTCAAACTGATGCCACACTGGGATGAGACTGTGTGAGTGCTGGAAAGAAGTGCATACATCTCACATATGGAAGGGATGTGAACTGTGATTGCTAGAAGGCAGACTACGTATACAATCTCCAAATACAGTTGCTTTCAATTTCATGCACCCTGTTTCTCACATTAAGACTAATTCTTCTCTCCTTATATCTGGGCCAGCATAAATGCTCTAGTTGATCAAGAGTGCAGAAGTAGAAGTGATGTTCTAGGATTTCTGAGATAAATCTTAAAAGCTTTGCAGCTCCCACTTGACCTTTTGGAATGCTCACTTTTGGGATACTCCCTTTCAGAACCCAACTGAGATGTTCTAGGAAGTTCCTGCCAAATAGGTCACAAATAGGCATTTCAGCTGGAATGTCAGCTAGAGCCTGAGGTGAGCCCCGAGCTGACAACCAGAGTCAGTTGCCAGGTATAATGTGTGAGCTACCGTGGATGTTGCGTTACTTTCAACTTTCAAATGACTCTAGCCCCAACTTCCATCTGCAACTGCTTGAGAGACTCACCAAGGGAGAGCTCCAACAACTAATTCAATTCTACTCATAGAACCTCAAGAAATAATAAATTTATGTTTTAATTAAAACACACACAAACACAGTAAGTTATGATGGCACTCTTTGGAATCACACAATCCTGTAAACATAGTGAAGACTCATAGTGCAGAAACCATTAGGCATCTACACAACGGAACACTCTGCAGTTATAAAAAGGAAATGAGGAAGGTCTCTATGAACTGATGGAGAGATATCAAGGCTATCTTAAGTGAAAAAAGCAATGTGGGAAAAAAATTCAATGTTAGGCAAATTACTGTGCAACAAAGAAGAGTAATACATGTACATGTATGTATCTGCAAATAGAAAAAAAAACAAGAAAGGATAAACTTCAAATTAAGGTTTATATACATGTTGCTTGTAGGTAGTTAAAATGTGGTTAAAAAAAGGAAAAAGGTATTCGAATGTACCTTTTAATATAGTTTTTGACTTTTGCACAATGTTACTGAATACATATCCAAAAATAAAACAAGAATTAGGGGGAAATCCCTACTAAAATTAAATATAAATGGACACAAATGAATGTAACTATATACCAGATACAAATACACACATGCCTATGCATGTGCAGGTACACACATGCGTACATATATATGTATGCACACACACAGGGACCCAGAAGCAATGATACCTCCATAGCAAAAAGCAGACACAACCCCCAGATTTTGGGTTTCTTACTATCATTCCTCCATGAAGAGAAACAAGAGCTCCTTGGAGAAAAATCTGAGTTCTAGGTCTGGGACAGGGAAAGTACAAGGTGAACCTAGAATATCTTGTCATGCCAGACTAAGGAAGTGCTCAAAAACTGGTATGAACACATAAAAAGGCAAAGAAGCCACCTTGAAAGGGCTTCTCCTGGTCAGATTTGGATCTGAGAATCAAAATGGATAATGACGTAACAGATCACAGTATCTTACATCTAAAAAGGATGCCAAAGTATATATAAATAATTACATTCTGAAAATATCAACCCAAGATCACTTAATTAACACAGATAAAAAGGTACTCTTAAAATGGAGAAACTATATGACCTCACCTTTGATGTTCAAACTTAGTATCACCGACAAAAGGACAAGCAGACGTCTGTGCTTCCTGATGTGCTTCACCGAGTACACAATACTTACATGTATTTCCACCAAATATAACTAGAACCTCATTATGAGGAAATTTAGAAAAAGCCAACATATAAGACATACACCAAAACATTCATAGAAAAGAATAAATATGATAAAACTACCAACACAGAAAACCAAAAAAACCTTAGCACTGCTGAACCCCAAAAATCTAAAATTTCAATTTATTTTTGTTTCTGTGTATTTGACTTGATGTGTTTTATCAGGTATTTAGTTTTGGGGTCCATTTTGTATCTTGGAGGTTTTTCCCAAATTTCCTCATCTGTCCCACTAAGATGATAACTGCACCCACAAAACAAGAGACTGTAAGAACAGAGCAGCAAACAAGAGCTCCTCAAACTTTTAATGAAATTAAGAATTCTTAACTAACAATTCAAATAGACAGCTGGATTATTAACTTGAGGTACTAATGATGCCAAATGATAACAACAATGAACATTTACTATCTACCAGGAAATTTTCTAAGCACTTTGGGTGAATGAACTCGTTTATTCCCACATCCTTGAGTGAGGTACTAATACAAACCCAACTTACACATGAAAAACAGAAAGAGTATTAAGTAACTTCACACAGCTAGAAAATGGCAAAGCCAGAAATCAAACTGGGCTTCAGGCTTCAGAGCCTAAGTCTCCAACCATCACTCTGCACATCTTTTTTTAACCTCTCAAAAAGTAGAATTAAAAATCAAACAGGAGAATAATAAAGTCAGAAGATCAATCCAGGTGGTCTAACATCCAACCAACTAGAAACAGACTTGAAAAAAAAAGCGAGAAACTACCAAACACATAATTTCCCAAACTGAAATTTATGACTATGCGAACTGAAAGAATGTACCCATACAACAAAGGAAAAGAAATAGCCATACCAAGGTATGGTACTGTGACATAACAGAGCATTAGGGGTAAGAATAAAGTCTAAAAACTTTCAGAAAGAAAAAAGATGAAAAGTACCTAGAATAGTTTCCCAGACTTTTAAATTTTTTTGCCTTTCATGATACTAATATTTTTGCAGAGTCTAGTTAACTGCTTTCCAGAATTAGAATGGCATTAGTCTTCTCAATAGCAACACCTGAAAGGAGACAAATGAAGCAGTAACTTTAAGATTCTGGAAATTATTTCACTCAGACTATATACCCAAACTATTACATAGTCACACACATTTTATCGAAGTATAGGCAAAGTATCAAAAACTTTCCTTCCTCTGCACCCTCTAGAAGGAACACAAGGTCCACTGAAACAAAGGAGCAAACAGAAAAGAAGAAAAAACAAAGAGAAAGACACCAAGATAAAGGAAATAAGCTCTCTCATAGGAGAGAAGTGGAGAAAAATCCTTGGATAATGTGTAACAGGTCTAGAAGATATTTGGCACAGACTGGAAGAGGGGAGTAGAGGACGCAAGGAGAAGAGGAAGAGGGTGGAAAATGGTAGGGAGTAAACAGATAAGGTTTCTTGATGTGTTGTATCAGGTGGAAAACAGTGTTGTGTTCAGACAGTTTTATAATTCTTTTTCAAGTTTGGGAAGAACTGACAGGAACTTAGAAAATCAAATAAGCGAATAGAGGGAGGCAATTTTTAACTACAAGACAAATAACAGAAAATGTAATCCACAGTCATAAACAATGAGTATCAAGATCATCATTTTAAAAAGACATTCAAAAAGTATAAGGATAAAAATGAAGACAGGTGATATATATAAAACCTCATCTTTCATAATAAACAGTTAATAGTTAACATTTTAAAAAATTTAAAAGAATATAAGCATATTACTTATAAATATGGAAGGAAATAAAATAAGCAACAGCTACGAGTGTTGAAAACAGTTGTCTCAAGAAAATAAAAACTAGGAGTTGGGGAGAGCTGAGGCAAGAGAATAATGATATTTATTATAAAACTCTAAGTACTGGGGCGCCTGGGTGGCTCAGTGGGTTAAAGCCTCTGCCTTCGACTCAGATCATAATCCAGGGTCCTGGGATAGAGCCCCACACTGGGCTCTCTGCTCAGCAAGGAGCCTGCTTCCCCTCCGCCTACTTGTGATCTCTATCTGTCAAATAAAAAAAAAAAACCAGTGGAAGTACTTTTTTCAAAATATATACATATTATTACTTTGATTTAATTTATTTAAATTTTACTTAAAATTTTTTTTTGAAGATTTTATTTATTTATTTAATTAAACTATTTTAAAGGAAGAAATGTCTTCACAGCACAGGACACATCAGCCTAGTGAAAAAGTATTCTGTGAGAACATATCCCGACTGAAGTTGCTGCCTCCCTTAGATGACTTTCTCTGCTATTTCCCCACACTGTTCCTCCCTTGACAACAGTTTCAACTAGAAGTCACTCCATTCTTTGATGAATAATAATAAAAAAGATTTCAGTATAGGACCTATGCACTGTATGAATCCACCATATAGACAAAACACTAAAAAGGCAGATGACTGAGACAAATCAGAGAACTTCGGAAACAGCTTAATAGTTCAGCAAATAAATATGACAATAAACTGTAAAAGAAATAAAAACTGGGACGCCTGGGTGGCTCAGTGGGTTAAGCGGCTGCCTTCGGCTCAGGTCATGATCCCAGCGTCCTGGGATCGAGTCCCACATAGGGCTCCTTGCTCAGCAGGAAGCCTGCTTCTCCCTCTTCCTGCCACTCTGTCTGCCTGTGCTCACGCTCTCTGACCAAAAAATAAATAAATAAAAATAAAAAATAAATAAAAATAAAAACCACAGAAGACCTGGAGAGAAATAGAAATAGCTAGTGACAACATCACTGACACAGAAAGCAGAGAGTTATGGAAAACAAAACAAAAATGGCAGCAATCAGAAAAAAAGATAAATTACGGAAAACAAAGGCTAATTGCTTTTCCCAAAGAGAACAGAATCGAAATAACAAATCAAAATTATCAAAGATAGTAGAAGAAAAAAAAAAAGTGGGGACAAGGGTGGCAGAAATCTTACTGGTCTCAGAATTATCCACAGAATACACAGGTATTACTTTGGACACATCTCTGTGCACGCTGGGGGGTGGGGGGGTGGTAAGGTGTCTTCAGAACACTTAGAAGGGAAAAAGACTGGGACTCAAATGTATATCCTCAAATATTCAGACTCAAGACCTAACCAAGAGATTAATAAAGAATTCAGGAATGGACAAGCTGTGGTGTTTTATGCTTACACACACACACACACACACACACACACACACACACACGTAATATATACACTACACAAAATATTATTTCATTTAATTGAAGAAAAACTGTAGGAATTATTGCTATGGTATGGTATATAATTAATAGAAATGTCAGCAATGTGAAAATGATATAACTACCCACCATCTGGGATGAGAATGTCATGATCACGTTTCTATATAAAAAGAACAAGGGAGGGGCACCTGGGTGGCTCAGCTGGTCAAGCACCTGCCTTTGACTCGGATCATGATCCCAGGGTCATGTTCACATGTGTGTGTGCTCTAATAAATAAAATCTTAAAAAAAAAAATAAAGGACAAGGGAGACTGATGGAAGAGAATAGACAGTAGAAATAAGCCAGATAACCCTGGTCTTTTAAAGCAAAGTACAGAGGTACTGAAACACGAATGTTATTATTCCCTTTTACCCTACACAGCTCCTAGATTGCTATCAAAGCCCTGTTCAGGTATCATCCTTCTCCAGGAATCTCTGAATGCTCCATCTCGAAGCTGATTTAATCATTCCCTCCCTCTGTATTTCTTCTATGCTTTGATGATACTTCTAATACTACAATGTAGTACATGGCACTACAATTACTTATTTGTGTCTATCTTCCTAATTAGCTTGAATAGTCTAGTGAAAATACAGACTTTGAAGTCCAAAAGACCTAGGTGCAAACCCAGTTCTACCACATACAAACTATGTGACCCCCGGGGATGGCACTTAAAGCCCTCCCCCAGATGCTATCAACCTGCTATCATCCCCACTGATTACCAATGTTCTCAACTCAAAGCTGGTACTCTAAGGTTTTCCAAAATTAAAACTATTCCTCTACACTTTCCCTTAAACAAAGCTCTATTCCTTCTGATCTCAATTAGATAATTTAATTGACTAATACAATTTTAGAAGGAAATGACCAAGAACCTTAAAACTTCGGTACATGTGCTGAATAGGACAATGGAACGAAACAGTAACGGAGGAATGTGTTTAGGAGATATTTACAGCAGGTAACCTCCATCGGCTACACCAAACTCCCCAGGTAATACGAAACAGTGGCTGCCACTTCTTATCTTCAATAATGGAATTAAAGAATATTAAAGCAAAAGGAATCCACAGACTCTCTTGGTTGAAACTGCTCACATTAACAGCAACCTAAGTGCAAAAAAATCAAGAGCAACGGACTCGGCTCTTCCAATTCCTAACCTATCAAGGTTTTTACTGTGGTAAAAGAGACACCTCTATCATCTTTTGCATTACATTCTTACATGTTACATTACATTACAACCTTTTACATTACTGAAGAGACTCCTGTCTCTTTATCATCTTTTACATTACTGAGCACCGGGGCACACACAGTTTTCTCCCACCCTGGCCTTTTCACATAATTGCTATTACCCTAATACAAATTTGGCGTCATCAATGTAATCTTTCATCCAACAGAACATACCCACCCACACCTCTATGCCCTTGCTTTTAAGCCAGTATGCATTGCTTTTCTCTTACTTTATTAACAACCTGCTCCTGTTTAAGCCCAGATCAAGTCTCACCATTTCAATGCAACCTTTTAAGAGAACTCAAAACCATAACATCCTTCTATGTTCTACTACATTCTGTTAACTGCTAAGTCATTTGATATATATCATCTACAACAACTCTTCAATGTAGATTTAATCTCCCCAACTGGATTAACATCTGTGGGGTAGAAACTGTATATTCTTCTAAGTATTCTATTCAACCACCGTACCTGAGCATTCAGCTAGACCTACAGCTGACTCAATACCTAAATGCATGCATGAATGAACTGTGTATTTGGTCTCGGTTCTACAGAGGAAGAGTTGCGCTATTTTTGCGTGATTAAAAGCAGATTAGGGAACGCTAACTGCAACTAAGAGAGTCCTAACCATCGCTTGCAGGAAATGAACAGCATTTTTTTTAAAAATTCAGTTTAAAGGTAAAATTATTCTCAACACGCCAATAAAAACAGGTAAAACCATGCCAATAAAAAGAAAGTTAAATCAACTTCCATAAGTTTTATAGTATATATAATATATGGCATACAACAAAAGGTCTGGAGTATAAACTGAGGAGAAAGATATTCCATTTGCCAGCAGGACCTGCTCAGAGTTTGGCAAATATAGGATCATTGTTAGGAAAAATGTCCTCAGAAAAGGTAAGCCAAGTAACTTAAATAACCACCAGCAAGATGAGCTGCAGGCTGCCTATTTTCTAACCATCATGTCTGTCTAATAAGTAAAATTTCTGCTACATGGAAAAAAGGTGCTCAAGAAGCCAAAAGGAAACACTTAAATTAAGCCTGCATTGTTCAATAATCACAGCTACTTAAAAAGGACAAAAACATCTCTAACAAAATAAAAAGAGCGGGATAGGAAATGTTCCCACAACACAATACAGAGTAAATTTTAACCTTGCTCAACTAGCATATTTACCAGATTAAATTATTGAAATACTGAATTCTATAAATCATCAGAAACAATCCTTGATGAACCTACAAAATGAACATCAGTATACATCAATTTGCGGAATAAACATTCCTGAAAAGCTCAGTTTATATCAAGATCATACTTTATATTAGGGAAAGTCATTATTTTCTACTATCACCTATTTGTGGCAATTCTTATCACTTCATTCTTTTTTCCATATACTTCTTTTTTTTTTTTTTAAGATTTTATTTAATTGAGAGGGAGAGGGAAAAGCAGACTCCTCACTGAACAGGCAGCCAAGCACAGGGCTTGATCCCAGGACCCAGGGAATTAAGAACTGAGAGGAAGGCAGACCATTAACCCACTAAGCCACCCAGGTGCCCCAGAAGTGTAACTTTTTTTTTTAAGATTTTATTTATTTATTTGACAGAGAGATAAAGATCACAAGTAGGCAGAGAGGCAAGCAGAGAGAGATGGGGTGGGGGGAGCAGGCTCCCCGCTGAGCAGGGAGCCCAATGTGGGGCTCCATCCCAGGACCCTGGGATCATGACCTGAGCTGAAGGCAGACGCTTAACCCACTGAGCCACCCAGGCATCCCCAGAAGTGTTAATTTTTTATGTTAAATATCAGCACACTGAAATGATTCATAAAATGTACTACAAGAGTTTTTAAAATATTGCCCTAAAGGTCTCTTTGTGGTTTAAAACGGGGGAGGAGGGTGTAACTCGTTTTCCCTCTTTTGATAATATACTTACGGAATCAGACATTTTTCTATGCTTTAGGGTAAGTGCACCGAACAGCACCCTCAGCGTTATTTAAAAAGAGCTACCTCTCTATGTTCACTGGAGTTATTGGTACACCATTTAGAACCCTAAGGGAACAAACATCTACTCTCATCTTTTACAGATAAGGAAACCCAGTGAAGTGAAATTGTTTGCCAAACGTCATAAAACAAAGCAACAGTACAGCCAGAACTAGGTCTCTTTTCATTACACTCTACAGGCCACTCATCTGCCAGACCTCTCTCATAAGCTAACCGATTAAACCAACAATTTACCATCCCTTATACATAAAAATGTTATAACCACAAAACCATTACAGGGGATCTATTTTGACCTTGCTTGTTTTCAGAGCAGTGATATTCCTTGTGAACAGTGGCAAAATTCTATAAAACAAATGCCTAGGGTTAAGAATATACACTAAGAATCACAAGCAAATCAAAATCCATACTGGGACCAATCCTGGATACCTTAACAAATGAATGTACTTCACATACTTGGGAAACTATTCAGAAACTGTGAGAGAGAAAGTATTGGAGATGCAGTAACTTTCCTCCACCCAAGTGGAAAAATTTTTGCAGCCACTTAAAATACAAGCACATCATGCATAAATATTCATGTCTTTGACATATTCATAATCTTAAAAAAAAAAAACACTGCAAAGATGCCCACTTTTTGGCTTTTGTTTCCTACTTATTATTTTACCCTTTCCCATTATTTTATTATTCTTTTTATTATTTTATAGAGCCTATCAACCAGCTTTCCATCAACTTTTTTGTCTCCCCAACTCCACTCCCAAAAACACCCCATTAGCTTTATTTCTTATTCTGTATTTTTGGCTTTTTTATTGTTAAGATTATTTTAAACACATACATTCCTCATAGCTGATCAATTAACTATGAAAGCTCTTAATGGTGCGCCACAACTGACAGAGAACACTTCTCCGTCACTGTAATTTGTGTAAACCCTGTATTATATACAGAAAATAATTCTGATACAGTAATTCACAGCTTTATGAGAAAATAAAGATGTTCAGCAACACGGGTATATCCCTGTGAAAACAAATACTTTGCTTCAATCTGTTTCAATTAATTAAGAAGTTAACTCATCTTACAGAAGAATGCTGAACGGGACATAATGTGATTGCTCATACTCAACAGCTAGGAAAGGGGAAAAGAATGGTGGCCAAGTAAACTCCCAACTATGGTCATATACGGCAGGTCAGCTCCCAAGGAAAACTAAATAAATCCCATGCGGTGATATAAACGGGGTATCTTTGTAATTTATAGTATGAGAGAGTATGCCAATAATAATGTAAGGACCTAGAGGTCAGTGATTTAACTAGTACAAATGAGTCTTATAAAATTAAACATACTGAGTATCTCCTGTCATCAATGAATCTCAAATGGCAAAACATCCTCACAGGGTTGGAAGGTAGTGAAGCAGAGTACAAAATGACCAAAACACAGACCAAGGGAGGTAAGCAGTTTTCATCACTATCAGGTAAGGGGGAGAAGGCCTCAGCGCCAAGGGTAATTCAATCTCTACATTCTTGGGGGCAATTTTAGAGACTTGATTCCATGTGTGTCTCAGTCAATTTTATGACCAAATAAATACCAGAGGCTAGGTAGCTTAAAAACGAGAAAAATCCATTTCTGACAGTTCTGGAGATGAGGGCCACAACCACTGGGTGAGGTCCTCCTCGTCACAGATTTCTCACTGTGAGCTTACAGGGCGAAAAGGCTGGGGAGCTCTGCAGAGCCTCTTGTGTAAGGGCACCAGTCCCATCCCTCAGGGTCCTCTCCTCATGACTTGCCTCCCAAAGGGCCCATCTTCTGATACCATTGCCTTGGACATCAGGTTTTCAAAAGAGGAATTTGGAAGGAACACAGTCAGACCACAGCAGTATGTAAAGCACTTCTGGAACAGAGCCTGCACTTCAACAGTAGTCAGCGTCTATTTGTTTACTTTTATATAGGACAATAGCCTCTGCTCTGGAATGTTCTCTGTTGGAGGGGGGAATGTGAGGCAGAGGATGGAGTAATGGTATCCGATCTAGGAATCCACACACTAGATGGAGAAATGCACCTGAACCACAGTTTGTTTTTTTTTTTTTAATTAAGATTTATTTATTTATTTATTTATTTGACAGACGAGATCACAAGTAGCCAGAGAGGCAGACGGGGGGCAGGGGGGGAAGGCTCCCTACTGAGCAGAGAGCTGGATGTGGGGCTCAATCACAGGACCCTGGGATCATGACCTGAGCTGAAGGCAGAGGCTTTAACCCACTGAGCCACCCAGGCACCCCTAAGCCACAGCTTTTTTTTTTTTTTTTAAAGATTTTATTTATTTATTTGACAGAGAGAAATCACAAGTAGGCAGAGAAGCAGGCAGAGAGAGAGGAGGAAGCAGGCTCCCTGCTGAGCAGAAAGCCCGATGTGGGGCTCGAACCCAGGACCTGGGATCATGACCTGAGCCGAAGGCAGCGGCTTAACCCACTGAGCCACCCAGGTGCCCCTAAGCCACAGCTTTTTATCCAAGACAAGTTCAGCTGTATAATGCCCACATGTAACATAGAACTATATACGTTTTGCAATGGCCCTAGATAAACACGTAAGTCAAATGAAGAGAAAAAAACGTAGTAAACTCAGATTTCAGAATAATTATTACAATGAACTCTAACCACTACAGTTAGTAACTATTCACACTTGCTGGCTTAGAGCAAAATATTATGATAAATCTACATATGCCACAGCTAAAATTCTCAGTAACCTTAATGTCCTAAAATAGGTGACTTCTCAATATACATGTTTCCAAGTCCCCTGACTTGCAGAACATGACCAAAGTTGGATAATGAGCTCCAGAAATAGTGTCAATGTGGGTACAGCCCACATGGCTTATACCTGTTATCATCAGCTTCCTTTCAGGTTCTGTAAGAGCTACATATTGTTCCTATCACATTTATTCTTGTTGTCACCATGTTTTAGCTATTCCAGAAACTATTTATCGAAGGTTCAGCTGAATTTTACTGACGTTCTTAAGTCGCTTTAAAAATGTAAATGAGAACAAAAGTATTGCTCTTATGGTGCAGTAACCAGACTTCATTAGGCTTAAAATGTGTTCAAGAACTAGAGACTAGTCTTAATGAAACCAATGTCATATGACTTTACAACTTTCAAATAAAAGTATGAAATATTCAAAATACTGCATTAAACTTAAAAACCTAGGGAATGATTTTAAATAGATCTTCAGGGGCGCCTGGGTGGCTCAGTGGGTTAAGCCTCTGCCTTCGGCTCAGGTCATGATCCCAGGGTCCTGGGATCGAGCCCTGCATCGGGCTCTCTGCTCAGCAGGAAGCCTGCTTCCCCTCCTCTCTCTCTCTCTCTCTCTGCCTGCATCTCTCCCTACTTGTGATCTCTCTCTCTGTCGAATAAATAAAATCTTTAAAAAAAAAAAAAAAAGGTCTTTAAATAGATCTTCAAAAAAATTAAACGTATCTTTATGTTTCACATCAAGATACCCATTTACGGGGCGCCTGGGTGGCTCAGTGGGTTAAGCCGCTGCCTTCAGCTCAGGTCATGATCCCAGGGTCCTGGGATCGAGCCCCGCATCGGGCTCTCTGCTCCGCAGGGAGCCTGCCTCCACCTCTCTCTCTCTACCTGCCTCTCTGCCTACTTGTGATCTCTGTCAAATAAATAAATAAAATCTTTAAAAAAAAAAAATACCCATTTACTTCACAGCACCATGTGAAAGTAGAGCACATACTTGATACTGACTGAATGAGTAACTATATTCTCCTTCTAATATACCCTTCCACTTGCCCAAATTTGGGGATAACATGTAGATTTTTTTCTCTTTCTACAATTCTCTTACTGCTCAAACTAACAATGGCAGCTCTGAACAGGTAGCTAATGGTATTTCTGAAGCAAGGCTCACTAGGTTTCTTCTCCTCTCCGCCCCCCCCATACTACCTGTAACTCAGGCATGTGCACACACGCATACACACCCACCCCACCCCCAGGCTTAAGCTGTCAGCTATCAGAATTAAACTAAAAGACAACGAAATATATAAAATTTAATTCTCTAAAAAATAGAAAATGGGGTGGGGATCACAAAATAGAGAAAACAAATTCCAAGATTTGTTATTTTTTAAAGATTTATTTATTTTTAGAGAGTGAGTGAGCAGCAGAGCAGGAGGGCAGGGCAGAAGGTAAGAGCATCCCAAGCCGACTCTCCACTGAGCACAGAGCAGAGCCCACAGCTGGCTCAATCCCAAGACCATGAGATCACGACCTGAGCTGAAATCGAGACTCAGACACTCAACCAATGCCCACCCCCACCCAAGATTTTTTTTTTCTTTCTTTTTAAAGATTTTATTTACTTATTTGACAGACAGAGATCACAAGTAGTCAGAGAGGCAGGCAGAGGGGCAGGGCTGAGCAGGCTCCCTGCTGAGCAGAGAGCCAGATGCGGGGCTCGATCCCAGGACCCTGGGATCATGACCTGAGCTGAAGGCAGAGGCTTTAACCCACTGAGCCACCCAGGCGCCCCAAGATTTGTTATTTTTTTTTAATATAAACCTAGACTAGTTACTTGGTGGACAATAGCTGGTGCCTTTCTGCCACCATTTCAGGTAAAACATATTTAAATGGTTTAATGTTTCATTCATAGTCTCAGGAAAATGAGAAAGAAGCCAACGTAATGAGAGGCACATACTCTCCTGGTAAATAATCACAGTATAAATTCTCCCTCATTAACAACAAAAAAACTTTTCTAAAGAGCAGAAAATGGTATGTACATTATATTCTTAAAGGATTTACTTTTTAATAAAATGCTAAAAGTTTTTATGGGCATGTGACTCTTGGTTTCTGATCAGGCCATGATCTGGGGGGTTCTGGGATAGAGCCCAGTGTTGAGCTCTACACCCAGTGGGGCAATCTGCTTGAGGATTCTCTCTCCATCTCCCTCTGCCCCTCCCCCAACTTGCATGAGCACAATTCTCTAATGTAAATAAATCTTTTTCAAAAAACATCAAAAAAATTTTTTTAAAGATTTTATTTATTTATTTGACAGACAATCAGGTGAGGGGGGGGGAGCAGGCTCCCCGCCAAGCAAAGAGCCCGATGTGGGGCTTGATCCCAGGACCCTGAGATCACGACCCAAGCCAAAGGCAGAGGCTTAACCCCCTGATCCACCCAGGCTCCCCAAAAATGTCAAAATTTTTAGTGTGTACTCTGTTTCTAAAGGAGGCAATCTTTTATCACTCATCCAGATCAACTAAATCTCAGAATCTTACTGATACCATTCATTTGCATGGAATTAGAGACTTAAAGGAAGGGCTCCCCAAGAATAGTTACTTAGAACACAGAAACGAAAGAAAAGTTAAGATCCACCTGGTAAGGCTTAAAGAGCAAGAGAAAGTACAGAGCCTTGATGTACTGGCTAAAACAGAGCTGTTATAATACAGGTGGGAAAACAGGAAGACAGAGAAAAGAACAAAAAGCTATATCCTCTTTTCTACAGTTGCAACGTCCTGTTCAGTGTGCTCTGTGCTCTCCAAAAAAGAAAAATATTTTAAATGGAAATGCAAAGCAATACTGAAAGAAAAAGCACTGGGTCACAGATAATATAGGAGGGCAAGAATGCAAAACATCTATATTTTTTAAGTTTTAAGAATCAGGTTTATAGCCTATTCATGTCATCCTAGTTGTATCTTACACTTATGTAAACCTATCCTTCCCCACATACTAATGTACTGTAATTTGAAATCAGACAAAAATAATTAAAACAAAAAAACTAATTTAAACAGCCAAATATAACTTTTTAAAGTATTAACTATTCTATTGTTTTCCACTATAAGTAATGTTTTTCATGTTGTAGAGATTCCTTATCAACAATAAATGTTAATACAGCAATTCTCAAGTGTGTGCATTTAACATAAATCTGTTCATCATAAATACTACATTCTTTACCAAATAACTATTTTTAGGTTATCTAATCAAATGTGAAATGCACCTAATGAAATTTTTTTGGATTTTTAGAAATGTTCTTTGGACAACTGGAGCTTTAAAATATTAAATGTATTTGGCTAAAAATATTTACTGTCAATAATCTAATTTTTTTGTGGCCACCATGACAAATGAGGAGGTAATCGTGAAGTTGAAACACCCATTAACAGTTTAGTATCATGACTAAAATCAAAGTTAACTGAAGCAGTTGGGCACATGACTGTCATCAGTATTGCTTTTATATAAAGAAAATTCTGCCCACTGTTTGCACTTAAATAAGCAGGCTCAATGGTGCCAGTATCTCCTAATGCCAGACATACATAATTTAATCCTTATGACTTATCCTATCAAATTTTATTTAATAAAATGATTAAGGAGCTGGTTCTATAAGCGTTTCAAGTTTAATAGATGTGAAATCACTAGTATATGACATTCCAAGAAGAGCAAAGAAATGCCAACTCCTACATACAGATCAGCATCTCTACACTATAACCCAACTCTACTTTCTTAACACCTTTGTATGTAGTCTAACAAAAGTTAGTGACTTTCTTTCCCATAGCAGCTGACCTCTGGAAACTACTTCTCATTGCTACCGTGTTAATTACCTTCTTAAAGTTACAGTTCTTCAGGGAATTCACTCTGCATTAAGTATTTCCCTAGCTATAACTGAGTTTGCTGGTAGTTCCTTGTTTTTATGTGTTCTCTGGTCTCTTGGGGCCCCCCCAAACTCACAAATGGAAGGATCAACTGACAGCATTAGAGACTTAAGACTTTAAACTCCTTATGAATGAAAGGAATTAACATCGGCACAGCCTACTGGCTATTTATCTTTAAAAGTTTCTTTCTTGCGAAGAAACTGCACTTGGAGTAATTCTGGCAAACGACTGGGCCCATGGGCTACATGCAGCTTGACCACCTGCTTTTGTATAGCCCTTGAGTCAAGAATGATTTTTTAAATGGCTGGGGGAAAAAATTAAGTAGAAAAATAATACTTTGTGACACATGAAATTCTATGTAATTCAAATTTCAGTTCCACTAACTGAATTTCCAGTAAATTTTATTGGAACACAGCTATGTGCGTGCATTTATACATTTTATGTATTTTCTACGGCTTCACACTACAAGAATGGGGACAGAAATCAAATGGCCTGCAAAGCCTAAAATATTTACTTGCTGTCTAGCCCTTTACTGAAAGTGTGCTAATCTCTGAAGTCACTAAAAATTGTTCAAAATGTCTAAATACTTATTTCAAGAGGGAAGTATGAAAATCCCTTGGGAAAATATTGGTCATCGTAAAAACTCTGTTGCTGCCAGTGAACGGAATTAAAAAGTTCTACCTACAAGAGTAGAGGAGCAATGATGTTCCAGCCTAGTATCATCACTGCTTCCCTGGAGCTGCAACACCTGTTTATTCTCAACCCACCAACAACCTGGTGGATTTCACCTCCCAAGCACCTGTCAGACCCCCTACTTCTTCATCCATCACCATCCATCACCATCTTATATCTAACTTCTTTTTTCTTGGACTGCTGAGGTAACTTCTATACACATCTGCTCTAGCCCTTCCATTCCCCAAACTGTTTTTACAGGCCATCTTCAAGACACAAATTCTTAACTTGTTACTCTCCTGTTTAAAACACACACCAGACACACACCCAGAGACACACCCACACCTTTTTATTCATCATACAAAGCCTTGCATTACGTCTTCGCTCCCAACTCCAACTTCACTTTTGTTCCAACCACTGACTTTTAAAAATATGATGTTCTATTACATACCATGTAGCTCTAGTTTCCCATCAACATGATTTAGTATTTAATTGCATCACAAATGCAAAAATCAACCAGAGTACTGTGTATCTTTTGTGCTGCAAAATAATATGCAGTGTTAAGAGTATTTAATTTTTGCCTTCCTAACTACCCTGAAAGTCACCTCAGCTCTACTTTCACTTTTATTGAACAATGCAATATAGTAGTCCCACTCAAAAACTACTCACTGTTTGATTCATTATAAAACCATGAATGTATTCTTAATTCTGCTGGAAGTTGAGACTAGGATGTGCTGATTCAAGGCACTGCACTCAGCACAACTCACAGCAAGCCCATGGCAGATGTGGAAGACTGTATGTCTAGGAAGGCTGCTTCTAAGAGTAAGAGTCAGAATAAAGTCTCTTTTAACAGTCTATTCAAATCATCAACTAGGACGGACATCATAACACATACTGAATTTTATTAAAGAAGTAATAAATTTCTGAGCACTCAAAACATTTTCTTATCCCTAAGAGCTGGGATAATCCATCATTTTCAGAAACCTGAATTTTTGACTCTGCTCATGAAATAGAAAACTTTCAGTATGATTCCTTAAGTGAATGCATTAGAGGAGTACAGAGTGAGATTCAGACTCTAAGTTCATTCAAAATCTCTCACGATATCCCAAATGATAATAGTTTATAAACTGTGCTTTGTCACTATTTCAGAGTTTTTCATGTTTTTAATGATGTTGCTCTTTTTAAAAAAAGGCCCTCATTAAGAAAGACATCATCATCATGTAAAGAAATGGCATGTATTTCAAATATGAACAACTAAATATATAAGACAAAATGATATGGTACCTGGGATCTGGCTTAAAATATTTCAGAGAAAAGGGATAGATGAAGCAAATATGGCAAAATATAATTTACTGGTAAATGTGGATGATGGCTATACAAAGTTTATGAGTTCACTGTACTATGTTAAGCTCAGTATATTTGAAAACTTCTCTAATTTTTTTTAAAAGTCTCCTGTAAATCTAAGAAGTCAATTTTTACAATAAATCTGAAAAGGCAAATGCAACTGTGGTTTAAAGTGAACTCAGAAAACACTAAAATTTTACTTAAAAAAAAAAAAACTTGGAAAACATTGTCATGGAGATTTAGAGCAACAATGGACTCCCAAACATCATCAGCCTAAGTAAAAATTGATACAACTATATTGGAAAACAGCTGAAATAAAGCTGAAGGTATGCATAACCGATGATTCAGCAATTCCACGTCGAAGTCTCCATCCCAGAGCAGTGATACTCAAACTTTAAGGTGCGTTAAGATTCACCCAGAGAGCTTGTTTCCCAGAGACCTGAAACTGTGGTTGGGTGGGGGGGGGGGGGGGCTGGAGCCCACGAATCTGCATTTCAAGCGAGCTCCTGGTGGGCAACACCAGCGCGGCAGGTCAGAGACCCCACTACCGAGTGAACACCGTCTGAAAGAATCTGTGCACATGTCCACCAGAACAGGTGGTGAACAAAATATTCACAGCAGCAGTGTTCATGAGAGTAAAATGGAAACAAATACCCAGTGATGGAATGGCTAAATACACTGTGGTGAGTTCGCAGAGTGGAATGATGGATGCGGAAGACCACAGCTACTGAAGGGCAGCAGACTGCACCACTCCAAGAATCCTCTCTGGTATACTGATTATTTTGAGGGGAAAGCACTGGAAAAACAACAAATACAAGGAAGGAGAGGCTTATTCCGAACTCCCTTACCTAGCTAAAGACATTATCTCCCACTGCTATAAATCCCCTCCCTAGGAGTTTCATCAACCAGGGACAGTGGACTCATCACGGGAGAGGAGACTACAAGTTGCCACCACATCCAAACCAACTGTGTCCCATAGGATCATACCTCTCTCATCTATTCAAATGGCCCATTCAGCTTTCCTAAAAAATCATTTACTCTCCCCCAGGAGGACTACATTTCCTCTCCCATTTCCCTATTAAGATATTTAGGGCTGAATTCGAAGTCATCTAAGCCACGAGAGAGCTACTCTTTTTGCCCTGGCTATCTCCCACAGCTCAATGAAGCATACATGTTAATAAACTTCTTTGTCCTTGTTTTTTGTTTTTGGTAAGTAGACTCCACCCCCAGTAAACTCCACCTGTTTTGGGAGGCCAAAACAGGTCCAAACTCACAATCCTGAGATCAAAACCCTAGCGAGTTCCAGAGTCAGATGTTCAACTGAGTCACCCACATGCCCCTGTTTTTGTCTTGTTAATCTGTCTTTTATTACAGAAGTCTCAGGTAAAAACTAAGAAGGGTACAGGGAAAATTCTTTTTCCTCCCCTATCCTACACACACTACAAATAAATCTTACGATACTGTGGGAAAAGAAGACCCAAAACAAGAGTATGATCCAACTTATATCGAGGTCACGAATTTAAAGACACCCTTTAGAATTACATATATAAATGATAAAACAAAGCAAGGAAATGATTATAAAAATTATGGTTATTCTAAAAGGAAGAAAAGGTTTTATAATCAGGAACACACAGAGGTTGGTTTCTGAGATACTGTCAATGTGCTATCTACTTGTAGGCATAGGTGACAGCTGCACTGTAAAACTGGACTCTTCTGTTTCACTCATTTTTCTTATGTATAAAGAAGAAAAGAATTTTAAGAGATCTTCTTTGAAGATAGAATGTTATGAAAGTGACTAAGTTTACTATTTGAATCTTAGTGCTCTGAAGTTAGCCTCACCCTTTTAATCAATTAAATATTTCATAAGCTCAGTTAAAAAATTAAACATTAGGCTTAGTGGTAAATGCAAATTTCATTAAATTAAAATACAAAGTTTTGAGGCAACAGCACGATGAATAGATATTACTATGATAAATCCTAAAAATCACATTTCTACCTTTTTAAAATACTTGAAAGTCTCAAGCATCTTGAAATTTGAAGCTAGAAGTAAAGCAACAAAGAGTCTGATAGAAAATTTAGCAGTTCAGAGTCAATGGATGACAACAGTATCATTTAACAGACTTGGACTCAATCTATAATTCTACCCAAAGATAATAGTAATTGTGCTTTTAATGGATACAGAACAGACATCTTACATACATCTAACTGGCAAAATTTGGAAAGATTCCAAATACTGCAGGAAAAACAGAAGTACAGATGTGAGAAAGATTTTTTTCTTTCTCACCCCAAACCCACCCACAAAATACAGAACAAAATAAAAAGAACAAAACAAAACAAAAAAACAAAGCCCAGCAGTAAGAAGGGAAAAAAGAATGCAAGCTCCAAGAAAAACACCACTATGAAACACACAAACAACAGATGCCATCTGACACAGCATGCAAGGACAGGAGTACCTCAAAACTAAAGTTTTGTCAGTCTACACACAAACAAGGCAACAATGAAAACCTGGGAAACCACAGAGACCATCTGGAGTCTACAAAGTTTTTGACCTAGTGAGGAATTTTTTACCCTCACCTGTCTTGGTGAAAACTTTGTAAATCTTATTTAAATACTTACCATTAAACTACTGGTTCCAGAAGGAATAGAGGTAGCAGAGTAGAAAAAAGAGGGAAAACCCAATCAATACTAAGAATAAAAAGTGGCAACACAATATCAACTCTAGGTAGCTAGAATAAAATAGCAAATAAATACAAAATAGGAGGTTAGGCAGCTTTCTAGTAGTACTGAGAGGTGGGTTATCAATGCCCCCCTTCTGCCTCTTATTATTCCTGTTTTACTTACTACTTGCACACAGGGGTACTTAACAGCTAGCTACTCTGAAAAGCAGACTTGGGAAAGCAAATAAAGTCAAGTCTGTAACTTTTATTATGGCCAACAAGTCAATATGCAACTTAAGTTACTAAAGGAACCCAAAATCCTACTCTGACTTAAATTCTATTCTATAGCAATTGGGCTATCCAGTATTTAGGAAAATCATCTACATTTATCCAAAATGTATTTATAGAACTAAAGTAGTTATTCAGCATTTCAGCGAACAAAATACATGCTGTTATTATTTGCTGGCTATCAAATCATTATCCTGAGCAAATGAAAGGTGACTTCATCACTTTACTCATATGCATTTAATATGCCATAGAAGACTGAATTTTACTCTGCATGACTTTGTTTCAATAGCTTTTATTATTTTAAGTATTTCATGTAAACTTTCACTTGTCACCAGCTTTCATATCCACCTTTCAGGACAACTTGTTGATAGAATTTATCATTTTGATAGGATGTTAGCTCACATTTGCAGAGCACTTTACCATGAAAATGTACCATTTACCAATCTGCTAAATGCTACATCATCTCATCTAACCTTCAAAACCACTATCTGAGGTAGGTGCACCATTATCACCACTTTAATACTGAGGAAAGAGAGGCTTAGAGACTTCAAACGTTTGGCCAAAGTCACAAAGGTCCAACTATATAGATCCAAGAATTTAAGCCACTATTTATAGATGGTAATAAAAAGCAACTTGGAATAATATATTCACAATGCTTCAGTCTCATTTTGTTATTTCTGTAAGAGCTAAAAATATGCATGACAGATAAATATGAGTAACAAGTCTCATGGAAAATTTCCCAATTCACTTATTTTCTATAAAGTACCAGAACATAAATACTCCAAATATACAAGCAGAAAATAATTAAAACAACACTGCAATCTTACCCAAAAAATCAAATTCCAGTTATAAGTAGAAATACTAGAGAAGTAATGTTTCTTAGTGTTAACTATCATCTATAACACTGCCTAAGAATTAAATCACACACACACAACACATGCAAACATGTCCATGTTATTAAAAGGAACAAAAAAAGTATATTCCTTCTTGTTACAAGAAACTCAAGAAATTAAACTAATGGCTTTCAAGACAGGTAAATTCTGTATGGTTGTTATAAAGAAAGATTTTTCAAGGATACTTTCAAATAACATTGTTTTTAAAACTCAGAAAAATTTGCATAAATACAGTCTACATTATTTAGTAAAAGCTAAATAAAAGGCTTGTCTTCCTTTAAAATTAAGATTTTTTTTTTTAGAACACTTTAGTAGAACTAGTATAAATAGTTTCCCCTTCCCTAAGAACATATTAACACTTCATACAAGAGAATGGAAAGCCCAAAACTTCAGAAAATAAGTACATGTACAAAGATGAAAGGCAATCAGAATCTCAAACAGCAAAATATTATTTATACCCGGTGGTATTCTGGTAGATGTTTAACAACTGCTCTCCAGAAGAGAAAAAATCCTGACTTGTAGTATTTACTGATTTCCATGGTATTGAACTATGACTGATTTCAAGTTTCCAAAGCATCATCCTTGAACACAGAATGGGGAAGAGAAGAGTAACAACATACTGCTAGGTACTGTTTTCCACCATCCAGATACAGCAGATGTCAATAACCTCAAGAATACAAATAGTAAAACGTAATTAAAAAAAAAAAGTGATGAAGTGATGAGTTTTGAGAATTTACTAATTATGTTTTAAATATAGTTTAACTGTAAGTTTATGTAATTTTAACAATGGTTGCCAAAATCCTGGATCTGGTTTCACTGTATCACTGACCTACAGTTCCCTTTTTAATTTGTCTAGTCCTTTATTTCTCATTTCCCTATTACCCCTTTTTTTTTTTTTTTTTGGTGGATTAACAAGGAAGAATTTTGTAATATTTTGATCAATCTCTCAATCATTTCTTCCAGGCCTATGGGAATGTCCCCCAAGTCCACTTATTCCTACGGTTCAGTTAAGCAAGCCCCCCCTTCCCTAAACGTGAGAGGCTGGTAATATTCATTCCTATTTTTCGCCAGTCTTCACCACAGAAAAATGAAAGCAATGGCCTGCATTTGCTGCCAACATACTTCCCCAAATCTGATCCTTTGATGCGACAATTTTTGCCGGCATTTAAGCTATTTTTAAGTTCCCTAAAAGACCAGCACAATTTACATTTCTACCAGTATCATTTACACCTGCAATGGTATATTATTACCTTCCTTTCTGCCAATCTGACCAGCATAAAGTGCTATCGTATTACTACTTCAGTGTGCATTTCCCTAGAAAGCAGCCTGTCAGAATCTATTGAATTCAGTAATACAGAATGCTGTTCCAGGAATATAGTAGAATAGTACTTAGATCAACCCTCCTAATAGAAACAACTCCGAATCTAGGATTTTTTTTTTTTTTAAATCATAAAAACATTAATGAGCTGGCAAGGAAAGCTACAAATTCTCAGGCCAGAAAATGAGAGACAGCGGGGAACCCAAAACAGTAAAGCGAACAACAGTACCAGGTTTTCGCCTTGAACTAGGATGCCCTCAATGGGCTATGGCTTCGCCATCAGAAGCAGCTCTCCTCACCACCACCCTCAGGCAACTTCAAGGAAAATCCACTGAACCCTGACGTTGGGAGGGGAAGGGGTGGAAAAATCACCACTGAAAATTTGGAAACACAAATAGAGCTCTTGCTGTGTTGTCTGAATTTGTAATTCCAAGGTGGTCTAAAACCCTTAAATTGGCATTCCCACACTCCATCCACCCTGTGTCAGAATCACCTAGTGGGCCTATTTAAACATAGAATGCTCTAAGGTCATAGTCAGTGGGCCCAATAATGTATGTAACCAGTTCCCAGGCAATGGTGATGCCAGAGCCAAAGCTGACACTGTTGGCCTGGGAACACACTTCAGGACAACCAATGTGGAATGATTCTAATGCCGTCAAGCTCCCAGAAAAAAGCAAACATTTTAGGACAAGGGTGGCAACGCAGAAGGCAGGATTCATAGTGCTGGGACAAATGGGTGTCCATACGGGTAATCAAAAATTGGCCCCTTAAACTTATACACAAAAATGAATTCCTGGAGGACTGAAGTCCTAATACATGACATACATATATATACACCTGCATACATGGAGAAGAGTATGACAAAGTAATCAATGAAGACTTGTAAACACAAAGTGTGCTCCTCTGGGATAAAATTCTATGGGGTAAGTTGAACAGAAATAGGATTCCAAGATGCAGAAGAACAATAGAAAATTTCTAACATTTACAGACTAGCCTATTCATGGATGTTTCAAAAGATACCAGCAAATCTGTGCACCTGGGTGACTCGGTCAGTTAAGTGTCTGCCTTTGGATCAGGTCATGATCCCAGAGTTCCAGGATCAAGTCCTGCATCAGGCTCCCTGCTCAGCTTCTCCCTCTACCTCTCACCCCACTGTTGTGCTCTCTCTCTCTCTCTCTTTAAAATAGAAAAAAAAAAAAAAAAAAAAAAAAGATACCTGCAAATCTCAAAACACCATTTTATATTTATATTCTACTGGATATATTTAAAAGAGCAACATACCCCATGTTTATAGCAGCATTATCTGTAACAGCCAAACTATGTAAATAGCCCAAGAGTCTGGCATACATGTGTGTAATACGTGTGTGTGTATTACACACACACACACACACACACACACACACACACACACACACACAATGGAATATTACTCAGCCACCAAAAAGAAATTTTGCCATTTACACCAACATGGATAGAGCTACAGAGTTATTATCCTAAGAAAAATAAGTCAGTCAGAGAAAGTCAAGAGTGCCATTAAGATTTCAATCATGTGGAATTTAAGAAAACAGGAGAGGCAAACCAAGAAACAGATTTTTTACTATAAAGAACAAGCTGACAGTTACCAGGTGGGGGTGACTTTAAGTGATGGGGATTAAGGAGAGCACTTGTGATAGGAGCACAGGGTGTTGTATAATATAGTAATTTAACACTTTCATATACTGTACACCTAAAACTATATACCACTGTGTGTTAACTAGCTGGAATTAAAATTAAAGCTTAAAAAAACACCTACAATGAGCACCTCACACCTGTCAAAATGTCTAAAATCAAACACACAAGTAAGTGTCGGCAAGGATGTGGAGAAAAAGGAACCCTTGCGCACTGTTGATGAGAAAGCTAACTGGTGTGGCCACTGGAAAACAGTATGAGACTTCTCAAAAAGTTAAAAATAACATTACCATATGATCCAGTAATTCTACTACTGGGTATTTGCCCAAAGAATACAAAAACACTAATCTGAAAAGGTATTTGCACCCCTATGTTTACTGCAGCATTATTTACAATAGTCAAATTATGGAAGCCGCTCAGGTAACCACTGATAATGAATAAAGAAGTCATTGTATGTATATACACAATGAAATATTAGTCATCGGAAAGGATGAGATCCTGCCCTTTGCAACAACATGGATGGATCTAGAGGGTATTATGCTAAGTGAAATAAGCCAATTAGAGAAAGGCAAATACCAAGATTTCACCCATATGTGGAATTTTAAGAAACAAAGGGGAGACACCTGGATGGTGCAGTCAGTCAAGCAGCCAACGCTTGGTTTTGGCTCAGGTCCCAGTCTCAGGGCAGTCGTGGGATGGAGCCCCGCCTCAGGCTTCCTGCTCAGTGCAGAGTCTGCTTCAGATTCTTTCTCCCTCCCTTCTACCCCACCTGCTCGTGCTTGCTGTCTCTCAAAAGGATTAAATCTTAAAAACAAACGAACAAGGGAAAAAAACAAAAATACAGACTCTTAAGTGCAGAGAACAAACTGATGGTTCCCAGAGGGAGGTGTGGGATGGCAGGAATGAGTACAACAGGTGAAGGGATTAAGAGTATACTCATTGTCCCGATGCCCACGTGGCTCAGTGGGTTAAAGCCTCTCTGCCTTCGGCTCAGGTCATGATCCCAGAGTCCTGGGATCAAGCCCCAAGTCAGGCTTGCTGCTCCGCAGAGAGCCTGCTTCCTCCTCTCTCTCTGCCTGCCTCCCTGCCTACTTGTGATCTCTGTCAAATAAATAAATAAAATCTTTAAAAAAAAAGTATACTCATTGTGACAAGCACTGAGTACAGAATTGTTGAATCACTCTATAGGACACCTGAAATTAATATAACACTATGTTAATTACATTGGAATTAAAATTAAGTAACAAAAAATAAATATTTTAAAACATCAATATTTTTAATAATAGATCACATACTTACAACTATTTAAACATGATAAAAAAATGAAATGTCGTCTTAAAAATGTGAAAGGAGGTAGGACAGCTTAACAAAATTATTTTGGGGACAAAAAAGCAAAAAACACTTAAGCCCACTGCCCCAGAATACTTGTGTACACATACAGGAGTCATGAATAAAAATGTTCATGGCAGCACTGTTTACAATAATACAAAACTGGAAACACCACCAATTCCATCAA
The DNA here is from genome assembly GCF_002288905.1 of Enhydra lutris kenyoni. NCBI lineage: Eukaryota > Metazoa > Chordata > Mammalia > Carnivora > Mustelidae > Enhydra > Enhydra lutris. The sequence continues at coordinate 29,987,792 of NW_019154100.1, read as the reverse complement.
AAATAAAAATGGATAAATTGTTATATTCACTCAATAGAATGTGATGTAAAAATAAAGAGGAATACACCAAAGCTACAGACAGATGTAAGTGAAATATTCAAATAATGTCATATATTTGGAATGGAAAACTAAGCCTATTGCTGGAGCATATTAACTGTTCAGGGATGCATAACTGAGCTGTAAAGTAGGGACAATATTAAGGAGAATGCAACAGAAGGGCACAGAGGGAGACTTTAAGAAAGCATGGATGTTCTGTGTTCTTTCTCAGCACTGATGGTGGTACAAGGAGATTCACTTTACTAGTCTCTAAGATGTTTATATGTGTTTTATATACTTTTTCCTGTATGTAAAATGTATTTCATACCAAAAACAATTTTTAAGAATTAACCCTCTGATCCAGCAATCCTCACTTGGTAATTTTTCCTAGCAATAATGCCATCAGTATACAAAGAATAGACAAACAAGGATTTTTACTTCCATTTGTAGCAGCAAGAACTGACCATCAATAAAAATAGCTGAATTTGTCCAATATCCCTACCATGGCCTATCAGGCCATTATTAAACAGAATTTTTTTTTAAGATTTTATTTATTTGAACAGATCACAAATCAGCGAGAGGCAGGCAGAGAGAGAGAGAGAGGGAAGCAGGCTCCCCACTGAGCAGAGAGCCCAACACAGGGCTCGATCCCAGGACCCCGAAATCATGACCTGAGCCGAAGGCAGAGGCTTAACCCACTGAGCCACACAGGTGCCCCAAGAATTTATATACTTCTTGAGGAATTTTCACAGTATTTCAACTGAGAAAAGATACAGACAAGTACTCTAACTCCATTTTTGTAAAACAATGACCAGAAAATCCCTATATATGTGTATATATTATATCCATGCATAGCACAAAAACTCAGAAGAAAAACACTGGGTTAGTTTATCTGGCCGATAAAGGTGTGGGTGGGGGGATAAAAAGTAAAGAAAATCCCCCAAAATTAGGTGTGCACCCATATACATATAAAAAGACTAGTGTACCAAAGTGCCATGATTTATTTATCACAGGGAGTGGATTTTCAGGTAGTTTTTTTATTCTGCTACACTTTGATGTATATATTGGTATACATTATTTTATAGCCAGAAAACACCAAAGTAGATATTGTCATTTTGGGCAAACTATTTCTGGGCTCTGTAATAAACAATATTCCAATTGGTAACATCTATACAAAAAGAGCCCTGGTTGGTCAGTTTACAAAGTAGAGAATAAATCACATACTACACCAGGAAAGCTTTTCCCAGGTATATGCTACTATCGGGGCTTCTTAATAGCAATGTGCATACGAATCACCCAGACTTTTTAAAATGCAGAATCTGTTTCCATAAATCTGGGGTGGGGCCTGAAATTGTTTCTAAGATGCTCCTAAGTGAAGTTAATACCTTGGTCCAGAAACTGAACTTTGACTACCAAGATGGTAAGCACCTGGAATGCACTAGGCCCTGTATTAGGCACTTTTGCAAATATTGTATCATTTAATCTTTATTACAACCTTCTGAAGGTTTAATCATCTCCATCTATTTAAAAAAAAAAAATCATCTCCATCTATAGATGACTAAGCAGAAGTTCACAGGGCCACAGAACTGATGACAGAGAGAAATAATGCCCCTTGGTTATTTTAGTTAATGAAACCCCCCCACCCTTGGAGGCTCTTTCTGTGCCAAACACAATTATTTCCAGCTTTTAAGATACCTTCTTCAGTAGAAGAACATCAATATCATAATCTATCAGTTCTGAGTTTGTATCTCAAGGCAAAACGGAATTGCAAAGCCCATAACAAAAGAGAGCACAAGGTATGGTTCCTCGGCCAAGAGCGTCAGCAACACCTGGACACTTGTTTAAAAAGTGCCAACTTTCATGCCCCATCCCAAACTTACCTGAATCAAAAACTCTGGGGGTGGGAGTGATTCTCATGCCCACTAAATTGTAAGAGCCACAGATCATCAATAAAGGATTACTGGTGGGGGCACTTGGGTGGCTCAGTGGGTTAAGCCTCTGCCTTCTGCTCAGGTCAGGATCTCACAGCCCTGGGATTGGGCCAGGCATCAGGCTCTAGCTCAGCAAGGAGCCTGCTTCCCACCCCACCCTCCCACACCTCTCTGCCTGCCTCTCTGCCTACTTGTGATCTCTGTCATATAAGTAAATAAAAAATCTTAAAAAAAAAAAAAAAAAGGATTACTGGGGGTGGGGCAAAAAGCAAAGAAAAGGTTACTATGAAATTAATTTGGGAAATGACGAATTAAAATGAGTTACTCTAGATTTCTTTACTACAGAACCTTAATACGTTACAAACTTGCCTGTCTACAAACTCTCCCTTCCAGCAGAATCTTAGGAGAGCAGGGTTCAATAGGATCAAACTGCCCATGATGTCCAAAGTTGGTTTTGCTTCCCGGGGCCAGGGGGCTAATGGCATATACTCAGAGTCAGACAGACTTGAATGTGAATATGAGCTCTGGAATTATGAGTAATGGCAGCACAGCAATTATAATTGTAGCCATGATGATGACATCACTACCAGTTCCTTTCTGTTTACAGAAATTACCTGTGTATTACTGTATATACACGGCAATACACAAGAAAAAAGAAAGCAGTATTCGTACTTGCCAGAGATAGCCAAACTTTAGTAAATGGATAAATACCTCCTGATCTTTTTTCTTCATTACATATATATATACACTCATTTGGTAACAAAATCACCAAAACAAATCCCCTGTCACTTTTATAATTGTTTGGTTCCAAGCTATCTCCCACTAGACTCTGTGCTTCTTGGGACAAAAAAAATTTTTTTTTTAAAGATTTTATTTATTTGACAGAGAGAGATCACAAGTAGACGGAGAGGCAGGCAGAGAGAGAGAGAGGGAAGCAGGCTCCCTGCTGAGCAGAGAGCCCAACTCGGGACTCGATCCCAGGACCCTGAGATCATGACCCGAGCTGAAGGCAGCGGCTCAACCCACTGAGCCACCCAGGTGCCCCCAAAATTGTTTTTCAACTTTGCATTCCCAGTACCAGAAAGTCTACCTAGCCCACTGCACAGGCATTATTTAATGACCAAGTAAGTAAAACAACAAAGAAAAAAATCAGACTATATATGATGGTAAGAAAACAAGTTTCCACCATACTCAATTTTAAAGTCTGTTAAAACACAAAAGAATGTCTAGGCTTTGTTGTGTGGTCTTTGCTTATGAAGTCCACTATCACATTGTCATATATAGTATAAGAAATATTCTTCTCTAGTCCCTGCTATATATATAACACTTTTTAAAATGTTTTAGGACATTAAGTATGTGCATATAAAGCAAAAGCAAAGAATAATGTCAATGGGATGGTAGTTAATTTGGTACCCAACAGATCTTAACTTTTTGTGGAGAACGCTTGTCAAATTTCCCAAATTCCTCTATAGCTCCTGACTCTTGGAGGAAAATGGCTTCCAGAACACCAAGGAAATGATGCTGAGAGCTCAAGTTCACCACCACCTCTGAAAAAAGTGAAAAGACTTTCTTCTCTGAACAAGCAACAGCAGGTACCTTTCTGCAAGTACCATTATGACTCCCTTTAGTGGATTATCCTAAAAAAGGACACTCTCTCTAGGCAGCTGACCTAATCATTTCTTCTTATACAGTCATTTTAATTACCTTTTTGGAATCTGTAATAATGGAATTTGCCCGTACTAGTATATTCAGATCAAAAACATAGACTTTTAAAAAAAATTTAAAATCCTTATTATTCTATTGTTTATCTTAGAAACTGAAGTCCATGAAACATAAAGCTACTTTTGACTTCTAAGTAGAATTTGTTCTATTACCCATGAGTCTTCCAAAATATTTAATATATCAAAAGCAAATGCAGCTGTGTCCCAGACTGCTTTTAGCAATTTTTACTAGCTTTTTAAAACCACTCTTCCTCAAAGTGGTGCATACACATACATATGTATATGTGTGTGTACACACACACAAACACACACACACACACACACACACACACACACACACAGAATATTACTCAGCCATATAAAAGGAGAGTTTGCCATTTGCAACATGGACAGACTTGGGTATAATGCTAAGTCAGGTGGAAAAGGCAAACACCATATGATTTAATTTATATGTGGAATCTAAAAACACAAATGAACCAGACTTTCAAATGCAGAGAGCTGGTGGCTGCCAAAGGGAAGGTGGATAGGGGGATGGGTGAAATAGATAAGGGGATTAAAAGGTACCAACTTCCAGTAATAAAGTCGTGGTGAGATGCCTGGTTGGCTCCATCTGTAGAACATGAGATTCGTGATGTCAGGGTCATGAATTTGAGTCGCACATCGGGGGCAGAATTTACTTAAAAATAAAAAAATAAAGTCATGGGGATGAAAAGTACAACACAGGGTATATAGTCAACAATACTGTAATGGTGTTGTAGTACAGTAACAGATGGTGACTATATTCATCATGGTGAGCACTGATAATGTACAGAATTGCTGAAATCATTATGGGATACACCTGAAACTAGTACAACACCGGATGTTAATTATACTTAAATAAATAAATGAGCCGGGGCGCCTGGGTGGCTCAGTGGGTTAAAGCCTCTGCCTTCGGCTCAGGTCATGATCCCAGGGTCCTGGGATCAAGCCCCACATCGGGCTCTCTGCTCAGCAGGGAGCCCGCTTCCTCCTCTCTCTCTGCCTGCCTCTCTGCCTCCTTGTGATCTCTGTCAAATAAATAAATAATTTTTAAAAATAATAAATAAATAAATAAGCGAGCCAAACTCAGAAACAGAAAGAATGGACTCCCAGGACTGTGTGGTAAAGGAAATGAGATGCTAGTCAAGGTATGTTTTAGGGAATTAATGTACACCTTGGTGGCTACTGTTAATAGTCCTGTATCACAGACTTGAAATTTCCAAAGACAGTACATCCAAAATGTTCTCTTGAAACGTCTGGGTGGCTCAGGAGGTTAAGTGTCTGCCTTCGGCTCAGATCCATGATACCGGGGGGTCCTGGGATCCAGTCCCACATTGGGCTCCCTCTGCCTGTCACTCCCCCTCTCTCTTGGAGACAAATATAATCTTTTAAAAAAAAAGTTCTCGGGGCGCCTGGATGGCTCAGTGGGTTAAAGCCTCTGCCTTAGGCTCAGGTCATGATCTCAGGGTCTTGGGATTGAGCCCCACATCAGGCTCTCAGGCTCTCTGCTCAGCAGGGAGTCTGCTTCCCCCTCCTCTTTGTGCCTGCCTCTCTGCCTACTTGTAATCTCTGTCAAATAAATAAAATCTTGGGGGGTGGGGGCGGGGGGAGTTCTCTCGACCAAAAAAAAAAAAAAAAAAGGTGTGATGAAAATGTCAACTTTATTTTGCTAATCAATTTGTAATACATGTGTATCAAATTATCACTCTGTACACATCAAATTTACAGTGTTATATTTTAAAAATATATATATAAACTCCTTCTTATAATTACTAAAGGACTCCCAGCTGAGGTTTTGCCATTCTTGCCACCTTTCTGAATCCATGCAGCTCAATACAAAAGGCTAGAACAGAGGAACATATCCTTCTCCTCACCTGTATCAGCTTTGGTTAACCTTGGTTTCAGAAACTTGGTATAGTCTGTCTCACTGTCCTAAGAGCCTTAACTCCCTTTTCTAATTCCTCTTGCATAAAGGCTAGAATTTCTTTCAGGCCCAGCTGTTATTTGGGGAGTACAGTTAAATTGTACACAGAACTTAGTATGATTCCTGACTCATTTACACTTCTTAGACTTGCATGAAAACAAAAACATGTTACAGGCAAAAAGAAAGTTATGACTGGCCATTTGCCTACTTAATTTTTTAAAAGATTTAGACTCAACCAAAAACACAATAAAGTACCAACTCCTGAGTTTTTGTTCAACCACTTATCTATATTCCACGGACATGTAAAATTTCCCTCGTACTTGGAAATATTGATCCTAAAAATAAAGTTCTTTGAATTTTGTCCTTCTCCTGATAATTGGCAATTTGCAAATAAATCAACCACTATATCCCACTTTGCTATAGTGAATACTACCTAAAACATTAAGTATCATCTAAAAACTTTCCTAGATAATTTAAAATTAAAGAATAGACAAAGTAGGAATAACTTTTAGAATTAGCTTTTAAATTAAAAAGTTTATCTTGTATCTAAGATATTCACACAATCACACCTTCTACCATGTTATCTATCATTAACACTGTATATTCTTCGTTTCAGTGTGCATATTATAGTGTAGTACAGTAATCCCGGACGGAATGGCATGAAGGGACAGAACAGAGAAATGGGAGCAGCAGGAAAAAATTTCATTAATCCTTCCGGTGTCTCTCATTTCTAACTTACTTTACAATTACCCCAAACACGAAAGGGTACATGTTGTAGGACTCCATTTATATGAAGTTCAAGAAAGGGCAAAACTAATGATAATATAAACAGGTAATACTAAACAGCCTCTTGGAAGTAGGGTGGGAATGATTGTAAAGGAGCATAAGAGAACATTTGGGGTGAAGAAAATGTTCTCTATTTTGATAGTTATATTACACAGTGTATTGTCAAAGGTATTTGTCAAAACTCTTTAAACTGTACACTTAGGATCTGTGCATTCCAATGTATACAAATTAATCCTGAATTTTTAAAAAGGGAATAAAGTAGTTACTTCCTTTCCACAAAGCGGTCAGTTCTCTATGATAAGAAAATCAGAGAAGGCTCAGGAAAAAAAAATTAAAATAAAAAAAAATTAGAAAAGAATGTGACGGTTACCCTGCTTGATGAAAACAGGATCCGTGTCTGTTACATTCACTACTGAACAGCACCTAGCATGTGGCAGAAGCTTAATACTTTGTTTTACACGTTAAATCTCAAATACAAGAACTACACAAAAATATCAAAGAACTTTAGCAAAAAAAAAAAAAATTAAACTGGACATGAAAAAAAATTTGTAGACCAATGGTTGTTAATTTAAAAACATGAATTATTCCTCCAAACATTTTACATTAACCACAAAATTTTGTGTTATCATTTCAAAAGCTTTACAGACTACCTGAAGTTTATCCTATGAACTCAATGACCAAAAGACTGTAAGAACATCCTTCCATAACTAGACTTTAGTATTTAATATGAATAAAAATGACAACTCTGCTTTGAATTAAATTTAAGAGACTATATAAGGTTATCACTGCATTTTTTTCCTTTTACTTTTTTTCCAATTCTACCAGTTCATTCATTTATATTGTTTCATATTTGTGAAGCACTCATTTAACCGTCTTTTAGAAAAATAATTTTTTTTTTTAAGTAAACTCTACCCCCCCAATGTGGAGCTTGAACTCATGGCTCTGATATCAAGAGTCCCATGCTCTACAGACTGAGCCAGCCAGGGACCCCGGAAAAAGAACTCCTAACTTTCTTTCAGATACAACAGCCAATACGGAACATTTCCTCTATTTTTTTCCAGTTTCGTATCATTTTTTTTCCTCTCATAATGATAACTCATTATGAAAGCAAAAATACGTCATTTTCCTTAAGCAATGAGGATACTGAAGAGTTTTCATGGTGTGATAGGCAGAATAATGGCCCTCCAAATAGGTCTACAGCCTATTCCCTGGAACCACGTTAGGTTACATGGTGAAGTCGAATTAAGGTTGCTAGTCACTGATCTTAAAATAGAGAGATTATCCTAGATTACCTGGGTAGGCCCAACTCAATCATAAGGGTCCTTAAAATGTGGAAGTGAGGCAGAAGAGTTAAAACCAAAGAGAGGTCAGTGTGAGAAAACTTGGGCCCATGTTGCCCCTCCCTGTGAACACAGAGGAAGCGATGCGGTTGGTCTCTGGATGCTAGAAATAGACATGGAAACAGGTACTCCCTCAGAACCTCCAGAAGCAGCCTATAAACACCTTGTTATCAGCCCCTTGAGACCCATCTTTGTACCTCTGACCTCCATAACTATACTACACTTGCCCTGTACTCTATTACAACATCCATAGGACTAATACTCACGGTGAAATGGGGGGGGGGGGGGGAAGAAACACTGATGTGATTCAGATTCATATAGCTAAAAGCCAAATTCCTTAACATCTCAGAGGCTTAGTTTTCTCATTTATAAAATGAAAATTAGGTTCTCTGTGTATTGCAAAGTGTTACCTGGTAATACAGAGTATCTAACTATGCTTTTATAAACTATAAAATATCTACAGATGTGAACTAGTAATATTATCACACAAGTTAACATTCATGCTGGGATATTAAGATAGAATTAATAAATATACGTATATAACTAAGAGTTCTATAAACAAGGCTTCATTGATATTTATTGAAACTATGTATTTCTGAGAGTTTTAGGCCAAAAAAATTAATATGTTTCTAAGAAATAACTTCAATGATTTTAAATAATCTCTATTTAAATTTTAAATAAGCTCTGTAAGAATAAGAAATTTTATTTTTTTTTTTTAAAGATTTTATTTATTTGGCAGACAGAGATCACAAGCAGGCAGAAGGCAGGCAGAGAGAGAGGAGAAGCAGGCTCCCTGATGAGCAGAGAGCCTGATGCGGGGCTCGATCCCAGGACCCTGAGATCATGACCTGAGCCGAAGGCAGAGGCCTTAACCCACTGAGCCACCCAGGTGCCCCAAGAATAAGAAATTTTAAATAAGCCCTATGCCCAACGTGGGGTTTGAACTCACAACCCCAAGATCAAGGGTCTCACTCTAGGGTGCCTGGGTGGCTCAGTCGGTTACAAGTCTGCTTTCAGCCCAGGTCATGATCCCAGGGTCCTGGGACAGAGCCCCACATCGGTCTCCCTGCTCCACGGGGAGTCTGCTTCTCCCTCTGCCCCCACCACCACACACACTCTCTGTCAAATTAAAAAAAAAACAAAACAAAACAAAACAAAACAAAAAAAACTTAAAAAAAAAAAAAAAAAAGTCACGCTCTACCTACTGAGCCAGCCAGGAGGCCCTTCAATGGTAAATTTTAAATATAAGAATTAAATCTTCTATTACATACTTCTATATTCCATGAAGAACACATCATACAGCAATTTATAAAGATATAAACATATAATAAGTCATTATAATAGAGAATTTAATATTTATAGAATTATGTCACTTGGGAGTTATGGTCAATTTTAAATCATCTTTAATAAAACAGAAGAGGAATGATCTGGATAAATACCATTCACAGAATTTTTTTTTAACTAGTTATTACCTTTGGACTTCTCACACCATACTTCAACAAATACTCTCTTCTTTTTCCCATTCTTCATTACTCTCAGAGTTCAAACGTTCCCCCAAAATGGAACAGACACAAATGGGGGCTTACATAATTTAAATCCCTTTGAAACTAGATCCAATATATCTGAAACAGCTAAAAATCACCTTAAAAAAATCTTGCCATTAATAAAGGTCTTTTTTTTTTTTTAAGATTTTACTTATTCATTTGAGAGAGAGAGACCACAAGCAAGGGGAGTGGCAGGCAGAGGCAGAGGGAGAAGCAGGCTCCCCTCTAAGCAGAGAGAGCCAGATGTGGGGCTCGATCCCATAACCCTGGGATCATGTGAGCCATAGGCAGACACTTGACTGAGCTACCCAGGTGCCCCAAAGGCCCTTTCTTCTTCATTTATAGGAAACAAAAGACTTTTACATAGCATTTTAATAATTTAAATTTGTAACTCTATACCATTGGAACTGACACAATAAATCTAATTCATAAAAATTTAATCTTTTAAGTCAATAACCTGGGGGAAAATATTTAAAACCTATAAACCAAAGACTAATCTGCAGAATATATAGTGAACTACAAATCAATATAAAATAGGTAACGTAACAAAAAAAAATGGACAAAGTCAATGAGTAGGGGATTCAAAAAAGAAATACACACAGCTAATAATAAACACATGAAAAGATGCTTATTTTCACTAGCAATCAGGAAATGCATATAAAAAAACTTCTGAAGATTTTATTTATTTGACAGAGAGAGAAATAGAGCAAGCAGAACAGCAGGCAGAGAGGGAGGGAGAAGCAGGCTCCTCACCAAGCAGGGAGCCCAATGCAGGGCTTGATCCCAGGACTCCAGGATCATGACCTGAGCTGAAGGCAGCTGCTTAACCAACTGAGCCACCCAGACACCCTGCAAATCAAACTTTTTCATCAAGTGAAATGCAGGAAAAGGTAACATCTAATAGCAGCTAAGTTATGGAAAATTTAGTATTGTCATATAATGGTGCAAAATAATTAGTAGTGCCTCTGGGGGGGATATCTATTAAAATCAGTAATCTATTCAATTTCCATTAAAAATTAAAGTATGTATACCATTCAACTAGAAAATTCTACTTCTAGATATGTTGTATAATAAACAATCTGTCTGGTCTTTGTTCCTGGGTTCCTGGCACAGAGCTTCTAAAACCCTTGGAATTTCCTGAGTGATAAGAATGTCTTCACTATTCATGAGCCCCCTGGGATCCCATGTGACTTTATGCTGCTAAGACAATTCAGAATAGAGGCTAGTCACCAGAAAGACCAAACCTCAGAGTAAAGGCTTGAGGGGTGATGAGCCAGGCCAACCTCTAGGGAGGAGAGGGAGTGAGTGACTGAGTCCAACCATACGGCCAGTTTTTAACCAACCATATCTATGTAATAAAACCCAAATAAAAAGTCTGGACACCTAGGCTTTGGGAATCTTTCTAATTCGTGAACACACTGTTGCATCAGGAGGGTGACACAGCCTGATTCCATAAGGAGAAGGCAGGAAAGCACGGTGTTCAGGATCCTCTCAGATCGCACACTATGTCTCTTCATTTGGCTGATCCTACTTTATATCCTTTATTAAAAACTATAATCCCAAGTGTACCATTTTCTTGAGTCCTATTTATTCTAGTGAATTATCAAACCTGAGAAGTCATGGGACCTCCCCTCCCACCCCCATTCCTCCAAATTCGTAGTCCTTTGATCAGTACAGGAGGCCTGGGAACCCCAAAATGTAGCTGAAGCTGAAATGAGGGCAGTCTTCTCAGGACACTGCCATTAAACCTGTGGAGTCTGACACTGATTCCAGATGTTTGGTGTCGTAATAGTACCTCCCTGAGAACAATCTGTACATATGCACATATTGATAAAGTTGTTTTTTTACAATACTGGAGAAGTGTAAACATCCCAAATGCTTACCAACATAAGAATGGTTAAATATATTACAGTACATGCATATTATGGAATAGTAAGTATGCAGCAGTTGAAGATTTACACTTTTATGTCCTCCCACATTAAAAAAAACTCCTAAACCCACTAACAAGAAAAAAAGCAGCTTTTAGAAGAATATAGTAGGACCATGTTCTTGTCAACAATAAGTCTTTATCACAAAATCTCATACAAATGAAACTTTTTCTCTGTAAGTATGTAAATCAATTTATCAAAAAGTTACAAGTACACATACCCAAAAAATGGTAGTAGTGACATCTGGGAGTGAATGAGATCACCACAGAAGGAGTGAAAGTGACTTTCATTTTATCTGAATTATTGAAATTTCACAGAAATGGATTCGTATTTCTTAGGCAATTAGGAAAAACAAGAGGACTTCCAGCTGAAGACAATTGCCTGAATACATTTATCAGCCTCCCCTCAGTTCAAACAGCTTATTAAAATCATTAAAAATGTATTTACTTAAAAGGAATTCAGCCTTTAAAAGGACAGAGGGGGAAAAAGGAATATTGTTAGACTACGGAAAGAAAATGAGTGGGAACTTTCATTGCAGAATCAGGAAAGCAGAAAAGCAAGCGCATTTACGCAGGCAAAAGAAGTGGCAGGCACGAGAAGAGTAAAAAGAGAAAGATTTACTGCGAAGTCTCTTTCCAGTTATCATCCCTGATTTCCAGCAACTAGGCAGCTGTTCCTCTCCCGGGCTGGAATTACACTGGAGGTTTGTTATTTGGAGAAAGAAAATGTCTGGACTTGGGGATAACAGGAATAAAGACAGAGGTACCTACTGATAATGAAAATGGAAATTAAAGTACCGCACTGAATGTTACCATTCCTGACTTTCTTCTCACTCTGCTCCTACAACTAAGTTATAAAATAGTACATCCTGGGGCGCCTGGGTGGCTCAGTGGGTTAAGCCTCTGCCTTCAGCTCATGTCATGATTCCCACATTAGGTTCTCTGCTCAGCAGGGAACCTGCTTCTCCCTCTCTCTCTGCCTGTCTCTCTGCCTACTTCTGCCTATCTGTGATTTCTCTGTCAAATAAATAAATAAATAAATAATCTTTAAAAAAAGTAGATCCTCCAGGCCAAAAAAAAAAGAGAGAGGGAGAAGCCACTCTAGAAAATATGACCATTCAAAAAAAAAAAAAAAGACAATAATTTAATTCCTAGGAATTTCTTAATTCCTAAGAAAAGAGGCCCAGACAGATAACTCTGCATACACAGACAGCTTCCAATGAAAATGAGTTGGGTTATCAGTCAACAATCACCAAACATCTGAAGAGAGAACCTAATTAAAGACTGAAGCCAAAGAGAAAAAAGCAACTGGGAGGGAACTGAGTGAGTAACTGGAAGGAGGAAATGAAGCATATGCATACACAACAGGTTATCATTAATATTCTTAGAAAAAGATACTGTACCCTCAATATAGAACAAAACGTATGAAAAAACTCACACAAAAAAGCTCTCAGAAGCTAAAAAGATTACAGAAATAAACAAAAGTCAAGTAAAGAGAAGGTAAAAGTTGGGGGGAAACCCCCCCATAAAAGGAACAAAAAACAAAGATATAAAAAAGAGAAAAAAAGATAAAGCAAAGGAACACTCTAAGTAGCCAACACTGAAATAAAGAGAGAAGAAAAAGGCAGAAGAAATAATCACAGAAATAATTCCCAAAAAACTATCCAAAATGATAGGTTAAGAGTTAGCAGAAAGGGCCTATCAAATACGCAATGCAGAATGGATGAACACAGACCCATCCCAAGATCTATAATATTGTTCTTCCACTTAATACTATCTGCATTATATTTCTATCATTTGCAACTGACAAGAAAATCTTAAGACTCTTTGACCACAATGCAATACTTCCAGGTTACAGTAAAAATAACAAGAGGGTAGCAAGAACAACAAACAATAAACTTACCAAAGATGTTAAAGCCACTTTCGTGTAACTCCTAGGTTACAGAAGAAAAAAAAAATCTAAGTGTAGTTAACAAAAACACTCAAGAGAGTTCTCTTACTTAATAATGAAAATACTAAGTATCAAAAGCTATGGGAAATGACTACATGTACCAAGGAATAATCATCGCCTTAATGCTTTTATCATTAAAAAAGAACAAATGAAAAATAAAATTAACTGGGCACCTGGGTGGCTCAGCGGGTTAAGCCTCTGCCTTCGGCTCAGGTCATGATCTCAGGGTCCTGGGATCGAGGTCCGCATCGGGCTCTCTGCTCAGCGGGGAGCCTGCTTTCTCCTCTCTCTCTCTATGCCTGCCTCTCTGCATACTTGTGATCTCTCTCTGTTTCAAATAAATAAATAAAATATTTAAAAAATAGGGCACCTGGGTGGCTCAGTTGGTTAAAGCCTCTGCCTTCAGCTCAGGTCGTGATCTCAGGGTCCTGGGATCAAGGCCCACGTCAGGCTCTCTGCTCAGCAGGGAGCCTGCTTCCTCCTCTCTCCCTCTCTGCCTACCTCTCTGCCTACTTGTGATCTCTTTCTGTCAAATAAATAAATAAATAAATCTTTTAAAAAAATTTAATAAATAAATAAATAAATAAATAAAATTAACCAAGAAGCTAAGAGACAGGCCCCTCTTGCTGGCTCAGTCAATACAGCATGCAACTCGACTTCAAGGCTGTGAGTTCAAGGCCCCCATTAAGTGTAGTGCTTACTTAAAAAAAAAAGAAAGAAAGGAAAACTAGAAGGGCACAATTAACTTTACAAAATGAGAAAGAAAAAAAGAGGTAAGGGCAGTACTAATAAAAAAAAAATCAGGGACGCCTGGGTGGCTCAGTGGGTTAAGCCGCTGCCTTCGGCTCAGGTCATGATCCCAGCGTCCTGGGATCGAGTCCCGCATCGGGCTCCTTGTTCTGTGGGGAGCCTGCTTCTCCCTCTGCCTCTGCCTGCCACTCTGTCTGCCTGTGTTCGTTCTCTCCCTCTCTCTCTCTGACAAATAAATAAATAAAATCTTAAAAAAAAAAAAATCAATAAAAGTGGTAAAATTTATCATTTAAATCAAAAGCTGGCTCTCTGAATTACATGTAATAACTCATCATGTATATTATATGATTTCTTTGTTCTATTTTTCTCAGCTCATATGTATACAAATAGTAGAAATTTATAAATAATCACAGGCTAATCACAATTTCAACAAAAATTAGGCATACAGATGGCCAGAATTTATTAAATTCAAATGATGGAATATACTTATTTTTTGATACACTAAATTTACTGTAAAAAAAAAAAAAAAGAGCACTGAATAGAATAATGACTGATGGATATAACTCAAAATGAATCTACCAACCTGCCCTTTAGGTATTTAAAACCTCACTAGAGGTTTCTCTCACGGGGAGAAAAAAAATGAGATACTTCTGAAATTATACTCTGCTAGAAGTTTCCATTTCCAAAGGGCAATTCAGCAATAAAGATCCAAAGCCTTGAACAAACGCAGCTCTTGGTTCTAACAATCCCACACCTCTGATAAATTTTTAAGAACAGGAGAAACGTAAACACACGCATGCCAGGATTTTGACGGCACTTAGTATGTAACAGCACCCAACTGCAAATAAACCGTGTAAACTCCGCCTCCCCTTTCACTCTCACTCACTCCCTTCAACAGTTCATCCAGTTGGCTCCATCTTCTAAGAACGGGATACATCCAGAGTCTGGCCACTCCTCACCACCTCCAGTGCCACCACCCTGGTAAGCCACTGTTACCTTTTGCCCTGATTTTTAACTCTTTTCTTGGCTCTTGACCTCTAGTGCCCACTCTCGAACTGTGGCCAGAGTATCCTTTAAAAGCCCAGTGCAGTTATGTTCATCTTCTGCTCAAAAGCTCTCAAGCATTGGGATGCCTAGCTGGCTCAGTCTGTAAAGCGTCTGCCTTCGGCTCAGGTCTTGATCCCAGTGTCCTGGGATCCAGTGCCACACTGGCTCCTTGCTCAGCGGGCAGCCTGTTTGTGCCTCTGCCTGAGGCTCCTCCCACTTGTGCTCTCACTCACACTCTGACAAAGAAATAAAATCTTTTTTTTTTTTTTTAAAGATTTTTATTTGACAGACAGAGATCACAAGTAGGCAGAGAGGCAGGCAGAGAGAGAGGAGGAAACAGGCTTCCTGCTGAGCAGAGAGCCCAAAACGGGGCTTGATCCTAGGATCCCGGGATCATGACCTGAGCTGAAGGTAGAGGCTTTAACCCACTAAGCCACCCAGGTGCCCCAAAGAAATAAAATCTTAAGGAAAAAAACAAACACTCTCAAATGCCTCTCCATCTCTCTCTAAAACAAAAAAGTCAGAAAACCAGTCAGTGGTTACAGTAAGTTTTCTGATTCTGCCCCATCCCACTCTTCTCTGCTCTCATCTACCACCCTCTGTACTCCAACAACGCTGGTTTCACAGCTGTTCGGGTTTCACAACTTCGCACCCCAACGTGGCAGGTGCATTCATTCCTCTGGGCCTTTCTAGTTACTGTTTCTTCTGCCTGGGTATGCTTTTCCTTTAGAGATCCCTCACATCTTCCCCCCTTCCCTCTGCTTGAATGTCAACTTTGTCAATGAGGTTATCTCCGAAAAATTAACATAGGGACAAAGTCTCCACCCCACAATGTCTACCCACCTTTCCACTCCATTTTTCCCATCACATTCAACACCCTTTGACACACTGTTTTTACTTTTTTACTGTCTCCCTCAAGTAGAACAGAAGGTCCATGAAAGCAGGGATAGGTGTTTTACTTCTTCATTTCTGTATCCTTAGGATGGTGCATGGCAAAGTGGGTCCTCATTAAATATTTACTGAGTGAATTTTGGAACACTGAGCAGCCATCAAAACCATGTTATAAAAAAATTCAATGTCACAAAAGAAACTAATGAAGTGAAAAGAGCAAGTCATCAAAAAATATCTAACCCATGATCAAAGAACTCAAGAGAGTTTAGACAGTATTTTTAACTGCATGTTAACAAAATCACTTCATAATTTGTGGGATTCAGCTAAAGCAGTTCTCAGAGGGAAATCTCTAGCTTTAAAATTTTATATTAGAACATCAATCACAAAAGTTTAAAATGAAAAGAAGATATATAGGATAAATATTCCAAATTTTGTATCTAAGACATATATATGAAAAAGTAGACATCAACATTTGATTCTGGTTATTTCTGGCAGTAAGTTTACAAGTGATTTGCAATTTCTTGTGTTTTTCAGTATTTTCTGCATTTTAGTTTTCTCTCATGAACATGTATTATTTTTATGATTAAAAAACACTTCCATCACTTTTCCTTGGGTTTGATTCTAATCACTATCTCCTACTCTGCTTGTCTCTTAAAATTCTTGCTCCCCAGATTCCATGCTTGCTCCCCGGGTCAATTTATATTCATCCCTTAGTAATCTTATCCATTTTTTGTCTTCACTTAGAATTTGCTAACTATTTCTCAAGTTTTGTAATGCCCTAATAAATTACTGATGTATATTTCCAACTGCTTAAAGGATACTTCTACATGGAAACCCTGAAGCCATTCAAAATTTAAGAGGCCTGCAAGAACTCATTTTCTAAAATTTTTTTCTTTCCTTTTTTATTTTTTAGATTGGTTAATGACATCACTATGCACCCAGGTTCTCAATCCCATCAGTTTTACCTAAGAAATCTCACTGAAACCTAACTTTTCCTCTCCTCCACCAAAGCTGTAATTTCAATTTAGGCATCTTCCACCAATTATAGTCTAAGAGAGTTCTTATCTTCCTGCTCTCTCCCCACTCCTAAGAAGCAGGGTTTTTTTGTTGTTGTTTTGTTTGTTTTTTTAAGATTTTATTTATTTATTTGACAGACAGAGATCACAAGTAGGCAGAGAGGCAGGCAGAGAGAGAGGAGGAGGCAGGATCCCCGCGGAGCAGAGCCTGATGCGGGGCTCGATCCCAGAACCCTGGGATCATGACCTGAGCCGAAGGCAGAGGCTTTAACCCACTGAGCCACCCAGGCGCCCCCTAAGAAGCAGTTTAATCATGAGTAGCAGTACACTAACAGTGTCCAGGCCAAGCAATGCACTCACTGCTCAGGAAGGTTGCCATCCGTATTAACTATGACCATAGTGGTGCCTACTTTAAAACTTGGTTAAGGAAAACAAAGGTACAGCACTATAAAATCTTTCAACAAATGGTCCAAACACACTTTTCTAGTTTCATGTTCTCATCGTCCTCCTTACACCCTATAATCCAGAACCTTTAACTTTTCAATATACCCTATCAAAAGCCAAGGCTTCTGTGGCTTCTTCCTTAGTCTGGAATGTTCCCTGCCCCCCACCCCAAAAACACACAGGACTGCTAAATCCTTGCAGTTCAAATGTTACCTGCCTCTATGAAGTATTCCTTACCTAAGAAAAGGATACCTTACAAAGCATTTTGTAACAACAGTCCTATTACAGCACTTGTTACAATGTATAATCATCTCAAATTCAATTGAGATCTGAGCAAGTACAGGAGAAACCTTGTTTGTACTCCTGAAAACTACAATGCCGGCCCCTTAAAAAAATAAATTCATGTTCACTGAAGCAACATTTACCACATACATTATTACAACTTTTCTAAAGTAGATAAAAAATGAATTTAAAAATAGTTAGAACAGTTGTATGTTTGACTCGTCAACATAAGTCTGTAATCAACAGTGGATGGACTTTCGGATGGCCACACATGATCCCCGCCTTCTGACATTTACACCTGTCATTCCCTCTCCTTGAGTCTAGCAGGACCTGTGAGTTGCTTCCAACCAGGGGAAGAAGCAAAGCAGTGGTCTTTATGTGATCACATCTCCATAATGTAGCACCAGCTTACCTCGCTGGGTTGTCTCCTTCGCTGCCTTTGAAGCGGCAAGATGTCATGGGCTTAGCAAATACAAGGAAATGAATTCTGCCAACTTGAGGCAGCTTGAAAATAGACCGTTCCCCAGCTAACTCTCTAAGTAACAACCCAGTCCTGGCATACCTTTGTTGCAGTCTTGCAGACCCACGCTAAACGGAACCCAGACTCACCTATAGAAACTGAGATAACAGATATGTGTTGTTTTGGACAGTAAAATGTATAAGAATTTGTTAATAAGGAAAATAGAAAACTTATTATCAAAACTTACGGTTTTCTGAACCCTTCGCTGTTTATACAAAAGACACGTTTTCTCCAATTTCTAAACACTTAAACAAGAGTAGAACAAACCTAATTCATTAGTTAATACCAGTTAAGTAAATGCACAATTAAGACATCTGGGGCACGTGGGTGGCTCAGTTGTTAAGCATCCGCCTTCGGCTCACGTCAAGATCCCGGGGTCCTGGGATCAAGCCCCTCACTGGGCTCCCTGCTCAGCGGGAAGCCTGCTTCTCCCTCTCCCATTCCCCCTGCTTGTGTTCTCTCTCTGTGTCAAATAAATAAAATCTTAAAACAAAATTTTTTTTAAGTACTTTGCTATATAAAACTGTCCCTATACTTTTTTAAAACCCATTTGCTAGTATACTCAATCATGCACATATCTGGTATATGCAGTTAAGTATAACGTTAAGGCAATTCTCCCTATAAACACAGAATAATCAGTATTTTAAAAGCTTGTACCCAATTAACTTTATTGGTAACCAAAAAACAAGAACGAACCAGTAAGTAACCAGTAAGTGGTTACTGGTTACCAGGCAAAGCAATCAAACTGGAGGGGGCTGGGGACAGGCTGGAGGCACTATCCTTAGTACAAGGACCGGCTTTGCAACTATCAAGTACTCAGGTAAGGCACCTTTCATATCAGACGATGCCCAGTGCAACACAAACCACTCCTTCCTCCAGCCCACCTTCTACCCTGCAGACAAGAGAACTTTCAGGAGAAAAAAATAATAAAAGAAAGCTGGAGATGAAAAAGCAGAAAAAAAGAATTTTCAAAATAGTCCCAAAGCAAACTTCCAGGACAGAGCCCACACTTCAGCATAACAAAGCATACAACACCAGGTATCTCCTACAGTGTTTAAAGATATGTGGGATTACAATTGAGAAACATGAACCACCAGAGTTGTTCTTTTGGGCAGTGACCACAAGGTTGGTAATTAGAAGTGTAATTTTTCTTAGGAAGAAGGAGGTATTTCTCTTCTGCCACACTACATAAAGGTTTTCAAATGAATAAAAGAAAATTCAGAAATAGGAAGTAGATTAATCACAGTATCCCAAATTCAAATATTTTGGCACCAGATACTGGTAAGAAGTGAATGACGGAGAATGATTCATTAACAATTAATGGAGATAATTCACTACCTTAAAAACCTGCATCTTTCTGGACGATTAAGAGAAATCTGTCTAGAAATACAGACTTCATTTAACATATTCCGTTTTAAGAGATAACCCACACTCCTTCAACATAAGGAAGATGTTTCCTAAGTAACAGAAGGCGCATGAATTAGAGTCAGACTACTGAAACACTCAAGGTGACAACAGACCCTAACAGACTCAAGCCAATTAGGAGAAGACAGAAACAACTGAGTACCACCAGTTAACTGTCTAGATAATTCATTTTACACTTTCACTTCTAGACTCATGCATGGTTATGAAGCCCACATGCTACCTCTAGAAATAATCTCCATTCACTTGTATGTCTTTATAGTCCAATTTACCTTCCCTACCCTTGCTGGATCATTAAAGACTATCCTACCACCCATAACAACTGATTTTATGAACATTAACAACTTGAGAGTGGAAAAAATGTAGACCTAAAATAAAGCCAAAAAAATCCTAAAATACCACCAAGGCTTTTAAATATTAGCCTATATGTCACTAAAGGCCTGTTTTAAAACAAAGGTGATAGACAAGAGAAGGCTTTTGTCCACTTTAGTACTTCTAGACTTAGCAGTCCAAAAGAAATAGCAAAAATAAGAAAAACTGTTCAGTTCTAGGAAATGCTAGGATATTTCTTACAATGAATTTCTGTACACTAAAATATCAGAGAACTAAGATTGTATACTTACTCAAAAATACTTACTCAAAACATAAAACCGACACAGAAAATCTGACTCAATTTGTAATTCATTATGATGAAACTACTAACAATTCAATTTGCTGGACTACTATTTTAAAAAAGAAAGAGTAGTATACTGTTTAGGTTTTCTGTAAGTTACATGACAGCCCAAAAGAGAAAAACAATTTTGCATCTTATTAGTACCATATTTTCTTATTACAAAATGACAAAGATATCAATTAAGTTTTACGAAATTACAGCAAAACTTCCCACTAATTTGAAATAATTTTTCTCAATTTTCAGAGGGAATTACTTTACATATGCCCAAACATTTATACAATTTGTAACTGAATAAACACATTAATACTATAAGACATACTAAAATTAAGTCAATGTGAAGTATAATCAAGTCTAACTTTTTACAGTAAGATTCATTATCTGAAAATAAATATAAAATAAGACTCATCATCTGGCTTCCTAAATCTCAGGATGAGGAGAAATATGCTTCTATTAAGTTTCCCTGATAAACCTACCCATTGAAATAGAAGTAAAAAAAAATAGAAGTAAAGCAAATGCCAATAGAAAGATGTTTTCACACAGTTTATTCCATATCCCTATATCAACTAGGACTTAAGGTATTGACGTACTGATTTGAGTTCCTATCATGTAATGGGAACAAGTAATTTCTCTGATCCCCTTCCACACTCTCGCAACTGGAGTTCCTCAGCTGAAACACTAAACACAGATTGACTGTTTTCTCGTATTTCAGAAGGACGTTACAAAACTAGAATCATTCTAAGAGCACGGGAGAAAAAAGCTAATTAGCTGTCATACAAGAGATGACTTAGGACATTAGGGCTCTATTCTCTGCAGAGACCTGATTAAGAAAGGCTCCACAACTTCCACAGTTATCACTGTGCTATTAGGCCCCAATCATCCTAACCCTGAAAGTACAAAAAGAACTAAGCGCACAAAACTAGGAACTTAAATAAGGAAAAAGATAAATTTGCTCTACTTCTACTTTTACAAACCAGGTCTTTGTCATTTGCTAATTTACTATGAATTAAAATCCTAAGTGTCAAATATTTGCCGCCTGCTCTGAATGGAAGGTATTTATTTTCAGAAAATAAACCCATACAGATAAACTAACTCTTTGTTAAAGGAAATTATCAGCCCTTTAAGCAAGCAGTATATTGTAGTAAGATACTAACTTCACAAGCTTTTTCTCATTCCTTTAGCAAGCTTTTATAAACATCTTTTGATCATAACCGCTAAATGCAAATTTTCACTTTAAAAAGATATTTTAAAAAACCAGCTTATCCTTTATAAATTAACTAAGCTCCCATTCTCAAGAAACTGTCTTTTGTCATTCCTCAGTTTAGTGACTACGCCTGTGTTAAGATCAAAATAATCTTCAACTGTGTTAATTATGATTCAATCACAGTAAGGACAGCACTAGTTCTTTTTCTCAAAAACAGACGTTTTTTTTTTTTTAATGGCCCAACTTTAGAAAATATCAGTATTTTTCTTTACGCAGCAAAATTATAACAATTGGAATAAAGTAGTTCATAGTTGTTCTATACTGAATGTGCAAAGCAACATTAAAAACATGAACTAAACATGACATTCCCATTTTCAATATGCTAACATAAATACTGATACTACAGAGAACATCAGAACAGATAAATTAACATTACTGAACATTCCACTTCACCAACTCAATTTCTCACATATATAAACATATAAAAAAAGGGCCACAAAAATGGAGGGAACCATTTCCTCACTGTTCCAGCTGTGCTCACTTGTGAATTTATGTAATACAATAAAGCAGTGATACGGGGATGTTTTTCTTCTATAGTCAGCCTATCTAACCAGATAAAACTTCCAATGTCTTCTCCTGTACTGGGAAGGGAGAACTGTTTTGATTCGTTTAGGGTATTAACCGTTTGAGGCAAAGTAAATCAGTCCTGGACGTTAACTGAAGAGGCCAAATTCCGTTTCCTCAGATCAAGTGCACCCTTCCTGTTTCTACATCAAAGCACATCATTTTGCTATTAAAAATTTCCATTTATCACAAGTGACTTTTCCTGAACTCGTAGTCAACACTGCTTTTCAAAAGTACCTATGCTTCTGGCAGTTTCCCTAATTAGCGTCTCTTTAAGACACTGCTTTCAATTTTTAAAATGCCCTGTCCAAATTAAGCGGGGCTCATATTAACCCTTATCTAAAGTAGCAGTTCACTGGGGTCAAAATTACATTTTCCATCACACATTCAACCAATTAAACGCTATGCAGTAGGTGGGGCTATTTACATAGACTTAAGGATTACAGCTTTACTGTAACAGTCCAAAGGAGGTAACTTCCTCCTTTTTCAAATACTCTTATGTTCTTTGAGACCCTCTGACCTCCTGGCCTTTAAAAATGCTCACCGCCTGGGTCCCCAGTTAGAACGTTTGGCCACCAGTCTTCTCCTGACTTCCTGATACTGAAAGCTACCACCACGAGGGCTGTTGCATCGGTTTGTTTGAAAAACAATCTTTGCTCCGTCGACCCCAAGGGGAAAAGCAAGGGCTTCTTCCACTGGGCAGCCACTTTGAGGCGGGGGAAGGCGGGGCGGGGGGTTACACCCGTTGTCTAAAGAAAGCAAAGCCCGTGGAGCAGCGGGAGCGGCTCCGCCGGGGTTAAGCGGCGATTTTCCTCCCACAGGGGTGAGCCGGTCGCGCAGCGCGGCAAAGCCGCGGCATTCAGGCTGAAGGAGAAGAGAAAGGTAAACCCCGGCGCGGCCGCGGCCCACGTGCCGCCCGCGAGAGGCCCGGGAGGGGAGGGAGCCGTACCTCCAAACATGTGCGGCGAGAGATGAGCTGGTAAGGAGCCGATCACCAGACGCGGCCCGCCGGGGCCCCCGCTCGCCGGCCGGTCTCTGCCGCCGCCGCCGCCGTCCTCGGGGCTACTGTGTACCGAGTCCTGCGAGCCGTACGGGCCGCTGCTGCTGTTGGGGATGCTGAAGGAGGACTGCGCCGCTCGGGCCGCCGACGCCACGCTCCCCACGGCCCCGCCGAGGGAGCGACTGCGCGGGGCCGCTGAGGCCGCCGCGGCACCGCCCGAACCGCTGGGCTGGTGCGCGCCGGGCACCTGAGCCGGAAACCTCCCGGCAGCCGCGGCCCGCGCCCCGCTGCTGCTGCCGCCGCCGCCGCCGCCGCCAACGGTCCCATTGGTGCCTCCGCTGCTGCTGGAAGGTAGATCCGAGCCCGAATAGGCGCGGGTGCGGCCGTTAGCAGCGGCCGGGCCGCTCTGCTTGGCGCCCATGGCCGCCCTGCCCCGGGCCGGGGCCGCGCGCGGCGCCCCGAGCGCCGGGAGGGCGGGAGCGAGCGCAGGAGCGAGCGGGCAGGGCCAAGGCGCCGCGGCCGGCGCAAGAAGAAGCCCGCACGTCCAGGGCCGCCGCCCCGCGCCCCGAAGGGCGGTCAGCGCCCGGGGCGCTCTTTGTGTTCGGGGGCGGCGGGCGAGACCGGCGGCCTGCGGGAGGTCTCGGGAAACGAGGAGAGGCAGAGAGGAAGGAGGTCGGGCTGCGGCGGACGCAGCTCGCTAGCTCTGGCGGGAGGGGCGGCTCAGGTGGCTGTGCGGCTGCCGCTGGTTTCGGTTCTGGTGCGCCGCGACGGGTCCCTGCCGCTCTCTGCTGCCGTCGCCGCTCTCTGCGCCCCGGGCCTCGGTACCGCCTCCTCCCGGGCGGCCGCAGCTACCGCCGCCATCCTCCGGCTCTCACGGCAGCTCGCGGGTGAGTGGGAGGCGCCCGCCCAGACTCCGCCGGGGCCACCTTCCCTCCTCCCCCAGCCACCCAGCTGTTATTAACCGAGAAAGAGGAAAAACGGGTGGCGCGTGAGGGGAGGATGGAAGAGGAGAGGGAGGGGCGGCGCGCGCTTCCCGGCAACCGTCGCCGCACTCCCCCCTCCGAAGGGGGGAGGTTCTGGGCCACGAAGGTGGGGGTGCCCAGTGGGGGAGGAGGCTCCCCGGCCCTCGCACCGGAAGGCCGAGGAGCAGCGCGACTCCAAAGTGCACCCGGACTCGGGTGTTTGGGTCGCAGGCGGTGGCCCCACCCCCGCCCCCTCGCACCGCCCCGCGGATTGGCTTCCGCCGGCTGGGCCCCGCCTCTCCCGGCCGCGGCCTTCCCGCCCCGGCCCCGCCTCGCCAAGGTACAGCGGTGTGGTAGGTGCCGCCACCCGTGGACCCGGTGATGGACAGGTCCTCGGCCCCGCCCCCTCCCCCAGGGCGCGCCCCCTCCTTCACGGCGGCCCTAAGCCGATTGGAGGGACGGAGCCCCTCGGGGCGCCAACCAAAAGGCGGCCCCTCCTCTCGCACGTGGCCTCGGGACCCTGGGTTAGACCGTGTCTCCAAACTTCTCGTTTTCCCTGCTGGGGCTGAGAATGGCTGTGTCCTGGGTCCTGGCCCTCCAGTTGGGTGGGTGTTAACCTGCTGGTTGGTGTTACTCGGGGTGTGTTTTTTAAATAAAACAGAAGCTCAGCAATCTTGATGATAAAAGACTTACGAAACGCGGAAACATAAATAACAAAGAATGCAGACGTCAACTCGATCTTAAACTTACCCGGTAAAACTGACCGTGGAGGAAGCGCAGTTGGAAGAACTAAAGATAATGCAGCCTGACCTTCAGTTGTAAGGCAAAAAGCGTGGGGGCAGAGAAATCTGCACCTGATTTAGGAGATCTGGGGTCTCGGTCTGGGATGGATCAGAACTAAATCACGATGCAATGTGCAAACTTTACCTTTCTGGATTTTAATTTCCTGACCTAGGGCACCGACAGCTTTCAAATCCTGTAATTTCTCTAGGGGCACCTGGCTGGCTCAGTTGAGCCTGAGACTCGATCTCTGGGTTGGTGAGTTCAAGCCCCACTTGGGTGTAGAGATTACTTAAATAAATAATAAAAATAATAAAATCCTGTAATTTCTCTAAAATTGAATGTAGCAAAATTCTCCTCGGTTCGTTTCTAAGTGTGATACAGTATCTTGGTGTCAGAGCATGGTCTGGATATACATTGTGAAAGTTCCTGAAGTGTCCGCTATGTGAAAATAATAGCAACTGGTATTTTTGTACGAACTCCAAAAATAAATATCATCTTTTTTCCACATTTGTAATGTCATTTATGTAATGATTTTCATCATTCAAGTATGAGAATTAAATTTTCAAACAAAAGTAAAGAATATATGTATAGATATAGATGTATTGTGTGTATATATAAAACATCTCAGAATGTATATGTATGCATATGTTTATCAGTGGATTAGTGTGTGCATATATATACATATATATATATATATATAAATGGAAAAACAAATCTACTCAATGCAAATCTAAAAATTCTTTCATCCTGTGTATGGGCTTACTGAAACCATTGGTCACTTGATAAGCAGAGAAAAATTTAAAAGGTTAAAGTGGTAACCAGAATGACAAGTTCTCATTCAGGAAGGTATTTAGTGATTTGATCTGATTTAACTTTTATTGAATGAGGCCTTCGGTGTAAAACTCTGGTTCGGCAGGAATATAGAAAAGTAACACACTATTATTTTAAAAAAAGGAATAACGGACTTTTGCAAGTCTCTGATTAGCTAACAATTGGTAAGTTAAAGGATTTCACAGTCCTCATTAGATACGAATTTTAAAAGTCTAGGTTACTATAATATGGAGCAAATGCCATTCAGTAGTTAAAGCTATTAAATGAAAAGATTAATGATAAAAACTGTATGGCTCTTAGTCATCTTCAGATTTAATTATATTTTGCTTCATCACATCCAAACTTAGTTCTATTTTTAAATCATTTTTACTCGGATGGTAATTACACCTTAAAGCACTCAACATTTATTCCTAACTAGGAAAAAGAAATCCCCTGATAGCACCAGGCTTCTAACATTCACATCATCCACAACAGCTGGAATTTTACGTATGTCTGAACAATTGTTTGATTTATGTCCCTTCCTCACCAGACTAAATTCCCTGAGAGCATGGAAGGCGTGTGTCTTGTTTTAGTTTTAGTTTTTGTTTTTGTTTTTTGCTCACCATTGGCAGTGCTTGGCACACAGTAGCCTCTAGGTTAAGTATTTGTTGAATAAATGAGTGGCCAGAAAGTCATTTACAGGCTGAATGTTGGACATAGGAGAATAGAAATTGAAGCTGATTATGAAGCTCATAAAATATGTGTTTTGTGTTACTTGGTGCCAGGCGAAGCATTAGTCAAGACAAGCTAAGCTACACAGTGGAATCCAACTGCTAAACTTGAGGGCCATGATGCTGGGAAAGCCTGTTGTGAGCTCACCTGGTCTGCTCTCTCATCTCCCTTCAGACGGTTCCCCATCTGGGTGGCAATCTTGGGTTTCTCTTCAAGTGGTGGCTCAGGGATCCAGGCTCTTATGCAGTGGCTAAGCAGGCTCCCAGACTGCTCACAGAGCCCTTCTCTAAATCCAGTGTACCTGGCTGGCCAAAGCAAAAGGGCAGACATTAAGAGAAGTTTCAGCCAAGTGTGGAAAGGTTTGCATCCCTTCTCCCCAGTATCCATGCTGGCAGAAATCGGTCACATGTTCTAACTCAACTGGAAAGGGGTCAGGAAATGCGGTCTTATGTGTGTACCCAGGGGGAAAAAAGGAAATATTTTGTCAAGCACATAGCAAGCATATCTTTGCTACACACAAGAACAGTTGCCTGTCAGATATCTAAGCTAGATATTAAATCTTAATGAAACGTTATACAATAAAAGTTAAGTTAGATGAAAAATTTCTAGTGATAGTTACTATTATTAAGCCATCAAAATGTGGTAAAGAAAAACAAATTTTTTGTGTGCATGCAGATCAGCTAAATTCTATCTACTTTAAATTGTGTTTCTAGAAATACCATCTAACAGAACTCTTAATTTAGCCATGTAGATCAGCAATCCTCAAAGAACAGGCTCCAGATTAACAGTATCTGCATTGCCTGGGATCTTGTCAGAAAGACAGATTATGGGGCGCCTGGATGGCCCAGTGGGTTAAGCCTCTGCCTTTAGCTCGGGTCCTGATCTCAGGGTCTTGGGATGGAGCCCTGCATTGGGCTCTCTGCTCGGCAGGGAGCCAACTTCCCCCTCTCTCTCTGCCTGCCTCTCTGCCTACTTGTGATCCCTCTCTCTGTCAAATAAAATCTTAAAAAAAAAAAAGAAAGAAAGATTATCAGACCCCCACCCCAGACCTACTGAATCAAAAAGTGCTTGAATAAGCCCCCTACAAGGTTCTGATGCCCACTAATGTTTGAAAAACACTGATCTAGATAATCACTGGTTAGATAAAAAAAGAATACCATATTAAGATGTGATCATCATTTTTGATTAAATGCCCTCTCCATATGGATGTCCCCTGTGACCCCACTCCGATCACACCATCACAGACTGACTTCAGCATTCCTACTAAGTGTTATATTAATGCTTCCTTCTCAGCATTGATCATGCTGTTGATCTTGCTTGTTTGT
Organism: Enhydra lutris kenyoni; assembly: GCF_002288905.1. Lineage (NCBI taxonomy): Eukaryota > Metazoa > Chordata > Mammalia > Carnivora > Mustelidae > Enhydra > Enhydra lutris. Next base: position 29,960,132 of record NW_019154100.1, on the reverse strand, counting down.
CACTAAACAGTGCAGTCCAAGAGAGGCTTCACATCCATCCTATACCCCGGCACCTAACACAGTGCCTGACACCTCTGATGGACAAGAAATGATCTGTGAATGAATAAATGAATGAATGAATGAATATTCTTACATGATTGTTTCTTGAAGGTCACACATGACCTTATCTTATACTTATCCTCCCTGACATCTCCTATGTGGCATATGCCCTCTCCCCCTTTTCTCTCTGGGTAGGCCTTTTTGATTCTTTCCCCATGAGGATTCTGGAGTTAGAAAACCTTGGCTTGTAATGTTCTTTCCTTGGCCCTCTTCCTTCCCCCAAACAGGAATCCACATTAAGCTGTCAATGTGTTTTATCATCAACCAAACAGATCTGGCTTCACATAAAATTTGTCTCTTCTTATTATACCCTACCAGTTCTTCAAAAATTCAAAGTGCTGTTTCATTTAAATCAGTACACATGGGTGTACATCCAAATCTAGAACTGAAACAAGTTTTATGAGCTCATAACCCATGCACCATGGGATGTACTCCACTTCCCCCTGTATTCCATTTCACTTTTGTAAAATGCTGGTCACTGCCTACTGAATTGATTTTACAACCCACTAATGGGTTGTAATCTGCAGTTTGACTAACGATGGTCTGAATCAGTGCTTTGACACTTCAGTGCACCAAAGAATCATCTGCAGATCTTGGTTTTTTTATTATTTTTATTAACATATAATGTATTATTAGCCCCGGGGTACAAGCTGTGAATCATCAGGTTTACATACTTCACAGCACTCACCATAGCACATACCCTCCCCAATGTCCATCACCCAACCACCCCGTCCCTACCCCTCCCACCACCCAGCAACCCTCAGTTTTGTGAGATTAAGAGTCTCTTACGATCTGTTGGAGATCTTGTTAAAGCCAACAGCCAGGCCCGACCCTCCATGATTCTCACTCCGTAGATCAGGATCTGGCCTTGAAAATTTGCATTATAAGACCGAAGACGGTATTTGGAGAAGCACTGGTCTAAATGACATTTTCCCCCACACAATCAGAACTGTTCTTTTTCACGTCCTCGTGACTCTTAAGTAACAGAGCCCCAGCTCTTTAAAATTCCTATCTATGAAGCTTTTTCAGATGCTCTATTTTTCTTCTTCCTCACATGATTAAGTGGTGACTTCTGGGGTTCGAAGTTAGTTTGAGTTGTTAGAGCACTGCACAGTGACAACATGCGTAGCCGGAAACCTACACTGGAGCAGGTAAGCTAGCTGTGGGCTTGTCAGTAAGAATACCTGACTGTGCTGTGCTATAGAGATTACTTAGAAAAATAAAAATCTTAAAAAAAAAAAAAGACCAAAAAAAAACTTGACTGATGGGTTTGCTGTTACCCAGTTTGGATTTCAGTTGAGTCTCTTCCCTTTGGCACTTACTCTTTTGTGTGCTTCTCTTCCCTCTCTTGCCCATTCTTATTTATTATTTATTTTTAAAATTTTATTTATTTGACAGAGAGTAAGCACAAGTAGGCAGAGCGGCAGGCAGAGAGGGAGGGAGAAGCAGGCTCCCCGCTGAGCAGAGAGCCTGATGCAGGGCTCCATCCCAGGACCCTGGGATCATGACCTGAGCCAAAGGCAGCCGCTTAACTGACTGAGCCACCCATGCACCCCCTACTCTTTTTATTTTATTTTATTTTAATTAAGTAAAACCTTTTTAACATTTTAATTCCCATATAGTTAACATACAATGTTGTATTAGTTTCAAGTACAACACAGTGATTCAACAATTCCATACATTACTCAGTGCTCATCAGGACCAGTGCCCTCCTTAATCCCCATCACCTATTTCGCTCATGCCTCATCCACCTCTCCTCTGGTGACCATCAGCTTGTTCTCTATACTTAAAAGTCTGTTTCTTGGCTTCTCTCTCTCTCTCTCTCTGGTTGTCTCTCTCTTTTTTTCCTTTGCTCATTTGTTTCTTAAATTCCTACATATGAGTGAAATCATATGGTATTTGTCTTTCTCTGACTGACTAATTTCACTTAGCGTTATACTCTCTAGCTCTATCCAGGTTGCTGCAAATGTCTAGTCCACTCTTCTTATTTAAAAAAAAAAAAATTTAGGGGAACCTGGGTGGCTCAGTGGGTTAAAGCCTCTGCCTTCAACTCGGGTCATGATCTCAGAGTCCTGGGATCGAGCCCCACATCGGGCTCTCTGCTCAGCAGGGAGCTTGCTTCCCCCTCTCTCTCTGCCTGCCTCTCTGCCTACTTGTGATCTCTCTCTCTCTCCGTCAAATAAATAAAATCTTAAAAAAAAAAAATTTAATAAGTAAATTCTACGCCCAACATGGGGCTTGAACTCACAACCCCAAAATCTACAGTCACATGCTCTACCAACTGAGCCAGCCAGGTGCCCTTGACTTGCCCACTCTTTTAAAGCTGGCAGGGAAGAAGACCTGCCACCCCATTTGTCCTCTCAGTAGGCCCCACAGCCTCCCAATAGGGCTCACAGTGCGGTCGGCACTAGACCTATACTTTTTGCAAAAGTCTCTGCCATCCCATGTTTACTCTCATTATAGTGTGTAAAAGATGGCCATGGTTTTGCACCCCCCCCTTTTTAGAGTTGTACATTACCCAATCTCTTTACCAAACTATAGGACTATTTGTATAATTATCTACTTTTTAAATAGGCCTTTTTCCTATTATTATATTTCATTTCTTTAAAGAAATAAATGGACCATCTAAAATTTACCTTTTTAAAAAAATTTTTTTAAAAGATTTTATTTATTTATTTGAGAGAGAGAGCACAAGCAGAAGGGGCAGAGGGAGAGTGAGAAGCAGACTCCCCACTGAATGGGGAGCCCGAGGCAGAGCTCAATCCCAGGACCCTGAGATCATGACCTGAGCCAAAGTCAAACGCTTACCAAACAGAGCCACCCAGGTGACCCTAAAATTTATCTTATTATATCCTACAGAAAACCCTGTTTAGGATTTTAGTGGTGATTAGAAACTTATATCTTACATTCTAAAACCAAAGTCAGTTTAGAAAAATATTTAGGGATCACATTGTTGGGTAATTTTTCAGGGAATATCCATAATTTGTATAATGCCTTTTACACACTCTTACTTTTCTATCATGAGTAAGCCAAATTCTCTCTTCCCTCTACTCTCATTGATCTTTTAATCAATCGTGCCTATTTTCCAAAAGATGGAGCCAATCGCTACCAGATTATAAGCACACACCATGAAGTGGGTAAGCTCGAGCCAGGGTTAGGCTCTGGCTCTATCTAGTACTAGCTGTGGGATTTAGGGCAGACTGCTTAACCTGGCTAAACCTGTTTCCTCTGTAAAATGCAGAGGATCATAAGAGCAGCCTCACAGAAGAGTTGTGAGTCTCAGATGACTCAGTCTATTTGAAAATGTTTGGAATGTGTTAATAGATACGTGAATTTTTATCTCACCGTCATTAGCTCTAGCAGGTTGTACTAATTTGCATACGATCTCTCGCAGGTTGAGATATTTTAAGTATACGAATACTCACTGGAATTGATTTTACTACTTGGCGTAATTTTAATGCATTATTGACAATTAAGGCTTTTTGGGCAACAACTGTTTAGTAGTAATTTACTAATAAGTACGTACATCCCTAATCTTGACGCTAAGACAGGTCATGCTGACAAACCTACATCTTTCCACCATGCGATGAATGGTTGCACATGCATATACATCTCTATGAACTTTAAAATGAAACTATCATTGAGAGACCAGGGATTAACTATTTGAAATCTCTAACATTTAAATCTTTTTTTTTTAAATATCTTTTTATTCTAGAGGACAGTTAAATTACACGTTCACTGAGGAGACTTTGGGGTTCTGAATAGGACTAAATGTCTTTTTTTTTTTTTTTAAAGATTTTATTTAGTTATTTGACAGACAGAGATCACAAGCAGGCAGAGAGGCAGACAGAGAGAGAGAGGAAGGGAAGCAGGCTCCCCGCTGAGCAGAGAGCCCGATGTGGGGCTCGATCCCAGGACCCTGAGACCATGACCTGAGCCGAAGGCAGAGGCTTAACCCACTGAGCCACCCAGGCGCCCCAGGACTAAATGTCTTGTAAAAGCATTTCATGTTAATCAATCGGGGACCAGATCCCTAAGCTATGTTAAACATAGATTCTGAATCATTTTCCTCTCTAAATACAGCTTGAGACACAATGTCAGCCCCTATTTTTATTATCTAAAAATAACTTAATTCTTCCTTATCAAAATGGCATAGAGTAGTAATCAGAGATTAAATATTTATATGATGCTTTACTCTCCATCCACTTTGGCTTGCAAATGATATTTTTTAAAAAATCATTAAAAGCCCTTATTTTAAAACCCTTCATACAAAACAACCACAACTCATGCTGCTTTTCCTCCATTATGAAGAAATTGCTTGGGCTCCATACATAGTGTTTTAAAAGGAATCCCTGATCTTTATTAGGGACCTACTGTTGAAAAAAAAAAAAAAAAAATATATATATATATATATATAAAAAACATTGAGCAGAAAGGTGTGATCTGGGGTCAGCACCAAGGGAATGTTGCTGGCCTACTGAAGTGAAGAAGAGCTTGGAGAAAAAATAGCTCTCTGCTACATAATGCATGGGACTCCGCCTCCAATGCATATGCCCTCTCATCCCTGCTTCCTACCACTGCTTTAAATCACTATGGTTATACATGAATGATTAAAAAGTCTTATAAGACATCTTCCCTTACCCCCTCCTCCCACCAAAGGTAGCCAAAAGCCCCAGTAAAGGCAAGCTCCTTATTTTGGGCCTAAATTGCATAAGGCTCCCGAGTACTGAAATTCTGTTCCTATTTTATTTTTAATTCTCTACAGTGGCTGCTTGTAGAGCTCCCAGACAATCTGTGCACAGAAGACATTCAGTAGCTGCTGGGGATCACGAGGGACAGCAGTGATAAGGCAGGTTCTGAATTACTACTGACTTAACAGGCTACCGTGGCCACAATTAAGCGTGTGTGAGTCACATTTGCTTTGGCCACAGGAGTCCATGCCCTAGGTGGCCACTTCCCTTGGTGTTGCTGCCAACTGGTCTATGCTCCCAGGGTAGGCCAGGTTGGAAAGGGTAAGCTCATAACTGCAGGTCTAACTTTCCTGGGCCACACGTGGAACATAAGAGCCACAAGACCTACTGTTGAGCCTGCCCCACCCTCCGCTTCCCAGAAGCCAGATGGGCTCTCTGGGATACAGGTCTAAACAGGGCAGGTATTCGTACATAGTCCTAGAACTGGGTCATCTCTGGTGCCTGGAGACATCAAGATACCTTGGGACCCATACTGGAGATATCTTCATTCCTTAAACCAAAAGTCACTGGACATCAGTCACTGGCTGGATCTCATAGTTAACACTGGGCAGGCAAAGTTCAACCAAACAGGGTCCCTGCCTCCAGAAACCTTACAGCTTATAGTCAGGGGACACAGATACAAATGATGAGACGGTTCGAGGCCAGTGTGGTAAATGCATGCTGCAGCAGAGTGCAGGGATGGGGGCTGGGTGAAGGACAAGAATGCGTTTCCAGAAGTGGTACCAAGCAGAGTCTTGAGAGAGAGAGTTGACTTACACAGCCACAGGTGTTCCTGGCTGAGGGAGCCAGGGAGAGCTTTGAGCTTCAAAAGCACCGCACAGAGTTCCTTCCAGAAGAGTAGGAGGCTGGGAGGTGAGCTAATAACCCGGAAAAGTAGGTTGAGGCAGAGTCTAACAGGCTTGGTGTGCTGGGCTAAGAGGTTGGAATCATTCCAGAAGGCAAAAGGGAACCACCTCACAAACAGGGGAGCAGCATGGTTGTATTTACAGTTTAGAAAGATAACTCAGGAAGTATTTTGGAGGATTTATTGATAGGAGGGAGGAAAACAGAGTACAGTAGAAGACTGATGAGCCCGCTGATGTAGGGCAGATTCAAAAGCTATTAAGAGAGGAGCCTCCACAGCTCATGCAGACCAATTGGAGGTTGTACAACACTGAGAAGGAACAGTCAGGGATGACAGGGAAGCTTTCTGGTTCCTGCTAGCACTAGGTGGGAAATGTGGGGGAAAGATCAAGTTTGAGAAGGAGGGAGACCAAGTCAGCTTTGCAAGGTAGAACGAACCAGCCTTGAGGTTTTGGCAAGGCATGGGGTTCAGCTCTGTTGCCTTCAGATACCCAATCCCATGTGGAATGTGCATGGGGGTATAAATGGGTTATTTCAGTCAGGTTCCCCAGAATCCTGGATTTCATTCTACACAACGCTCGTCAGTGCTGGAGCCCTGTCTCCTGCCCTCTCTGTGTGTTCTCCCTGTGCTAACTGGGTGCCATTCCAGGAGAGACATCCTGAAAATGGAGGGGGGGGTCACAAGGGGCAGCAGAACTTGGGCTGTGCAGTCAGATTGGAGGGTGACCAAATATTAATGCTGGGTGTGGCAAATTTATTTTTCTACATTGTTAACATTCCATGAGCAAAGGAAATTTGGGGCTTGTTATTTTCCAACATAGTCTACGGTACAAACAGCGGTTTCCTATTACACTAAATAGGCTGTTAAAAAGTTCATTATCTCAAACACTGCATCATATATTCTTTTTAAAATGATGACTATGTTAGGCAGAAAAATGCCCCCCTAAAGATGTCCATGCCCTCATCCCTGGAGCCGGTGAGTACATTACCTTACATGGCAAGAGGGACTTTGCAGGTATAAAAAAATGAAGGAGCTTGAGATAGGGAGATTGTCCTGGATTATCTGAGTGGGCCTGATGTAATTACTTACAATGAAAGAGGAAGGAGGAGAGGCAGAGGCAGAAAAGGTGGAGGGGAGTAGGAGGAGGACCTGACTGGCCAGTGTTCGCTTTGAAGACAGAAAGGGGCTGCAAGCCAAGGAATGCCAGTGGCTTCTAGAAACAGGAAAAGGCAAGGAAATGGATCCTCTCCAAGAGCTTTGAAGACAGGGCACAGACCTGCTGACATAATGATTTAAACCCAGTTAGACCCATTTTAGGATTTCCAACCTCTATCTAGAACTCTAAGATAATAGGTTTGTGCAGTTTTAAGCAACAAAGCTCGAGGTAACTAGTGATAACAGCACAAGGAAAGGGATACAATGGCTGTTAAGACTCCAGAAGCCCCCTGACTACAAGCTGCCTCAAAACCAGGAAAAAATCGAATAAACCGGACCCCGAAATCCTTAAACGCTTATGTGGTTAATCATACATATTTTTTTCTTGGCTCCCTGCCCACTGTTAGCCATGGTAGCATAGGCTGTTGTGTCCTGGGGCCGGGCAATACAGGTACCCGTGGCAGCATGCTTCTTGTACTTATTTTATTGCCTTTTTAAGATTTTATTTTTATTTAAGAGGAGCGCAGGTGGGGGGCCAGAGCAGAAGGAGGACAAGCAGACTCTGGGCTGAACTGGGAGCCTGATGCGGTGCTTGATCTCACGACCCTGAAATCACGATCCTGAGATCATGACCTGAGTTGAAATCAAGAGTCTGCCACTTAACCGACTGAGCCACCCAGGCGCTCCCCCCATGCTGCTTTTAAAGGACTCTACGTGGAACACAGCCCCGACTTCCCGTTACCTATCTCAACACAGCCACGCAGACCCGCGCCTAAATGCAAGCACTGAGATTAGATGGTCACGGCATTAAAAAGAGCAGCCCCGGATTCAGGGTTTTGTGTTTTAAAATACGCAAGGAGAACGCGAGGAAGGCCCCTGCGTGAAGTCTGGTCCATCTCCCGCGGAGGAGAGAAGGTGGCCGCTGGGAAAGTCCACACTGACATCTAGTGATACAAAGCTGCACTGCCAAAGGCTGGAAACCCGAAGCAGTTTGCATCAGTGGGCTCCTCATTTCCGAGATGTGTCACCCCCCAGAGGGCTCAAGTCCTACTGCAGACCTGGGGATTCCAGTCGCCCTGAGGCCAGGGGAGGGGAGGGGGCAAGGCAGGTCAGGCATCTTTACACTTACCTGCAGGGGTGCAAAGTTTAGCCACTTGACACTTTTAGCTCTTAATTTTGGGGAAATGATTATTTCCATACATTGTAAAGCTAAAGATTTTACCTTGAAAAGCCTTTCTGTGCTTCCGGTGGTTAGACACTTGAATCCCAAATGCGTTTCTAAGAGCACTTAAGTTTTCTAGGTTCACTGAACAGTTCCTTTGGCTGTGATGTCCTAAGCAAGAAATAACCTGCTTCAGGGATGGAACAAGAAGAGCAGGGGTGCTCTTCTTTGCCCTGAGAACTTTATCTGCATTCGTTTTTTATCAACTCTAAAGCCAAAAGCATGGAAGAAATGGCAAAGGATGCCTCTTCCATTTTCCCATTTTTTCTTTGATGCGCCTGGTAAAAATAAGTCAACAAGAGATAAGATTTCTATTTCTTTCCTTAATGGGGGCAAAATTAGAAGCAAGGCTGGATTTTGAAGGCTGGTGTGCTAACCCAGGTGAAAGATGATGAGCGAGTTGTCCAACAATATGAATGTACTTAATGAGCTCTGCAGTTAAAAATGTTCAAAATGATAAATTTTATGTACATTTTACCAGAATAAAAAAAAATAACGAGAGGTTGATATCAGTAACGGTGGGAATGGAAGAAGATTCAACAGGTCTAATCAAATGATTAGATGCAGATACATTTTTGTGCTCGCTTCGGCAGCACATATACTAGATGCAGATACATTTTCATATCATTCTCATGGACAAAACGTGCACATTAAGTGCGGATGAACAAATATTAACCTCTAGCACACTAGTGTCTGAAATACTCTTACAAACTTCTCGTTGAGACAAACAGACCTGAACATTATGAAATAATCAGATTTTACAAAGATGAGTGTTTTTTCATGCAGGTAGAGTATTCTCTTTTAGGACATGTTAATATCAAGCTTCAAGCAAATCATGCAGATGGGAAAATCAAATGTGCTGCTCTAAAAACACACAAACTTAGCAGAGAAAAAGGCAGAAAAGAAAAAAAGTGCAGAGGTATCTTCTGATTCAGTTTTGACTGTCAAACATATGAGATGTAAAAGCATTACCAGAATTCAGTTGCTTCCTTGAGGTGAGGGAAAAAGGAAAAGATAAACAGGAAGGAACTTCAGATATGACTTGTGCAAACAAAAGATTCATAGATTTGGAAAAGATGATTTGTTACTTTTCAGAATTTGCAATATACTGGAATTGTGATTCACTGAAATTCTAGGGAGGAGTTAGAAAAGATCTTCAATTCCTTCAGTAAAACATAACATTTCAATTAAATGTTCAGATGTACATATATCTGGTTTCTCCAGCACATCTTTTTAACAGATGGCATACTCCTAATAAATGTTGTTATTTCTTCATCCCTACTCCCCACCAATGATTGGGTTAAGAAGTGAAAAATACTGCCAAAACCAGTATTAATGAGGGGAATGAAAGCTATGATTAGGATTTCATTTTAAAACTGTAGGTTTTTTTCTACTAAATTAAAATTATTTGATAATAACTGATGGGTTTCAGTAGGAAAAGAATTTACTCTGTAGCTTATGAAGAACTTAAAATGTACCACTCCCCCCAAAATTTACTTAAAGCCCCAACATACAGAAAATTTACTTTGTTTGATACACACAGACTTCAGAGAAACAAGAGTTTTGGAAAGCCAGGCCATTTCCTCTAAGATTTTGTTAACTTATTATCGGGGCAGGGAAGAGCAAGTGTCAGTAACCTTCAATGACCAGTATTAGAATGAATGTGACTTACAGTCAAATTTGAAATGGTGATGTCTTGATAAATTGAATAATTGAAACTGTCCTGTTTTTCACATTTAGTGTAATCAGGTTAATGGCTTTTATATAATTTTCCAAACTACCTAATGGATATATTTTTAAAAGATTTTATTTATTTATGGGGTGCCTGGGTGGCTCAGTGGGTTAAAACCTCTGCCTTCGGCTCGGGTCATGATCCCAGGGTCGTGGGATCGAGCCCCGCATCAAGCTCTCTGCTCAGCAGGGAGCCTGCTTCCTCTTCTCTCTGCTTGCCTCTCTGCCTACTTGTGATCTCTGTCTGTCAAATAAATAAATAAACAAAATCTTTTAAAAAAATAAATAAAAGATTTTATTTATTTATTTGAGGGGAGGGAGAGAGAGGGGAAGAGAGAGAACTGGTGGGGGAGGGCAGAAGGAGAGGGAGAGGGACAAGCGGACTCCCCCTGCCCACAGCGGAGCTCAATCCCAGGACCCCAAGGTCATGACCTGAGCCAAAGTCAGACACTCAACTGACTGAGCCACCCAGGCGCCTCTTAATGGATGTTTTATTATTTAAAGTAATTATCTTTCTAGTCAGACAAAATATAAAGATTCCAGATTTTCTGGGTTCTTGTTACGATTTGTATCTGTTAGAGCAGGAAGAAGTTTCTATCTGTTGGAGCTGTAATTCTAGGCATTGATCAGACCAATTCCTGTCTGTGATATTCATAGCGATATAAGAAAAATTAGGACGGGACACCTGAGTGGCTCAGTCGTTAAGTGTCTGCCTTCGTCTCAGGTCATGATCCCAGGGTCCTGGGATCAAGCCCCGCATTGGGCTCTCTGCTTGGCGGGGAGCCTGCTTCTCCCTCTCACACTCCTCCTGCTTATGTACCCTCTCTCACTGTGTCTCTCTGTCAAATAAATAAATAAAATCTTAAAAAAAAAAAAAAAAGAAAAGTTAGGACAATGCAATAGTCGCTTTAAAAGAAAATCTATATGAAGCTAAATGTCTTCAAACAGTATGGTGATCCCTAAAAAATTTGAACATACAATCACTGTATGACCCACCAAGTCCCACCTCTGAGTTTATAGCCAAAAGAATAAAAATCAGGAACTCAAAACAGATACTGTATACCCATGTTCATAGCACCATTTTTCACAATAGTCAAATGGTAGAAGCAACCTGTGTCCATCCTTGGATGATATATTAACATTGTATATACATACACTGGAATATTATTCAGACTTCAAAAGGAAAGAAATTCTGAGACAGGCTACAACAGGAATGAAACTTGAGGATATTATAGGAAGTGAAATAAGCCAGTCGCAAATAGACAAATACTGTATGATTCCACTTGCATAAGGTTAACTAAAGTAGTAGCCAAATTCATAGAGACAGACCATAGAATGATGGTTGCCAGGGGCTGTGAGGAGGGGAGATGGTGAGTTGCTAATGGATAAAGAGTTTCAGTTTTGTAAGAGGAAGAGTTTGGGAGATTGATTATAAAAAAGTTGAATGCTGTTAACACTATGAATACTACACTTCATTATAAAAAAGTCGAATGCAGTTAAGACTATGAACTCTACCTCAAATAATTAATGGCTAGGTAATACATTCTATGTTATGTATATTTACCATAATTAAAAATTTCTTTAAAGTTTCTTAGAGCTAAATGTATTCAATTTACAAGACTTTCCTTTAAAGATTATGTCCTTTCTATCCTTATGATGTTTGTAGATGTCAGTAGTTTGGGGGATTTGTTTTTTGTTTTGTTTTGTTTTTGTTTACTTCCTTACTTGATACAATAAACATTTGCATCCCGATATTGATTCCTAAACTCAGTTTGAATTTTTACTGACCTGTGAAACCTAAAAGATGGGGAACCATTGCTCAAGAGATCCATGGTTCTTACCTTTGTTTTTTCCTGCCTGTCCCAATGCACTGGTGTGAATGATGCACTTCCATCAACCAGAGCCTCCGTAGGGCTTATTGTCTGGGGGAATTTGGGCCCCAAAGGGACAGTAGGCATATCAGAATGGCTGGGAGTCACATATACTAGACAAAGGCCCCAAGAGGTTCTAATAGGGCTCTCTCCCCCTTCTAGGTTGCATTGACTCCTCCCCAAACCTAGCTAAACTGAGAATTCTTGCTCAGTAATATTCACACATCTAGAATATTTAGTGGGGCTAGAAAGTACTGGGGCTCTTCACTTGCCTTCTCTACAGAGCTGCTTTAACCTCCCAGAAAATGGGTAGGACTTCCAGGGAAGGCAAATCCTTCTGAAATCTCCAACCAATAATATATATATATATAAAAGGCTTTCTTTATTTCTAACACTAGTCCTTCGCATGAATTTGAATACATTTTTCCTTACTCTCCCAGGCTAAGTTGTCTAGATATTCTGGCTCATTGTTTCCTCAAGGAAAAATTGCAGTGATTTAGTTAGGTCTTTCAAACTGCAGGTTATAACCCATTAATGGGGCAGGAGACAAATTCAGTTAAGCATGACCATATTTTTTTCTCTCTCTCTAATGAAAGAGAAGTATATTGAAAGACTAGACATTATTACAGTGCATCACACAGAGTGAAGATAAATACTATTTCATGAAAATTTATATATATATTCTGGGCTGAGACATAAAATGTTTCTCTTAAATCGAGCCATAGTCAAAAAGGTTAGAAAACCACTGGATTCATTAAATGATCTCTATAATCTATGATAGCTTAAAATTCTATCAATCTCACTTTCATAGTGAACACCGAATTCTTTCTTTACTTTCACACTGGCTCCACCGCCCCCCCCCCCAACAAATCCCAGAGTTCTATTTATCCTTGGGACTAATGTGGTGTCCTGTGAGCAATTTGCCTTGATTCCTTCATGCAGACTCAGATGTTGGGCCCTCTTCTGGGTCTCTCCTGGCCCTGGGATAATGATTGTCATAGTGCTTATTCTACTCTATTGTAACTGTTTGCACATCTCCCCAGCAAACTGTGCCTGTATTTAGTGAGGTCTGTTGCACATAAGAGAAATGAACAAAGGAAGGAACCCACAGCTGTATTTGCTTAAAAGAGTGATTCTCAGACCCATGATCCCATCAGAATCCCCAGGGAAACTTTTTAAGAGCCCAGTACTCACACCACACCCAGACAATTAAACAGATTCACTGTCAGTGGAGCCTGAGCATCCCAGCTCTTCAAAGCTCCCCAGGGAGTCCAGCATGCAGGCAAGGCTGAGACCCACTGGACCTGGGGAATCCCATTACAATGCAGATTCTGATTCCCTCCATCTGGAGTGGGATTCAAGACTCCTTTCTTCCTTCCTTCCTTCCTTCCTTCCTTCCTTCCTTCTTTCCTTTCTTTCTTTCTCCTAACTTTCTAGCCCTGTCTTCTTCCACTCTGTGCACCTGCCATCCCCCAAACATACAGACCGTCCCAAGCAGTTTCCCACCTTGTCCTCACTGTCCATGCTATTCGCCCTTCCTGAACGTCTTTTCCATTTGCCACTTATCAACTCCTCCTTAACCTTCACTGCCCAGCCAAAATGGCACCTCTTCCAGGAAACGTCATATGCTGTCTGCCCTCAGCTCCACCTGTCAGAGCCTTCCTCTCCCCATCCCCCAGACCCCAGCCTGGGATCCTGCAGCGATCTGTTCCAACTATGAACTATGGGTTCTACTTTGAATTTGGTGCAACACCTGGCCCACTGCAGGCCTTCCAAGTGTTCTGAAAGAGAGGATTTAAAGAAGCATGATGCCAGGAGCATTTTCTCTGGCTCTGATTAGAATGAAGAGCTTTTATCCTCCATAGGGGACTTGCTAGAGAAAATCCAACATGTCAGAACCAAGCCTATTTCTTCATCTATAAAGTAATACAGAGAATAATTGCTTCCGCCCAAACCTACCCATGTGAACCCAGTAGGGTGATAAAAACAAGTCCTGCTGTTGAAGTATAACATGTTGAAATAAAGAGGGAGATGAGCCTTCCATCTCCTGTCATCTGGCCCTCAGCCTAGGGCCTGTGGAGGGTGGGGGCAGGAGAAAATTCTGAGATCTGGCAGATGGCTAAATAGAGAATGTGCCTATGGGAGGTCAGAATGATTCATCCTGACTTGAATGAAACTAATCTGGAGAATAACCATTTATTGATCATGTACACAGGTCAATTACTGTGCTACGAATTTTCCATGCCATTTCTTTATGTAAAGCCACTCTTGTAAGATGGATATTATGATTTCCCATTTTACATTTGAGGAATCTGAAGCTCAGCGAGGTTAAGTTACTTGCCAAGGGTACAAAGTTAGTAAGTACAGTCAGTACACATAATCTTAGTATTAGCAATGCACATGTATGTGCCTGGGTCTTTATGGAGCATGCTGCTTGGACCTTCCAAGGTCCTTCTGAGTTAATATACTCCATAACATACTCGCCTTCTGAGTTAACATACTCCATTATCAGATGGGAAAACCTTTAAGCAAATAGCCCAAGGTCACATGGCTGGTAAGAAATGGTACCAGGCAATTTGCTCCAGAAACCCCATGCCTGGCCACTACCTTCGCTGTCTTTCAGGTCTATTTGATTTTACTATCTCGACTTCTATGCTGTCTGCTACTCCCTCTCCTTCTATAGCTCCCCCTACATGTGCTCTCTCTGTCAAATAAATAAATAAATAAAATCTTAAAAAATAAATTGATTAAAAATTGAGATAGAGTTCACAACCATAAAATTTGCCCTTTTAGAGTATTAAGAAAAGTCTTTTAGGGGTACCTGGGTGGCTCAGTCAGTTAAAGCCTCTGCCTTCTGTTCAGGTCATGATCCCAGGGTCCTGGGATCGAGCCCCGCATCGGGCTCTCTGCTCGGCGGGGAGCCTGCTTCCTCCTCTCTCTCTGCCTGCCTCTCTGCCTACTTGTGATCTCTGTCTGTAAAACAAATAAATTTTAAAAAACTTAAAAAAAGAAAAAAGTCTTTTAGTACATTCACAAAATTGTAAAACCATCACCACTGTCTAATTCCAGAACATTTTCAGTCCCCAAAAAGGAAGGCTGTGCTCATCAGCAGTCACCCCCTTTTTCCCTGCTCCTGGCCTGCTTCTGGAAAATCTCAGCCACTTTCTGTCTCTGTGGATTTGCCTGTTCTGGATACTTTATATAAACAGGCATCACAGAATATGTGGCTTTTTGAATCTGGCTTCTTTCACTGAGCATAATGTCTTCAAGTTTCATCCATTTTGTAGCATTTAATACCACTTTAGTCCTTTTTATGGTTGAATAAGATTCCATTGTATGGATATATATATCTATATCTACATATATATGTAGATACAAGATACAGATATATATAAAACACATTTTGTTAATCAATTGATGACATCTGGGTTGTTTTCACCTTTTGGGTATTATAAATAATGCTGCTATGAGCTACACCCTTTTGTGTGACACATGTTTTCAATTCTCTTAGGTATGTATCTAGAAATAGAATTTCTGGGTCTCACAATTACTCTCTAATTTTTTTGTTTGTTTAGTTTTTATTTTTTTAAAGATAAAACGCAAGTCAGGTTTATTGGATTTGACCACAATCAGCAATGGTGATCTTTTTGCTGGTCTTGCCATTCCCGGACCCAAACCAATCCACAGCTTCCACAGTATTCATGCCCTCTTCCACCTGGCCAAAGACCACATGCTTGCCACCCGACCACTCGGTGTTGGCAGTGTGGATGAAGAACTGGGAAGTGTTTGTTTGGGGTCCAGCATTTGCCATGGACAAGACTCCAGGACCTGTGTGCTTCAGGATGAAATTCTCATCATCAGATTTCTTCCCATAGATGGACTTGCCACTGGGGCCATATGGCTTGTGACGTCACTACCCTGGCACAGAAATCCTAGAATAATCCTGTGAAAGCAAGGACCTTTAAAGCCAAATCCTTTCTCCCCAGTACTCAGCGCACGAAAGTCCTCTGCTGTCTTTGGAACTTCGTCTGCAAATAGCTGGAAGGAGACATCGTAGCCCAGAGGCTCGCTATCCACAGTGATGCGGAAGAACATGGTGGGGTTGACCATGGCTGGACAGTGCAGGCAACTCTGGGTGGCAGTGTCCGCAAGGCCTATGTTTCACTTTTAGAGGAACTATTAAACTGTTTTTTGAAAACGTCATGTCATTTTACGTTTCTGTGTGCAGCCACAGGGCTTTCAATTTCTCTACATCCTTACCAACACATGTTATTTCTGTCTTTTTTATTCTGCCCCTCCTAGTGGGTGTGAAGTGACCCCTCGTTGTGGTTTTGAGTTGCATTTCCTTGATGATTAGTGGTGTTGAGCATCTCTTCATGTGCTTCTTGGCATCTGTAAATATTCTTTGGAGAAATGTATATCTAAATCCTTTGCCCATTTTTCAATTGATGAAAATATCATAAAATTCTTTTTTTTTTTTTTTACAGAAAGCAAGGATGCCTCTTTCTTTCTTTCTTTCTTTCTTTCTTTCTTTTTAAAGATTTTATTTATTTATTTGACAGAGAGAGACACAGTGAGAGAAGGAACACAAGCAGGGAGAGTGGTAGAGGAGGAAGCAGGTTTTCCCACAGAGCAGGGAACCCGATATGGGGCTTGATCCCAGGATCCTGGGATCATGACCTGAGCTGAAAGCAGACATTTAACAACGGAGCCACCCAGGTGCCCTGAAAAATATCATAAAATTTACAAACCTTTTGTTGGACTGACAAGAAAAAGAAGAAGTTTACAAAAATCAGGACATTATCAGTCTCACAGGGAGTGCTTATGAACAATGGTACACCACAATATAGATCAATTGGATCTTATCAAAACTAAAAATGTGCTTCAAAGGAGATGATTACAGTAGAAAGACAACCATGGAATGGGAGAAAATATTTGGAGATCCTGTGTCCTGGGAGACCTGCTCTCCAGGATACAAAAAATCCTCTTACAACTCAATGATAAGGCAAATAACCCAATTGCCCTCAGGGCCCAAGATTCATCCATCTTTGGTCTTACACACAGAATCATGAATATTCGTTAAGTACACTTCTTTTAATAGACTTTTTCACTGTTTATAACAGCTAAGCTGTGGAGGCCTACAACGCTGATGTGCGGAAGTATTAGACACTGTGATGTCCTAACCGCGCCACAACCAAGTTACATCCAAATACAAGCCAAGACATCAAGATTTGGGGCTGGAAAACACACTCTCAGCACAATCACTTAAAGCTGCCATCACTCTGGACAAGGAAAAGCACCTCAAGTTCTGCTCCCGTGATTGTGAAAGTGAGACCCAGGGGACCTGGGGGAAATTCAGCTTCTTTATCTCTTGTTTGCTAACCACGTGTTCACAGCAGGCTAGAAGTAAACAGCATGAAGAAAGCGAAAGCAGGGAGACTGCCTCCCCACTGAGCTGCTGTAGCTCTTTCTCCTCCCAGTCATGGTTGGCCCCCCAGGGAAAGCACAGTCTAGAGCTGCCATCTAGGACTCAGACTCTGGCAGCCCGGCTTCCACCTCACCACTCCAGAAAGTTCCACAATGATAGATGCTCTCCTGTCCAGAATGATGTCAGTCTTCATCGAGCTCTACCTGTTTGAGGGTCTTGAGGGAGCGGACTGGTCCTCATTGCCCAAATCTGCTCCTTCTCTCACCTCCTGGGGCACTCTCTCTCCTGGTTTTCCTTCAGCTGTGCTGACTCCTTCCTTCCCTGGGCTCCCTTCTCCCACCAGCCCCTTGCAAGTGTACCCTAGGTCTCATATTTCATATTTTCTCCCTTCCTACCTGCTCTCCCTTGATGATTTTCAGCAACTTCTTCCTAGTATCATTCTTCTATAATGACCCAATTTCTGCCTCTAATCTCCACCTGCAAGCTCCACACCTGGAGCCCTAACTGCTCGCAGGGCACTGACATTGACAGCAAGACCTAGCAAGTATATCCAACTCAACGTGCCTCCCCAAACCTGCTCCTCCTCTTGTCTTCCTTAGTCCTCATATCACCTCGCCTGGAAATGCCAAGTCATTAAATATTCTCTCTCTCTCTCTGTCCCCATGCATTCAGTCCACTGTATCTCTCTCTCTCTTTTTCAAAGATTTTACTTTTTTATTTGTCAGAGTGAGCACAAGCAGAGAGAGCAGCACTCCCACTGAGCAAGGACCCTGGGATCATGACCTGAGCCAAAAGCAGACGCTTAACCATCTAAGTCACCCGGGTGCCCCATTATCTCAATTTTAAAAAAAAGAGGGGCGCCTGGGTGGCTCAGTGGGTTAAAGCCTCTGCCTTCGGCTCGGGTCATGATCCCAGGGTCCTGGGATCAAGCCCCACATCGGGCTCTCTGCTCTGCAGGGAGCCTGCTTCCTCCTCTTTCTCTCTCTGCCTGCCTCTCTGCCTACTTGTGATCTCTGTCTGTCAAAAAAAAAAAAAAAAAAAGACTTCATTAACACCATTAGGCTCTCGACCTCACCATTTTCTCCCAATTTATCTTATCAGTTCACTGCCTTCCCCATACACATTGGTTGTCTCTACCTTTAGCTCTAGTATTCCCTCTGTCTGGACCAATGTCCTTTTCCCCACCTTGTTTGCCAGACTAACTCCTATTCATCCTGCAAAACCACAGGCTTTGCTTTCCTGCAGAAAGCCTTCCTGAACCCTCCAGAGTTCATTACTTCTTCCTTTGTATCTTCTCTGTCCCTAGTACACTCTTCTAGTATTTATCACACAGCTCTCATTTCTTTGTTTAGGAAATGAGCTCTTTGAGAGCAGGAATTGTATCTTAAAGATCATTGCCTCTAGGAGCCTAGAATAGTTGCAATTAAGTAAAGGTTTATTGAATTGTAGTTCAAGTCCAAACTCTATTTCATGCTGCATATGGCATAGGTAACAGTTTTTGTTTTGTTTCAAAAAGCAAGGAAGAGATGGGTTCTTCATCAGACAGTCTTTGGATTTATTGCTACGAAATGATTCCAACTAATTTTTCCCCAAGGATTTCAAAAGGGCTAAGATACCTCAGCACTGAATCTCAACATTCCAGGCATTCAAAGCGCCATCTTACCAAGGGACTCTTTCTGGAAGGGCTGTCTCTATGCTGGGCCAGCAGGCATAGGCTTCACAGATGAAACTTCTTCATAAAGGCAGCGACCAAAGAAAAATTAATTGCTGCTCTCACATTGTGCTTGTGGGATCTAGATGATTCTATGGAGTTGCTGCTAATATTTCGGCTCTTGTCAACTGACCTAGGAGAAACACACTGAAATTGATCCACACCAGCCCTCAGACCTATTTGTGTAGGTCGCAGCAAAGATGAATTCTTGCCAAAATAAATGAGTGAAGAGCACGTGCTCACTGAGCTGCATCCAAGATACAGTAATCTTGTTTGTCTGAGATGTCCTCACTGTTCCTGGATAAAAACAGGGCAAATCTTAAAGCCCTGGCTCACTAGTAAGTAGCCAGACCCCTCCTGAGGTTGCATGTGGAATAACCAACATCACAGATACACTCCCCCATCCCCCATGTCATCTTGACCCTCAGCCCCTTTTCCCCCTAGCCATTTTGACCATGAAAATACCTGGATGCTTGGGACTTCTCAGCAAACGCAAAGCTTACAAAGCTAACAGAGGCTTGGAAACACAGCCTGTCTGCAGGCAGTGAGAGAGGAGGCGGGTACTAGGGATAAAGGATAAAACATGTTTCGGTTTTGAATGAGAGGAAACCACATTGTACCAAGACATGACAAAGACTCTGTGGAAGGGGGCTCCTGGGCGGCTCAGTGGGTTAAGCCTCTGCCTTCGGCTCAGGTCATGATCCCAGGGTCCTGGGATCGAGCCCCGCATCGGGCTCTCTGCTCAGCAGGGAGCTTGCTTCCCCCCCTCTCTCTTTGCCTGTCTCTCTGCCTACTTGTGATCCCTCTCTCTCTGTCAAATAAATAAATAAAATCTTTTTTTTTTTTAAGATTTTTTATTTATTTATTTGACAGACAGAGATCACAAGTAGGCAGAGAGGTAGGCAGAGAGAGAGAGGAGGAAGCAGGCTCCCTGCAGAGCAGAGAGCCCGATGTGGGGCTTGATCCCAGGACTCTGGGATCATGACCTGAGCCAAAGGCAGAGGCTTTAACCCACTGAGCCACCCAGGCGCCCCAAATAAATAAAATCTTTAAAAAAAAAAAAAAAAAAGACTCTGTGGAAGGCTAGTAAAAGATCCCCTGGGGAACAGATCTGCATGAGATGGCAGGAGAGGGTGTGTGTGTGTGTGTGTGTGTGTGTGTGTGTGCTTACACATGTAAGTGGGGTGAAAGGGGGGTAGGAGTGTGTGAAGTGGGGTGAGCAAGATAGGGAAAAGAGAAGTGGGGGTAGGAGGATAGGGGATGAGAGAGAAGGCTCCTGTCATCTCAGGGAGCCAAGCTGACTTCCCTCCATGTCGAGGGGCCATGCTTGCTGCTAACAGTACTTTATGTCTCCTTCTCCCTGTATGTGACCTTGTGAAAGGGAGTGAGTGAGTGGAGACAGCCCCAGGGGATCTCTGAAATGGAGACTGTTGGGCCTGAACTTGTCTCCTCACTACCTTTGAACCAGCTGGCCATCATGGGAAAGCAGATATAACAAAATGGGTGCATTCCAATGGATTTGAGTTGAAATGGAGTTGTCGGTCTATGAGGATCTTACTGTGCTGCAATGTCATGGTTCTCCGTGGTGAGCAGCAGGGCATTGGGGAATCTGAAAGGTCTGACTGGCCAACTAGGTGCAGTGGCTCTCTAGTGGGCAGCCTTAATAGTCTGCCTTTTCTGAGGGACTGCTTGCCTAAGGCTGGTTAAGAGTAAGAGATGCAGATTGGATGAGAGGCCTCTTACAAGTTCCTTGAACTCCCAGTTTCAGGCTTATTACTGCACATGAGAATATCTAAAAAACCATCTCTGGCAGATAACAGGCCCTAAGCTGGGATTATTAAAAATGAGGTTTAGAAAGGAACCAGGTACAGTTAGGGCCGTTATATGAGGACTAGGTCCATGCAATTGGACATAACTTGATAGAAGACCCATTTATAAGACAAATCTTCCTACCATGAAAAACCTGATTTTTAAAAAAAATTTTTTATTTATTTGAGAGAGAGTACAGAAGTGGAGGAGAGGGACAGAGGGGGAGGGAGAAGCAGACTCTCCACTGAACAAGGAGTCGGATATGGGGTTTGATCCCAGGACCCTGGGATCATGACCCCAAAGGCAGACGCTTAACCAGCTGAGCCACCCTGGCATCCCCAATACTCTGACTTCTCGGGCCAGGTCATAAAAATGTCATGTGCTTAAAAAAGAAAGAAAGAAAGAAAGAAAGGAAAGAAAGAAAGAAAGAAAGTCACGCTCTGCAACCTCATCCTTTTGAACCCCACTCACCATGCTGTCTGGAGGTCCATGCAGAGGACCACATGGAGAAGAACAGAGGCCCACCGCTCACAGCGAGTAGTCAGCCCAAGTGTGCCAGCCACTGGGAGTGAGCCATATTGAAACTGGACCCTCTAGCCCCAGCTGAACTTCCTTCGCTGACTCTTCTCACGAAACTGAAACTAATTGTCCCTGTTCAGCCCTGACAAAATTATAGCTCTGTGAGCAAGGTAAATTTTTACTGTTGTTTTAAGACACCAAGTTTAGGGGTGGTGCGTTAGACAGCCGTGGATAAAGGATACACGGCTTCATCACTACCACAAGGGAGACTCAATGCCTTTTTAACCTCTCTCTGGCATCCAACAGCTTTTCTCTCTCTGGGCCTTAGCTTTAGGTTCTGCCAAGGAAAGTTCTGCAAGATTCAGTTAATCACTATCTTCCCTGCTGACTCTTCTGTAGATAAACTGGCTTTCCCTCTGCAGCTCTCTGCCCCTGGACCAGCTGCAGTCAGCCAGAAAGGTCACTGGGTAAGAGACCCATAGAAGAGAACCATAGGAATGGCTGGCACTTGAAGGCCTATCCTAGGCAGTTTAGGTATTACTTAATATACATGTTAAATACTGATCTTTTTTTTCTCCTTTAACTTTATAAGTCTTTGCAATGTTAACAGACACTTAACACAGCTTGTAAAAATGATAGATTACTTCTCATCGATACATTATAATCTACTGAATCATTACCTTGGTGAACATTTAAGCTGTTTTTAGCAATTTTCTTTCTTTCCTTCTTTCTTTTTTTTATTCTTCTAAGTAATGATGCAGTGAACATCTTTTCATATAAAGCTTTGTCTCCCTAAGAAAAATATTTCTCTGTGAATGAAAATGTAACATCAAAAGGATGAGCGTTTTTCAAGCCTCTTAAAATGTATTGCCAAATGATGTGTAGAAAGTTCATATCCATTTATCTACCTGCTAATGGTGTATAACTTAAACTATACCACATCCTGGCCAGCAGTGAGAATTAACATTGTTTAAAAAATTGTTATTTCAATGGTTTGAAAATGGCATTCAGTCTTAACTCCGATCTGCACTTCTTTCATTAATACAGTTGAACATTTTTTTCAAACGTGTATGTACCTCTTACATTTCTTTTTCAGTGAGTTGTCAATATATATACATGAAGGTTCCTTCTCTGGGGCCTAGGAATGTTAATATAATTTAAACATATTTGCCCCAAGATTTTATCTCTTCTCGTCTCTCTATGGTGCCCCTCATTCTTCTTTTCCTTAATGTTTCATTGTGGTGTTTTTAACTATGATCTTTCTTGTTTTACAATTTTCTGTAGGCCATCTTTAGAGATTCTAAGAAGAAACATTTTGTTCAACCTGGTTGGAATTTAGAGATCTCAGTTTAAAACTTTAACCATCCGCGAAGTGAAATCTCAGGGTTCAGATGTGCCTGTCTCCCTTTGGACTGCATAATCAAATCCAGCACTGTGTCCTTTTGGATTATTTCGGGTTACATGTACATAAGAATCCAAGATTTTACTTTTATTATTTTTTCTTTCCTTTTCTATTAGTCAGGGTTGTCTACAGAAACAGAACCAATAAGAGCTGTCTTTCTTTCCTTCCTTTCTTCCCTCCTCTCTCTCTCTCTCTCATCTACCTACCCACCTACCTACCTACTGAGAGATTTATTGTAAGGAACTGGCTCACATGATTATGGAAACTGAGAAGTCTCAAGATTTCCATTTGGCAAGCTGGAGACTTGGGGCTGCTGGTGGCAGTTCTAGTCCAAGTCTGAAGGCCTGAGAACCAGAAGAGCTAATGGCATAGTTCTAGCCTGAAAGCCAGTAGGCTTCACCAGCAGGAAAAGCCAGTGTTTGTTCTAGCCAGTCCTTCAACTGATTGGATGAGGCCCACCCACATTAGGGAGGGCCATCTGCTTTATTCAGTCTACTGATTTAAACCTTAATGCATCCAGAAACAACCTCAAAGGCATGTGGAGAGTAACATTTGACCAAATACTTGAGCACACACTGAGGCCTAGTCAAGTTACACATAAAGTTAGCTATCATGCCTTCAAAAAAGTCTGTAAAAAAACCCATTAAGATGGCTATTATCAAAAAAGGAAGGAGGAGCAAAAGGACAAGGAAGAGAAAGAAAATAGTAATCTCTCTTTGAAGAGATTAGAGCTGTGGCCTATCCCTGGTCTGGAATGCAAAGTGGCGCTGCTTTGGGCTCAACAGTATTGTGGTTCCTCAAAAAGTTCAACACAGAATTACTGTAGGATCCAGCAATCCCATTTCTAGGTGTATACCCCAAAAGAATTGAATACTTGCATGCCCACATTTATAGCAGCCCTATCCTCAATAGCAAGTGAAAACAAACCAAGTGTCCATCAATAGATGAATGAATTTTATTTTATTTTATTTTTTATGTAATCTCTACACCCAACATGGCGCTTGAACTCACCATCCGGAGATAAAGAGTTGCATGCTCTACTGACTGAGCAAGCCAGGCTCCCCAAGAGATGGACAAACTTTTGAAAAGTCCTAGAAAGGAATGAGATTCTGATACACAGTAGGCCATGGATGAACACTAGAAATATGCTAAGTGAAATAAGCCAGACACAAAAGGGTAAATACTTAATCTCTCTGTGACCCAGTTTCCTCAATGATAGGTTAGGGATGATAATAGCACTAGTACCTTCCTAACAGGGCGGTTATTGTAGTTGAATGCATGTTAGGGACCTGTGATGTGTGTTTGCCACTATTGTTGTTGCTGTAATTGATTATTCATTTAAGTAAGTAATTGAGGAAAGGGCTCCTGCTTCCTAGTGCTTATAGTAAATGACATTGATAATGGCTAGCACATAAATGAATACTTACTATGTTCCAGACACCGTGCTAGGTTACCTAGCATACATTGCCATTGGCTCTTCTCATTGAATGCCATGAAGTAGGAACTATTATTACCCCCATTTCACTGCTGACAAAACTGAGGCTTAGAGAGATTCCAAAACTAGCCCAAGGTCACATTGCCAATATGTGGTGGGTTAGGATTTGAGGTCAGATGGGTTAGGATTTGAGGTCTATGTTACACTGATAACTCGACAAGCAGAAGTGTCTCTTAACATCTCTTAACAGAACATAGGTTAAACAGCCCCAGCTATCTTCCCCCATCCTAATGCTATTTCCTCCCTGTATTTCTGCACCCAGTTAGTTCCTCAATGGCATTTTTCTACAATTAGCATTAGCGGTCAAACCACTCACTGCTTTATTTTTTTTTTCCAAACTGCAAAATACTGATTTTTAAGATCACAATGATTTTTAAGATCTTTGCTCTCAACCCATATCATGGTTAATTTTACGTGTCAACTTGACTGAATTAAGGGATGCCCAGATAGCTGGTAAAACATTATTTCTCCATGTGTCTGTGAGGGTGTTTCTGGAAGAGATTAGTATTTGCATCAGTAGACCAAGAAGATTGCCTTCACCATGCCGGTGGGCATCCTTCAATCCACTGAGGAACAGAATTGGACAAAAAAGTCGAGGGAGGGAGGATTTGCTGTCTCTGCTTGAGCTGGGAAATCCACCTTCCCCTGCCCTGGCATAATAGCGCTCCTGGTTCTCCAGCTTTCACACATGGACTGAGCTATACCACTGTCTTTCCTCACTCTCCAGCTTGCAGACACATATTATGGGACTTCTCAGCCTTCAGATTCACTAATTCTTAGAATATTCTCTCATATATATCCTATTGATTCTGTTTCTCTGGTGAATCCTGACTCAACCAGCCCAGTACCACAAGCACACCAAGCAAACAAACAAACCAACAAACAAAACCCCCAAAAAGCCAAAGCACAAAACTTTGAGATCAAACTGTAAGGCAAACCTTTGGTGTTAGAAACTTTGGTCATTCGCAGTGAGTTGAGCGTCTAACTCTTGATTTCGGCTTAGGTCATGATCTCACGGTGGTGAGATAGAGCCTCCTGTCACGCTCTGTGCTCAGCAGGGAGTCTGCTTGAGGTTCTCTCTTCCTCTCCTGCTGGCCCCTCCTTCCCCCAAATAAATAAATAAATCTTAAAAGTAAAAAAAGAAACTTTGGTTATTTACACTACCAAAGACTGGTGTTTTCCAATGAAAACACACCTTTTAGAAATCTTGTAACAAGATTATTTAATATTTAAGGATCTTTGATTTTTATTAAAAAAAAAAAAATGGCCAAAAGCCAGGCTGTGGGCTGTGATAAGGAAGTGAGAGGAGTGCCTTACCAGTATCATTTCCTTTCCATTCAGCTGGACATAACCGGGGACATCAACACCAGGAAGGGATGCAGATGTTTCCAGAGAGCTCAGTTGTGGCAGAAGGTGCTGATGGACTCACAGCCATAATTCATTCATAATTCATATTCATCTACCATGTCTTCTGTGTGAAGCCCTGTGGCAGATGTCATAAATCCTGCCACAGTCATGATCTACTCCAGGGGATCTGAGGGGGACAGTTGGTTCCAGGGCATGAGACAATCTGAGGTACTCTGGACATCTGTGGCAAGCAGCATCAGTGACTACACAGGGAAAGTGATCTTACGGGGATTTCCCTGTTCAGAGTTTTTAGGGACATATGCTGAGTGGCATTTACTGCTCATTAGCCCAGATACCTCTGAGAGAGTCTGTGGAAACTACTATAAATCTCTTCTTCGAGCAGCATGCTGATAGCTATGTATATTCATGAGGACAAAGAAAAATCTCATACGTGTTTCTGAAGGGAGACATCAGCAAAAAGCCAGAGAGTTCAAAACGTAGCTGAATGTCAGCTAGAGCCCAGCGAACGAGCATGCAACACACACACAGCCCTTCTTGAGCCCTTGGCAGACATCGGTCATCAGTCACAGGAGAGGATCACTGCTTAGACCATGATCTCTGAATCAGGTTCAGCTTATGGCTCCAGGAGCCACTCCCTCTGCTTCAGCCCCGACTCTCCTAAAGAGAGTGCCAACCCAGTTAGTTGGGGACAGTGAGCGAAGTATCTTTACTTCGTGTTCCCTGCTCCTCCTCGTCCTCCTCCCGCCACCTTGCCTCAGGTTCTAGCTCTCCTTTCTCAAGGCACCCTTTATGCCATTCACTCTTGGTGACCCTCCATGGTCACAACTTGTCCAAGAGGCACTAGCACAGTTTCAGAGACATTTAGTATATTTAACAACGGGTGTGGCTCAGGTGCTGATCAACCAAAATGACCCCCTGCCCATGAACAACCATGAGGATAGCCCTACACGTGGTACACGTCACCTTGGAGAAGCATGGCAGCCAGCCAGAACGCTGGCATTTTCAGGCAGCTTTTGAAAGATACGCTGACTTGTGTACTCGATAAAAACAGAACTGTCTAGAAATTCCAAAGGACTTCTGAATTAGTGCGACTGCTTAGTCCAGATTTATGGCCTTGCTGATTGGGCCCAGCACATTCCTTGTCCTTATGACAAGTATGCGTGAGGCCGTCCTCTTCTTGGACCTTTAGCATTCCTTGGTTATCACCCCTCCCCCACCTCAGCCCTCCATAATTCTCCACAGCCAAGGAGTCTGCTCTTTGACCCATTTTTTATTTTGAAACATGCCCAGAAAATGAGGTGTTTTGTGGAGGTTCTTGTAGTCCCCTCTCAGTATTTAGGAAAAAGAGGTGCTGTCCTTTATCTCTGTCAGTTGAGAAGAAAAATAATAAAGAAAACCTCCATCTAGTAAGTGAATAATTATAACCCCCTTGGATGAACTGTACCTTAGAAATGTTTCTCAGTGTATGCTCCTTGAATCTTCAGCCTGTACTCAGTCCCCTGGTTTGTTTGTTAAAATGTTGATTCTAGGACCCCACTTCAGACCAGATGAAGGAGAACTTTCATGCAGGAGGGCCAGGACTCTACATTTTTAACTAAGGTCTGCAAACCCAAGGCTTAGAGATTTTTGGTCGCTCGGTCCAAAGACTTGCCCTTTTCTTGAACCCATTTCTTCACAATGAAGTTGTTAAAATTTGGAACATTTTCTTTTGTTGTCTTCATAGTAGAATTTAACCATGGATAAAACAAGGTATCAGATATGGAGATCAACACTGGCCTGTGTATCACTGAATACAAGGCCAATTGCTGGTTACTGCCATGGAGGGCAAATGAATCATTTGTTTTTAATGTCATGAAATCCAGCCAACATGGGTAATTCTTATCGACAGAGGGAGAATCAAGGATGGTCAAATCAGAGAGAATCAAGATGGTCCAAAAGAAAAGATAACCCAGAATCCACTTGGTGCTGGAGTACACTCAAAGACACCCTGTGACTTGGGCACTTGGTCTCACTTGGTGCCTGGCTTTGGGACACCTTCAGATTCTGTCACTCACTCTACAGACAGGAAATAGTCTTCAATTGATATCCAAAGTATAACCACCCAAAACAGACTCTTATAAAGAACAAACTGACAGCACTGGGGAGGTGGGTGGGGAGATAAGTGAGATAGGTAAGGGGATTAAGAGCACACTTATCTTTTTTTTGTTGTTTTTTAAAGATTTTATTTATTTGAGAGAGAGTAAGCACAAGTGGGGGTGGGGAGAGGGGAAGGGCAGACCAGGAGGGAGAAGGAGACTCCCCGATGAGCAAATAGCTGGACTTGACCCCACCCTAGGACCCTGGGATCAGGACCTGAGCCAAAGGCAGACACTTAACCAATGAGTAACCCAGGCGCTCCAAGAGTACACTCATCTTGATGAACACTATACTCTGATGAGTACAGAATTGTTGGATCACTGTATTATATACCTGAAACTAACATAACACTGTACATTAATTATACTGCAATTAAGAACAAGCATATTCTAGATTAATATATGTATCTTGTGGTTTTATTGTGGAAATGAAGCTAGTGAGGTAAAAAGACAATGGACTTTTGACTCAGACAAACTAAGTTCAAATTCAGATGCTGCTGGTTAACAGCTTGGGACCCTGATCAAGTGACTCATCTTCTCTGAGCTTCAGATGTCACCTATTTTAAATGGGCACAATACCTCCTCATAGAGTTACTAAGAAGATGTAATGCAATAATGGAAACGGAAGCACCAAACGCAGTTCCTGACACACAGTTTACACTCAGTAAATGTTACCATCCTTCCACTGAAGAAGCTAAGTAAATTTCCAAAGCTTAGCATTATCTCTGCTGGTCAAAGTAAGTTAATCATTGATGGACAAAACCGGGTCACAGAAGATCCAAGAAACAATAACAGGATTGTCCTTCAGCTCCATTTTTCTAAGCAGACTTTAAATCTATGGATGAGTACATTTCATGGATATTAAAAACACCAATTTAATGCAAAAAATAAGAAGGAAATGTCCTCAGAGGAACAGCTGGCGAGAATATGCCCTTTCACACTTGCACACAGACACCCAATATGTTCTTCCGTATTTCTCTCATGGACTATAGATCGGACCCAATGGGACTTGGTTCTTGGGGGAGCCACCATTCTAGAAGCAACACCAAATCTGTCTTCTCATGACATAGTACTCCGTGAGTTAGCACCTTACTCTAGAAATCTTCTGTGGCACCCAGTAACAAAAGTGCCACAAATCCCTGACAAGACTGCATTGTTGCACTGCCCTGAGGTCACACCTCTCCATGGAATCGGCCTGACCACAGCCGCTATTTCCAACAGCCTTTGCCAAATCCCTTGGGACGTAAGTAGAGGCAGGTATCCTTTCCATTTCACATGTGAAAAAGTTAAGACATAAAGGGGTTCGATGAGTTTTCTAATTCACATTTAGCCATGAGAACAGGACGTGAAACCTATTTTAAAGCTGGAACAAATGTCGAGAGAGCCAAGGGCAATCCCTCAGTCTTACCCACTCTGCAGGCGGGACAAATGGAGCAAGTGGGACAGTTGTAAATCTGTCAGCATCAATCTGGGCAGCAAAAATGGCAGTAATGCCTTTTTGTATTCCCCAAAATAAGTGTACTCCATAAGCCAATTGTTGAAATAAAAGTTAACATGTGAGAGAACATGAATATTTATTTAGCGAATATAACAAAATTTTAGGAGCTGTCAAAATCACAAACATCACGAAATTTTAAAAAATATTCTTTGTGTATTATATAATACTTGACATACTTCTATACTCCATTATTATTATTTTACAAGGGAGGGATTTGGGCATTATTGACTTCAAAAGAGTTGCATTTTGTTGTGCCGGAGTTTTCGCGTCTGAGAGACCACCAAGGAGCCAAGCACCATTGCAATCACACGAGGGTTTATTTGACAAGCTTAAGCTTGGGACCAAGTATAACCGACACATCGGAGTACCGACTTGGACCCAGAGCTTAGTTAAGGCAGGGGTATTTATGGGTTCCTGTTACTAAAGCAGGGTGGGGGTCTCTGAACTACAGCAGGGTGGGGCTTACTAAAGCAAAGTAGGGGAAAGTTCAGCCCTTGGGCACAGGGGTCTGAGATGGCTGCGGAGCTAAGATGGCTGTACTTACGCTAAAGCTAAACCTGAGGTGGGATGACCTTAATTTTCTTGGCCTCCACACATTTAAATCAAGGTGTTCCTGTGTTCATTGAAGAGTGATATGGAGGGAGGGAGGAAATTTGTCGATAGAGGAAGAAAACCAAGGCCAAAGAGGCCGAGTGATGGGAGGTGGGGGTGGGGTGGGTGGGATGGGGGTCCGCTAGCGGTTTACCGAGAGACAGGAGCAAGTTTCAATCTGATGTTCCTACCATCGTGCTTCATATTCTAAGGGCTAGAGTCACCAATCTGTTTGCCCAAACGAAAAGTAAAATGCTTTGGATTTATATAAAGAAAGTTTCATGGTGAGTCAAAGGCTTCCTGTTGACAAATAGTTGCCGCCAAGCTGGTACATTTGAGGGTAATGATATTTGCTGCTGGTGGTGTCTCAACATCAAGAGCCAGGTAAGCACAGCAGATAGAGGTAAGAGGCAGGTCTTAGCTGTTCAAAAACGTCTTTCCCCCATCAGCATGTGCCCAGACATTTCCACCAGTTGTCTCATCTTTGGGTTAAGACAGAGCTTTCATTCATTTGCTCATCCATGCACTGAAGCCCTGTGTGGGCCGGGCACAGGACGTATGGTGGTACAGAGCCCTCATGGAGCTCGTCATAGACTGGGAGAGATTGACAGGGAAGGGTTACAAACTGGTTGTCCTCAGTGGGGGTGATCTAAAAAGGAAAAGAGAAGAGCAAGGCCTCAGTTGGGGAGAGGGACTCTGAAGCGAGCCTGAAGGGTGGGAAGGAGTTAATGGAGGGCTGAGTGGTGGCGGGGGGGGGGGGGCTTTTCTGGGCTTTGGCAGCAGCCCTGGCCATAGGCCAATGCCCAGGGCAGTTGAGAGCTTAGTGAGTTCCAGGACTTGTCCTTGAGGCTAAAGCAAATCATGTGAGAGGCCAAGTTGTGGAACTGAATTGGAGACTGTAGTTGGGTCTGGGATCTTGATAATTAAAGACTGTTGCCTTACATGTCACAAATGAAGCCACTGGATAAGTTGGGAACCAATGAACGTTATCAGGGTGGCTAGCTCAGTGAGGAAGTGACAAAGGACAGTCAGATCTGATGAGAGCCAGAGAAGGTCTACTCTGGGAGGGACCCTCAGGAAGGAGCTCCATCCCACCATGTAGGTCAAGGCATTGGGTAGAGGTGGGTACAACAGGGGGCGGGAAAACTGACGGGGTGTCAGACTTCACCCAATGGCACAGCTGAGTCACTCCCTGGCCTGTGGGCCTTGCTAAGCTTGCCTAATCAATCACACACCTGCACCAGGCCTGGCTCTGAGGTTGAATGAGAGCCACAGCATCTTGGAGCTAAAAGGACCAGGGTGATGGTGTGGTTCAGGTCATTCGTTTTACAGCTTACAATTCTACAGCCCAATTCAGTTGAAGTGAAAGCCCAGAGTGGAGAGTGCAATCTGAGGGCGGCTTCCCGAGTCCCACACCCTGTGCTGCCCCACCAGCCTGAGCCTTGTTCCTGAGCTTCTCCACACAGTCTGGATCAGCTCTCAGTGAAACTGGGTCATACGCAATCCGAGGGTAAGGGCCCAAGTCATACTTGTTGGAATAAACGACTTCTGTGCATCCGAGCTTCCTGTAGTTTATTTTCTAGGTGACATCGATTGAAAAGTAGAGCAGACAACTTCAGTCCCACACTCCCATGAACTGGCGACTCATCCAGAGTCTTCTAAAGAATTGCTGTTTTGCCAGGGACAAATAATGTTTTGGGTAGAGAATATTTACAGGAATGAAGTACACAAAATGCATCATTTGCCCATCAGAGAAGCTGAGTATGATCTGAAATAGGTTTCTATTGATAGAATTTATTATTGATAAATTAAATACCTCGAGATCTACAGCACATTCATTTAAGGAGTAGAAGAATAGATGAAGGTAGATAAAGGGGCAAATAATAGATTATTCCACTTCCCGACATTACATTGAAGAAAAACCTAATGTTAAAAAAAATTTTTTTAAAGATTTTATTTATTTATTTGACAGACAGAGATCACAAGTAGGTGGAGAGGCAGGCAGAGAAAGAGAGAGGAGGAATCAGGCTCCCCGCTGAGCAGAGAGCCTGATGCAGGGCTCGATCCCAAGACCTCAGGATCATGACCTGAGCCGAAGGCAGAGGCTTTAACTGACTGAGCCACCCAGGTGCCCCTAATGTTAGAATTTTTAACATTGGGATGCCTGGGTGGCTCAGTCGGTTAAGTGTCTGCCTTTGGCTCAGGTCATGATCCTGGGGTCCTGGAGTCGAGCCCCACATCGGGCTCCTTGCTCATCAGGGAGCCTGCTTCTCCCTCTTCCTCCGCCTGTGCTCTCCCTGCTTGTGCTATCTCTCCCTCTCTCGCTCTCTCTGACAAATAAATAAATAAATAAATAAATAAATAAATAAAATCTTAAAAAAAATTTTTTTTAATGTCCGGGTCCAACTCTTGGTTTTGGCTCAGGTCATAATCTCAGAGTCGTGGGATCGAGCCCTGTGTCCAGCTCTGGGAGTCTCCTTGAGATTCTCTTCCTCCCTCTTCCTCTGCTCCTCCCCTCCCAATAAATAAATCTTTTTAAAAAGGAATTTTTAATGTCAAAACAAAGGACATGATCAATAACAACAGAATGGCAAGAATTAGTAAAATTAAAATTTTTGGCTCTGACTGTGTCTTTTAGAATTCTAAAGAACACCAGAAGGAGAAGGCATAAAAAGCATTTCCCTGAGAATATATGAATATACAGTGGGTGCGTGTGTGTGTGTGTGTGTGTGTGTGTGTGTGTGTGTGGGCATGCTGCCAATACATGAGCACAGGGCCATTTCCATGGCAACAGGGGAAAAAAGTATGCCTTGCCATGAAGCAATCTTCTTAGATTCAGACATACTTAGAAAGATCCACGTACTGAAAGCTGTGGAGGAGATATATTGAAACCAAAAGAAATACTATGCTAAGATTCTTTGAGATGACCCCCAGGAGGTCAGGCTGGCATCCCTGCCTCCCCAGCCGTTCTCGTGTGCTAGACCTGTCAGCCACCTCCAAGCAGAATCTGGGATATATTTTTAAACACATGGCACTCCATTTCCCCAAATCCAGCTTAGCTACAACATCCAACATGGTACCATCTACTGTAGCCCTTTTGAGTTCTCAAACCCGGCTGTGGGATAGAACAAAGGTCTTATAGTCATTGTTGCTGAGAGCAAACTCACAGGTTCCTGTCTTATTAAAGGTTTGTCACTAATTCCTCTGTGTGTGTGTGTGTGTATGTGTGTGTGTGTGTGTGTAGTAATAGGGAGAGGGATACAAAGAATCATTACGAGGGTTTGTTTTTTTTTTTTTTAAATCTGACTGTTCTGTTTTTTAAGATTTTATTTATTTGAGAGAAAGAGAGAGAGAGCGCGAGCAGGAGTGGGGTAAGGGGCAGAGAGAGAAACAGGCTCCCTGCCAAGCAGGGAGCCCTACTCATGGCTGAATCCTGGGACTCCAGGATGATGACCCGAGCCAAAGGCAGACATTCAACCAACTGAACCACCCAGGCTCCCCGGTCATCGGGTTTTTAAAAATGTGAGAAATTTGGCTGTATATCCAAAGTTCTTATAGCCATAGTCCTTGGTCTTGAACGTCTGACTTCCTTTCGAGATGGTTAAAAAGTAAAGGAACCTTAGTTTTCAGCCCTCCATTTTTATTCTTGGACATAGGGTTCACAAACTTTTCTTTCTCTTCTGATCTCACCTTTGACTGTAAACAAAATTCAACGTAAGAAAAAAATGTCCGTTTGCCTTAAGTGAGCAAGCTAATGTCTGAGGCTCTGCCCAGCCAGGGGTGAGCTCTTAGCTTTCCC
Source organism: Enhydra lutris kenyoni (assembly GCF_002288905.1). Taxonomy (NCBI): domain Eukaryota; kingdom Metazoa; phylum Chordata; class Mammalia; order Carnivora; family Mustelidae; genus Enhydra; species Enhydra lutris. The sequence goes on along the minus strand of NW_019154100.1, from coordinate 29,926,704 downwards.
TCACAGATTTCTAGCAGCGGCTCCTTACTGAGCCTTTTTTTTTTCCTGATTAATTCTCACAAAGAATAATCGTGTTGTTTACTTACTTCATTTTCTTGTCTGTTGGTGGCTAGACCTTCCAAAAATAGTGGTCCTGATTAATAAGAATGCTCTGAATATTTAAACATATTTGGAAGAGAATATGCCTCGACATTTATCCATAGTAGTTTTCTGATGGGAAACTTGAGTCATGCTTTCTTAACCTCCAGTCTGATATTGGTTGTACAGTTTGCCCCCCACCCCCAGCAAAGCAGGAGAATATGGATCTCCTAGGCTAGTTCCTGAGGCTCAGAATTGAACCCAGCATCAGAGCCCACTTTCTGGAGTGAGTTCCACTAAGAGTAATATTTTCTTAATAGGAGACCATTAAAGCATTTATTTGAGCAGAAAGCAAGATCTTCATTCAACTGTGACTATTAAAGATGGTAGGGACCTCAATAAAGAACAACATCGGGCTGAATTAGAAGACCGATCACTGGGTACACAAAGGTGAATGAGACAACAGCTTGCCAACATGGAGGGGTCAACCAGAAAATATTGCTGGGGCTCCTCCCCTACCCACACTCACTTGTGACACGAGATGGAGTGATGATCCAACAGCAGAACACTTTTATTCCCAGGGGATAAAAATACCAAGTCGAGGATGACTGCCTTCCTCACTATGTACAACTCACCTTCCTCTCCTGAGATAGGGATGTTCAGTACATCGGGCCACTTTTGTTTTCCAAGTTAGTATCTTAGAGATGAAACTGATAAGAAAAGCGAGGCCCAATCTCCTTTGAATTCTCAAAATCACAAGATGGTATAGTCCTAGGAATCAGGAACAGTTCACTAATATGTGCATTCTTTTGCTTCCTATTCTCCTTTTATTTGAATTTCCCAGTGGATTAAAATAGTTAAGAGTTCAGCTTGGGAAACAAAGGAGAAATGGTTCCTAAAACACCGTCACTCTCTCTGCGGACTGCACTCATGGCACCATCACGAGGAGAAAGTCATAAATGACGTGGCTTTGCCAGCCAGACTGGCTAATTTGCATGAATACATTGACTTCAATGATATAAGGAACAAAAACAAAGACTTTATTATGTTCTCTAGGTTTACCATTTGGTACTTTCTGTTGGGTCATTATGAGTGTAGTTCATTCCTAGCTGGCACTGTGGCTCAGTGTTTTTAAGTTGCCACTCAGGATCCCTATGTTCTAGTCCTCTGTTATGAAAACAACTTTTTTTTCACCAGGTTTCAAGTCTAACGACTTGGTAGCCCTGCAGTGGGGCTCTGTGTCCAAAGCATGTGCAGAATCAGACCTCTGCTCACCACTGCCAGCCGAATCAGCACTCCCTCTTACCTGGATCACTGCAGTAGCCTCCCAGCCCGTCTCTCTGCCTCCACCCTTGCCCCCTTAGAATCCACTCTCAAACAGCAACCAGGGTGGTCCAGAAGTCAGAACAGGCTGTTCTTCTGCTCAGAGCTTGGCAGGCTTTCCACCTCACTCAAAGCGAAAGTCAGGCTGTACCATAGCTTAGGAGGCCCACCATGACTTGGTTCCGCATTATAGTGGGACACATCTCCTTTTGCTTTGCCCCGTGCTCACTGCTGTGGCCACACTGCCTTCTTGCTGTTTGTTGAACACACCACATATTTCCTGTTCCCTCTGCCTGAAATGCTCTTCCCTGTGCAAGGGCACGATTACTTCTCTCCCTTTCGTGTTTATACTTGAATGTCACCTTCTCAAGGACACCTCCCCCACCACCTTATTCACAAGTATATCCCGCCTCTTCACCCCACTCCAGCACTCCTGGTCCCCTTGCCTGTGCCCTGAAGTTTCTTTTTCCCATAGAGTTGATCCCTTTTAATACATCACATGGTCTCCTTAAAGCATATTTTGTTTACTGGCTGCCTGCCCCACGAGGATGTAAGCTCCAGGAAGGGAGAGAGCTTTGTTCACCACGAAGCACAAAGAAGGAAGGGCCTGGCACACAGTGGGAACTCAGGAAATCTCTGCTGAATAGTGTCTAGAGTTATTTTCGACACACAGTGGGCCCTGCGTAGTCACTTCTCATCTGCAAATTAGAGACGCTAACAGTCCCTCCCTGATGAGGTGCTTGTGGAAATTAAATGCGAAAATTCACAACGTAACTCCCACAATGCTCAATACACCCGAGTTAGCGGTATTACGAAGTCGTCTTCTTTTACTCCTCTTCCCTGGGACCGCAACTTCCAAGTCCCTTCTTTTTTACCCCTTAGGATTCCCGGGAAGCAAAAACATACAGCTCCTCAGGTGAGAACACTTCATAAGCCAGACGCCATCTGCAGATGTTAGGGATTCTGATGCCCAGAAGAATGGGCACCCAGCTGGATAGGCAAGCAGCGGTCAGCGACCGCCACCAACTCTCCGAAGTTTGTCAGCAATTAGAGAAAGGTCTTAAGTCTTGGGGAAAAAGTTACCCTGGCTCCCGTCAGTAGCTAGGATCCTTTCTGTGGCAGAGCCCCTTCTTTGGGGCAGCACAGAGCAGAGGACCCCCCAGGACTGTATCTCGAAGCCCTCCTCTTTTCCATCCCTCCCCCTCCCCAGGCTGCCAGAACCTTCCCTTGCAGTGAAAGCACGAAAGCACATCCGTATTGCAAGGAGTGAAATTTGCAGTCTGCCCTATCGGGTGGTTTCTGCCCCTGGGCTGTTACTATTCTCAAAGCATTAAACTGTCTGCAAGTCGGTTATTTACAGAGCCTCTCTCTTCCAGAGCTGCTGATACATGGCACACTTTCTCTCATCTGTCCCATCGAGACCCTTTGTTTGCTGACAGCCGCTGGCTCTCCTGGGCTCTTACCTCACCTGGCACCGTCCTCTCCAAGCCCTAGAAGAAACAGCCCTCACCCGACACACCAGGGATGAAAGACAATTTCTGCTCGGAGCTAGCAACCTTTCTCTGAGGTGGCATCACACCGAGACAGGAAAATAAAGGCGCTGTTTCTTTCTCTAACTGGCTTTGTCTGAGGAGAAGTCAGTCTTTCAGACAGACTCCGGACACATTGCCACGGAGTTTTCCTCCCAGAGAAAGCGCCTCCTAATTGGACAAAAGAGAGAAAGGAGCCAGCTGCTGTTTTCATGATTGTTTAAATACCTATCTGCAGTCCAAAATGTCTCTTTGTTTCATTACTGTTGAAATGTGATTGCCATTACATTTTCTACTGACCTCCTCTCCACGCAAACTTGGGGGGGTGGATGGCAGGGAGAAAGAAATTCGTAAGGCACCCATTTGGTTTCTAAATGTATTGTTTGCATCTAGACCTCAGCAGCCTGGAAATATCCCAGCCTGGAATGTCAAACTGACAACGCTGTCTGTTTTCCTCCCTCAAAATATCATTTTTAACACATCCACAAAGGCAAGCCAGATTGTGTGGGACCCAGGTTTCAGTAAAAAGACGGGAGGCTTGCTGGTTCAGTGGTGGGCAGCGGACATTAAGGCGAACTGCTTCTGGGAGGGTTCAGTTTAGAAAAGATTAAAAGAATTCATGAACGTGAAAAAAATGTTGTTCCAACCCTCTCTGCTGACAGTTGATGCTTGTGCCGGGGGCTGAGTATTATACACAATGATTTGTGCAGCATTTCACAGTTTTCAAACGTTTCTCCCCCCACCTCGTATATCGTGGGACACTCCCAAGGACCCTGTGAGGGAGGTGAGGGCCATTGTCTTATCCTCATCCTATGGATGAGGAAACTGGGTCTCCTAATGAGGGAAACTCACAAATGGTCACAGAACAGCACCCCCCCCAGCCCTCCCCCCCACCCAGGGCCTATTTCTACCTTGTGTTGGTGGCAGATTTCTTCTTATCCCTTGAAGGCTGAATAAAATATCTCCCCTTCTCTGCGGCTTTTCCTGCTCCCTTCTGCTTGCCCCCTCCCCAAACTGTGAATTGATGTAACCAGTATCAGTGAGCAACCATCCTGCGTGTCCCAGGCAGAGACACGCTCTGTCCGCCCAGCCTCAGGTCCTGTGGCAAGGAGCTTGCGGTCCGTCTAGTAATAATGTGATGTCTAACTCCTGGGGTCCCTGAGGGCTGTGAGAAATAGTATCCCCCTCTACTGGCCAAATTCCACACTCCCTGAGAAATAAATCAAAGAGTAACAGCAGGTGATGCCCAACATGTATCATCTTTTCTTATGGACAAAAGTGAAGTAGGAGAATGTGGCTCCGTGGGAGGGCTCGGGGGTCCAACACCTGAAACTCCAAACTGGCCGGCTCTCCCTCCACTGATTTGCTTGCAGAGCTGGCCTGGGAGGGTCTCCCCCCAAGGGCCTCAGGATGGGCAGGAGCCTGCCCTGGAGCTCGGCTTCTTGCAAGGGGGGGCTCTCAAGGGGTAACAGGAGCTAAGTGGAGGATCCCACACCCAGTTGTTCTCCCGGATTTACCACTCCAGAGCAGATCGGGAAGCGAGAAGGCAGGTAAAGAGCATAACTCAGGGCAAAATCTCTACTCAAGGGAGGCAGAGAAGGGGAAGGTGTCCCTGTCTTAACTTTAATCTAACTTGTGCTCTCTCTGTGGGCTCGAACTCAGAACCAGAAGGTGGAGAAGCTCCTGTTCTCCCAGCAGAGCTGGCTGTGGCTCCCTTGCGTGGGGTCACGACCTCTGGGATGGCCCCTGCTGTGTGCTCCCGGTGTGTCTGTCTCCTCCATATCCTGAGAGATTCCACTAAGAGACCTTTTCTCGGGCGGCACCCAGTGCAAGGCCTGGCATCAGACAAGGCCCCATTAAAGCTTACTGAATGCACATAAATACGGTGACTCATCCCAGGCCACCCGAGAAGAGGGCCAGAGCCACACCCCTGACTCGTGGCCTGGTTCCCTTTTCGCCCTATGCTTTCTCAATGGTAGCTACACGGTGAGACATAACCTCTCTTCCCCAGCCCAGACGGTAGGTGTCGATTCACAGCTCTCTCAGGAGCCTCCCCCGTGTAATCTGAAATCGGCCCCCACACATGGAGGGCAGGGAGGGACCAAAGAAAGAGGCAGGCCACTCTGGGTTGTAGGTGGCAGTTTTAACAAGCAAAGGGAACTCACATAGGAGGCTTGTCCTGGGTGGCGGCAAGGTGAATGACTCTCCACCCCTCCCCCACCAGATCTTGAACGTTTATATGGAGGCTTTAATTAGGTGCAGTCACGTGGACCGGGCAGGTGTTCTCAATACCACATCGTGGTCTCTGTGCTCCTGGAGCAGCATCTGGGAGCGGGAAAGGCAAGCGGAAGTCATGTTCCCAGGACTGGGGAGGAGGCAAGGAGCCTCTGGGTCCAGCTTAGGGGCTGATGGGCAATCAGGTCTTTGTGATGACATTTCCCGTCAGTGGGGGAGGGAGTAATAGCACTAATAACAGCCAATGCTTATGAGGGCCCCCGCTGTGCCACAGGCCCCCTGGCATTTGCACACACATACCTTGAGCTGGGTACTAATATACTCTCATCCTATGGGTGAGAAAACTCAAGCTCAGAGAGGTTGAGACACCAGCCCAGGGCCACACAGCGAGTAGTAACTTTCATTCGGTGATGTGCTCCCAGCCCTCACGGAATTTCAAGAACGTAATGAAAACAAAGCAACCCCAAGACTAAAAATTTGCTTACAGAAATATCAGGGATGTTCCCCATCACCCATCTCTGCACAATGATGGTACAGAGCTCCTCAAAGCTGGTCTGGAAAGCAGTACCAGCTATGACAGTCAAGAGCAGAATGGAGAGTAAACTTTGAAACCTTGATGGGTTTGGCAGCTTGATGGGGCTGCTAGTTCACGGGATCTTCACGGGCCTCACGGAGCAGGCTTCTTTCACGGAGCAGGGGGAGGCCATTTGGATACGAACTCCCACAATGTCACAAGTGGCCTGAACTGTGTACTCCTATTTGACTGTAAATTTTTTTAAAAATTGCTTCTTTATCACCGTTTGCAGAGTCCCAACATCGTAGTGCTACTTTGGTTAGCTTGGGAGTGGATGAGGGAGAAAGTAGTACGACAATGGCCAGGAAACTTCTGTCCAGTTCTCTTTGCTGATCATCAGGGTGACCCCTGGACAGCTTCCCCTCGGGCAGCTGTGAAGTGAGGGGCTTGGGTTAGAGCCTCTCAGAGGCCCCTCCTGTGCAGTGTCCTATCAAGCATGTTCGCTACCAGAGCAGATCTTTCCTTTTTTTTTTTTTAGAATTTTAAAATTTTGTATTTATTGAGAGAGCATCCTTTTACATTTATATTCTATTATGCATGGGCATTTACACAGCAAAAGTAGGAAGAAGGAAAGAAGGAGGGAAAGAAAGAGAGAGAGAGGAAGGGAAGGAAGGAAGGAAGGAAGGAAAAAAAAATCGGTTCAAGTATTTCTAAAATTTCCTATGCTGAGCCACCCCTAGTTCAGTATCCCTCCCTTCCACCTGCCCGGTATTACTGTTCTTCCTTCCGTCAAGGCTGTCATCTCTGCAGCATGGCTTAAAGACTGTGTCACCATCGTCTCCAGGATTTTCTTCCATGCTGCTGCTGGTATAGTCACACAGGCTCTGCAGTGACAATACATCACGACTACGACCCAGCCAGTGGCGATGGGGACACATGTTCTGATTTCAGCTAGATGGAGATGTGAATAAAAACGTACCAATGTAGTTTGCTCACCTTCCTTTGCCTTCTCTCATCTTTGCTGATAGCAGCACCAGGGTAGCAAAACTTGATCTAATCAGAGCTTTTTTTTTTTTTTTTTTTTAGAGAGAGTGCCTGAGCTCTTGTGAGGGCAGGGAGGTGGGGAGATGGAGAGAGAGAATCTAAAGCAGCCTCCATGCCCAGCACAGAGCCAGACATGGGGCTCAATCCCAGGACCCTGAGATCGTGACTTGAGCTGAAATCAAGAGTCTGACAATTAACCAACTGAGCCACCCAGTCACCCATGAGAGCAAATCATTTTTTTAAAGATTTTATTTATTTATTTGACACAGAGAAAGAGAGAGAGAAAGCACAAGCAGGGGGAGAGGCAGAGGGAGAAGCAGGCTTCCTGCTGAGCAAGGAGCCCGATGTGGGGCTCGATCCCAGGACCCTGGGATCACAACTTGAGCCAAAGGCAGCCTCTTAAGGCGTAAGCCACCCAGGTACCCCTAGAGAGCGCAAATCATTTTTAATATCCTCCTCTATATAACAAAATGATTTTTAGCAATAATCCTATAGTAATCAGAAATTAGCACTCTCTCCTTGATTTCCTCTTTAATTTTAAAAAATACAAATTTTTTTTTAAAGATTTTATTTATTTGTCAGAGAGAGAGGGAGAGAGAGCGAGTGCAGGCAGACAGAATGGCAGGCAGAGGCAGAGGGAGAAGCAGGCTCCCTGATGAGCAAGGAGCCCGATGTGGGACTCGATCCCAGGATGCTGGGATCATGACCTGAGCCGAAGGCAGCTGCTTAACCAACTGAGCCACCCAGGCGTCCCAACAAATACAAATTTAAAAGAACAATTTGACTTTAAAAGTTCCCTCCGCTGTGGTGAGACATACCATGTATGAATGAAAATTTGCATCTGCCAAACAAAAATATCACACCTCTTAGTTCACAGTCTGTTAGCTGTTTTAATTTTCAATCCAAATAGAATTCCCAGAAATCACACAGAATTGAAGTAACTCCAGTTCCCTTTCTTTGTCTCCAGAGGCCCTGAGATCTCACTGTTGACTCAGCCCATGGTTTACACGAAGGGGAGGGAAGGACTGGGGGTGAGCTGGTGGTTTGCAGACAATTTGAAGGGGGCTCTCGGGATCCCAAACAGCTAGGGCTGGGGTTGCGGGTGGGCGTCAGAGCTGGGAATTCACCAGCGAAACACCATATTTATTCAAGGATCAGTAATAAAAACGCACCCATGTGGAACTTGCCTATCTAATAGTAAAACTCCGCAGTAACTGTGGCCGTCCTCTAGAACTTGGGCAACATGTTGGGGTCTGGGGAGCCTGCTGGATCACTGACATTGTCTAGAAATGTTGGCCCATGGTGATAATAAAGAGAAAATAAATTTTTTATTTTACTTGGGTTTTTAAAATAATTATTTTTAAAAATATTCTCTATAGACAATGTACCCTCTTATTGCTTGAATCCAGGGCAGACCACCCTGTACCACTCTGACGCCTTACTCTTTTTTTTTTTTTGAAGACTTTATTTATTTATTTGACAGAGATCACAAGTAGTCAGAGAGGCAGGCAGAGAGCGGGGGGGTGGTGGGGGAGCAGGATCCCTGCGGAGCAGAGAGCCCGATGCGGGGCTCCATCCCAGGACATGGGGATCATGACCTGAGGTGAAGGCAGAGGCTTTAACCCACTGAGCCACCCAGGCGCTCCCCGACGACTTACTTTTGATATGCTGCTGCTTTTGGCTTATTTTAGGGTATTGAAGACTACTTGGTTGGAAAGAACTTTGACCACAAGGCCCTGACACTTCCGGTTCAATAGGTTTTAGTTCTTGGCCAAGAGAGAAAAAAGTGCGATTAATTAATAATAGTCAACACTTACTGCCTGTCTGCTTTGTGCCAGGCCCTATCTCTGGTTTCCTTCCAAGTACAGTTTATGAGATATGTTCTATTATTTCTACTTTCAAAGAGGGGAACTGAAGCTTAGAGAGACCGCCTAAGTTCCCCAGGTCACACCCCGAGTAAGTGGTAGAGAATGAGTCTGGGCCCAACAGCCTGACCTAGGGCCCGTGCTCTTGACCTTTAAACTCTACTGCCTCCTACCATGCACCCATCAAGCAAAAGACAACACACCACAGTGGAACAGTAATCATTTGGGGGTATCTCTTTGGGGCCAACAACTAGAAACACACTATCTTATTTAATCATCACAACAGCCCCTGCAAGGAAGTATCCTGTGCCCCTTTGTACCCAGCATGACAAAGACATTCAGCACGTTAATTGCTTTTGATTACAGAGTACATGATGGAGCTGGTATTCAAGCCCTTCTGTGCTTTCTTTGTTTACCTCACACTTGCTTCCTAAGGCACCCAATGCTCTCTGGTACATTGAACCAGAAATATACAGGCACACACACAATATGAGAATACCCCCATGCACAAGGACAAGGTGCTGGCAATCTAGTTGGAGCTCGAGGCACTTGACTTCCCAGCCTGCCTTGCAGCTAGGGTGGCACCGTCCAGGCCAGTGACAGGTTAAGGGGAAGTCTGCTGGTGAGGGTGGGTGGGCTATGGGAAGGCTTTTGCTCTCCTCATAAAAGGGACAAACTCAGCAGTTGGGGACGTCCTCTCATTCTTTCTTCCCTGAACACAGATCTGCAGCAGCCATTTTGGAACCATGAGGTACAAGCCAAAGGAAGCTCAAAGACCAGCTGCCCTCATAGCACAGAGCTCCTGAACCAATACCAATGACCACCTGTCTCTACTTCTTGTGGGAGAAAAGCCCATAGTTATTTCAGCTTCTTTTAACCCAGTATTCTGTCACTTGCAGCCGGATACAACCCTGTTTTGGAAAGAAGTGAGTGGCCTCCCTTTCCTTATACCTGAGAGGTAAGCCTTTGATTTCTGTGCCTATTTGAACTGATTTTTCACCCTTGCCTTAAGAAAGATGGTATCCTGAATGTAATTTGAGATACCTTAAGAGTGCCTAACTGGCTCAGTTGGTAGAGCATGCGACTGTCTGTCTTGAGGTCATGGGTTCAATCCCCACATTACAGGTAGTAGTAGTTACTTTAAAAAAAAGATATCTTAGGGGCACCTGGGCAGCTCACGTCATGATCCCAGGGTCCTGGGATCAAGCCCCGCATGGGGCTCCCTGCTCAGCGGGGAGCCTTCTTCTCCCTCTCCCTCTGCTTCACCCCTCCCTCCCACTCATGCTCTCTCTCTCTCTCAAATAAATAAATCATAGACATAAAAAAAAATCATAGACATTAAAAAAATGTCTTTTGAAAAAAAGACATCTTAGGGATGCCTGGGTGGCTCAGTTGGTTAAATGTCTATCTTTGGCTCAGGTCATGATCCCAGGGTCCTGGGATTGAGCCCCGCATCGGGCTCCCTGCTCAGTGGGGATCCTGCTTCTCCCTCTGCCTGCTCCCTCCTCTGCTTGGGCTTTCTCTCTCCCTCTCACTCTCTCTCTGTGACAAATGAATAAATAAAATCTTAAAAAAATAAATAAAATAAGAAAGATATCTTGGTGCTGTGGGTATGACACTCCAAGTATCTCCTATGCCTGCTGCCCCTTCTGAGAGCAAGAATCGGTGGTTCTTCATGAATGAGTCCCATGCTTTGGACCAAGTGGCCCTGATTCTCCGGCCAAAGATGAGTTGACCCTGACTCTTGGAACTTCCCCGCAAGCACCCACCTGCAGGTCGGCGAGTGGCCCACGGGGGTCGTGGCATGCGAGCCCTCCAGCGAAGGTACTGTGTAGCTGCTGATGGGTGCACCTATGAAACGGAAGTTGCGTCATGCGAGGCAGAGGCAGAAACCATTAAGCAAGACGATCACAGACAACCAGCTGCTACAAAGCAATGTGAGTCAGAAACATAGGAACCAAGAGGTAGTGAGAAGGAAAGTCGAAAAGTTATAGGGTAACAAGAGGACCCTAACTATGGCACAGCCTTCAAGGCGGGAAGCCACCAATGGCTGCTAGTAAGGGAGTAAGAAGATGCAGGGTCTTTCCCCTGCTGACCTTCTAAAGCTCCGTGCATCATGGGAGCTGTTAGGATTGCTGACGGATCACTGACCATACTCCGTGGCTGGTGAGGCTGTGTCCTGTAGTTGACCTCCCCTATTTTGACAGAGCTAAAATAACCCTCCAGGTGGTCTGAAAGAGCTTAACCGATGTGTTGGCAACTCAGGGACACCATTTTCATCACCAGACCTCGGGGCGTGTTGCACATACACCCGTGGTGCCTGGAGGTTATAGGCAGGACGCCTGTGGGCCACATTTGGGCCAAGTGTCTGTGTTCCTTAGTCTCTAGATACCTTAAGATGTGTGTGCTCAGGTCTTTAGACAGTGTGTGTGCTCTAGGATCAGTCAGCCCCTACCCCCCTCTGATCCTGAGAGCTGCCCTACTTCACACACTTACATCACCTGCTTGACTCCCCTGGAGGCACGTGAGTGGCAACCTCTGGCTGACAAGGCAGAGGGGTCACTCACACTGCCCGGAGGTTCCATGCAGCCGACACCCCCCACCCCTGAGAGCCGCAGACCTGTGCTCTCTAGGCAGGACAGGAAGCTGCTGCTTTCCCAGAATCTTCCTGGCTTCTAAGGAGAGAGCGAGAGACCACGTGACTGGGCATGGGCCTGTTGCCACCCCTGCAGACCACAGAGCTGACGTCTTCTGTCACTTCATCAGCCACTCACTTCTCTACCACAGTTCGTAACTCCTGTCGCCACTTCTAGTCACATCCAGCACCACTTACCACGGTGGCTCTCGTCTCTCCTGGCCTTCTGGGGCTTTCATCATGGCTGTCTTACAGGGTGTCCATGAGGTTGACCTTCGTGGTCTGAACCAATTAGCGGGTGCTTTTCCTTCAGCCCAGCGGGCCACGAATCCTGGCCCTGAGTGGTTCCACGGATGGTGGCTCTGCTTAGCGGTGCTGGTGAGCTGGCCCTAGGGGGCTGTGCTTTACTATGCATCGGTGCCATGACTGTTGTCTCAATGGCTTCGTGAGTCTAGAGGGATTCCAGAAGCCTGAGGGATCCAGAAAATGGGGGTAGTGCAGAGGCAGGACTCGTCTCTGGAAATAACAGCCTGGGGAAGTGTTGGAAGGAGAGAGTACGAGAGACTGGTATCTGAGGTGGTCAACGTGTTTTCCTCCCGGCGAGGGTTACTGCACACAATGCAAGCGTCACAAAGAACACCCCAGACTGCAGAGGAGGCAGCCCAAGAGGAAGGTAGGGGATGGTGCACAGCCTGGCATCTGCACACAGGAGTGTGTTTGTGTGTCCGTGTGCGGCTGTGCACGCTTACGCGTGCATGTGTCTGTGTATGGGGACTAGTGCTGGGGAGCTGTGGAAAATCAAGTGAGGCAGGAAACAATCATGCAGGGTCTTGAAAGGTAGAGAAATCCATTGAGGATCACTGTAGTGGGTCGTTCCGAGCCACTGAAGGGGAGAGGGAATCAGGCCCAGGTACCCACCTATGTGGTGACCCAAAGGCAAAGCAAGGAAATCATCCCAGGAGATTCAGAAGGAGATTCTGAGAAGCCTGGATCGTTGGCTCAATTTGAAGGAGAAAGTGGAGGAAGCCGTCAATGTTGATGCCAAGGTTTTGAGCTCAGGGGTATATTGGCACCGACCACAGAATGGAAAGTTTGAGAGAGCTGAAGGGAGAGAACAAATTCTGTTTTAGAAGTGACATTTCATCCTTCGGAAAGAGACCTTCCTTCCTCCTTTATTTACTTGGATGACTGAGTGGTTGCCGGAACAGCTTTGCGTCTGGAGGGTGATGGAGAAACCTGGGGAACAAGGACAGGCCTCTCTCTTACCCTTGTCTCTAGGTTTCTCAGCCAATAGGACAGCAGGACCAGAAGTTTCCATGAGACATCCAGTGGCTGCTGGTCTCTCCGTGACAGCTCTGGCCAGAATGAGACAGACATCAACCAGTTAGTCCAAGAGAGGAGCTCAGAAGCTCATTACTTGATGTGACTTCAGAGGAACACCCACATTCTTTTGCTGACAAGCCGGCAGGAGCTGAATTTGGCCTCATCAGCACACTGGCAAGCAGCCATGCTGTTAAATAGAAACTGACCCATCACAGGAAGAAAAGTGAAGGGCAAGTGATCATTCCACTCCACATTCCTTGCCATACACCCCATCCCTGCCCTCTGTATTCAGAACACTTTAAAACTTAATGTAGTGAGACCCCTTCATTGTTCTGAGGCTGTTTAAATTTCAGCTGGGAGTTTAGGAAACTTTCTGGATCCCAGGGTCCTAAATGGGGGCTCCCGTGGTGGGCGGTCATGCCCTTGAGTTTCAAACTGGCTGTGCATTTTAGGGCACAGATCCACAGCTGTCTACTGGGCCTGTATAATCTCCAATGTTAGCAGGTAAACCTTACTGTAACAAGACCACTGAGTTCATTTAGGAACAGTTAGCTTTCCTCTGCTGCCAGGCATTCTGGAAGTCCTAGATGGTCCCCATGGCATCCAGCTCAGCAAGCAGCTGTTCCATGTGCTGTTCCATGCACACAGAGCTAACCTGGAGTGCCGGCTTTGCTTCTACCAGCAGCTCAGACCTGGGAAAACAAACTCACCTTTTTGAGTCTTGGTCTCCTTATCAGTAAAATGGGTGTTCTAATGCCTAGTTCAGAGTGTTGCTGTGATAAATACATTATATATAAAGGATGTGTTAGTTATCCATGGCTGCATAACAAAGTACCCCAAAAGGTAGTGGCTTAGAGCAACAAGAAGCATTCCTTGTCTCCTAGTTTCTGTGGGTCAGGAATTTAGGAGTGGTTCTGGCGCTGGTGGTTCTGGATGGAATTTCTCAGACAGTTCAGCTAGATGGCAACTAGAACTGTAGTCATATGATGGCTAGAGGGGAGCTAGAGGAACTGCTTCTAAGGTTGCTGATTGCATTAGGTGGATAAGCTGGAACTTGACAGGAGGTCTTGGCTCCTCTCCCCGTGGCCTCTCTATAGGACGGCTTCCGTGTCCTTGGTGCATGGTGCTGGCTTCCCCCAGAGCAACCCAGCCAAGAGACCAAAGCAGAAGTTGCAATGCCCTTTTATGACTTAGCCCCGGGAGTCGCATTTTGCCACCTCCCCTGTAGGCTATGGGTCACACGGGTCAGCCCTGATTCAGTATGGGAGGGGACTCTACAAGTACATGCCTCCCAGGAAGCAAGGATCGCAGAGGGCTGCCTTAAAAGCTGGCGACCACAAGAGCTTACACAGCTCCTGGCTAAATTGCAGCTCCTAAGAGGATTATGATCCTCTACTTGATATCCATTGCTCAAGAAAGAATGCTTCCTTTTCTTTGGCTCGGAAGAGCTGAGCATTGCGTTTCTACTCTCACATCTAGTGGCTCTCCAGTGCCATCCATGGTGAAGTCAGAAAGGGCAGCACCCCGTGGCCCCCCAAGAGGGATCCTTAAAGATAAACTCAGAAACATTCGCCTCTTCTATTTCCTTCCCCATTTATATAATCAGTCCCTCACAGCACGTCTTGATTTCTCTGATGATTTGAAAGCTGCAGCCAGTCGTGATCCGCGGGACGTAAGCAACTGCTGCAGCAGGAAAGATGCTGACTTGCACTTTCTGCTCCAGCTCTGCTAGGCAGAAAGCAGTGACCCATGTCCCCCTGAGACAAGAGCAGGGGCTGTGCTAGAAATGGAAGTGTGCCGTTAAGGGGCAACTAGAGGAGTGTTTATCAGCAGCAGCCCCAACTACCTGATAACCCTAAGCCACACGTCATGGGGATTTTCCCTACATCCTTACAGCTGGCCGTTACACATTCGGTGAGGCTTTGGTTGGCTGGTGATAGAATGGATGAGGACACCTCGGTGACAGAAGCTACCAGCTGTTTCCCAATGTCAGTTCTTTGCTTCCACAGTTAGAGAACCCCCAATCATGAGCTGGGAGCAAGATATTCCAGAATAAAAATTATGTGGATTAGGCTCCCTTGACAAAGTTCTGTCCAATGGGATGTAAATGGAGGTCATATAGCAACTTCTGAAGAGGGAGCATGTATGTCTTCTCTTAATCTTTCCTTCTTGCTGGAATTTTGATGAAACGACTGGAGCCCCAGGACCTATTTTGGACCATGAGGTGAACTTGGGAGCAGAAGCCACTTGTGGCAGAGCAAAAACATAGAAGAAACTTGGGTCCTTCATACCATAGAGCTCTCTTCCAAACTGGGCTGCCCGCCCAGAACATTAGAAAGAAACTTTTCAAATATATATATCCTTTTTTTGTTGTTGTTACTTTATAACCTCAACCAGCACAGCTTCCCATAGCAATGGCCATTAGTACAGTCCTTGACATGATCTGCCACCAGACATGCATTTCCCGGCTGCAGAAAGTCTGCAGAAATCCTAGTAGGAACAAGATAAACAATCATTCATAGTTTCATGCGACATTTATTGAGCCCCATCTACTAAAGGCATGGCACCATGAGGGCTTCAGATGAATGGGTCTCAATCCATGGAGCTCAACTACCAAAGTACATGGAGGAGGTCAAGCAGTTGTATACTGAATTTGTCGTGAGTTTCTCCTCTATCCTGGGCCCTGTTACCACCGCTTTGTTTTTTCATGCATTTGCCCTTCAATTCTGTCTTTCATTCATTCAACATTCAATCTAGGAAGAACTTCCACACCTCCAGCCTCGGGACAAGTGCTGGAATCACACTGACGCGCTGAAGCAGAGGTGGTAGGTGTCCCTGTGAAGTTAGGAGTGGAGGGTGACACAGAGACAGGTGGGTATACTTTGGATTCCTTTGCCTCTAAAAAACTAAAATTCTAATAACATTTCTTATTTCAAAAATGAGATCTATTCAATAAATGAACCAAAGAAAATAATCACATATAGTATAGGAACAAATATTACCAACATTTTGCCATTTTTTAAAATATAAATATCCTTATATACTTATATACTTATGTATCTTAATATAAATATATATATATATATTTTTTTTTTACATTGGACTACTTTTTTTTCCTGATTTGTTTCACTTAATATCATATTGTAGCCATTTCAGCATGACAGTAAATACACTCCTACAGCAATATTTTGAGAGCGACCATGCATCCCACTGGACAGAGCTATGTAATTTCTGTAGTCCCCTAATGCTAGACATATAGGCAGGCCTTAGTTTTCACTATTATAAAGAGCTACTATAATGGGTATTCCTGTAACTAAACCTTTTATATACTTATGATTATTTCCTTGAAATAACTTCTTAAAAGTAGAATTGCTAGACTAAAATGTATATATAATTCTAAGAGTTTAGGTACAAATCTAAATGAATTTTAAGTGGTTAGGCAAATCCAGTCTCCTCCTAGCAGGCCAAGAGTTCCCCTGATTTTTTTTTTTTTTTTAAATATAAGGACTTTGAGAGGACTCCCGTAACTTGATGAATCACTTACATCTTCACATGAATCATTTTTCAGACTGTGTTCCTCCCCAGAGGAAAGAGCAGAGCTCCCGAAGAAGGCAGGAATCTGGCAAAGGGCACAGAGACATGGGCCAGGCCTGGAAACAGCAGCCTTAGCAGAAGTCCTGCTCCAAGATGGGGCCTGCCTGACGCCTGCAGAATGTGCTTTGACCTGATAGAGATGCTCACTCCCAAGCAGAAGGCGCCAATTCAACTTCCTGGTCCTGCTGGAGCCGTTCCCTCTGGTGAGGACGGCACCACTTTCCTCCCCTTCTCTGAGTTCATCTTCTCTCCCCTGTCCTGCTCACCCTCATTCTTTGCCATCTGATTATTATTTTCCAAAACAAAAAGAGCTTTACGGGATTTTCTATTTATAAAATGATATAAACCCTTTGAAGTGATTTTAAAGACCTCTAGAAAAGGAGAAAGAAAAAAATAAAAATCACCTCCAAATTTTGCTCCCCAGTGATACAACCACTGTTAATACATAGCTGAACATCCTTCCAGACGTTGCTCTGCATTATATGATGCCTCCCGATTAGTGTTTAATCTTACCACAAATTCATGAGATGGGCAGCATTACCTTTCTTTTATAATTATGGGATCTGAAGTGTTAGACACGTCAAGTTACTTGCTCAAGGTTATAGAACTGGTATGTGGGGAACTGGGATTTGACCTGACTCATACTTACCCCAAAGCCTGCAAGTCTCAACCATTGTACAATTTCTCCAACTCTCCTGTTTTCCTCTTGCTGTAATACTTATTTGTGTAAATGGAGTCCCCTTACTTTCTTTTTTCTTTCATTCCAAAAGGTGCTATGGGCAAAGATGTCGAGGCAGTGGGCTGTAAAGTTTAACTCTTAAGTGACTGCTTACTGAATCTGTGACTTGGGCCTCCTTAACCTCAGGTGATATTCCCCATCGGTAAAATGAGGATTATCATACCTAACCTAAGGAGTGGTTATGAGCATGGAACCACACCACGTATATAAAACACCTGCCATGCGTTCAACTCATTAAATAGCAATTCTCATTACCTTTTGGGGGAGAAATACGGATCACCATTTGAATGGCAGTTCATTATGATATTGTGGGGATGTAGTAAGATGTATTTGACACACATTAAATATGATCTTGTCTTGACAGGCATTATCTACTGTTGACCATTGTCTGGCTTGTCACTAATGGGCATCCCAACACATTCATCTTTGCACACTTGTCCAGTTGCTTCCTATGGATAAATTCCTAAAAGAAGAATGGGATCAAAGTGGATGGATAAGACGAGTCTACCTTGTAGATGCGTTGTGCCCACTTACATCCAGAGGGGGGGTTCTTTGTGTGGGGAAATGGTTGCAGAGCAGTCTCCCCTCTGGTTTCTTGTTCTTCCTTCTCTGCTGCCTGTGAGAGGCAAGGCACTTTCTGGAGACCTCTACCACCCAAATAACTCTGCTACAACTCTTCCTTCCTTCCTTCCTTCCTTCCTTTCAGATTAAAAAAACCTGTTTTGTGTCATAGTCTGGACAAAGGGGTAAAATTAAGGGTGCCATCATCAGTTGAAAACAAAACAAAAATTGCTGGAACTCAGCTCTGCTGAATCCCCCTCCATTGAAAGCCCTGTGGTGTGCATTGGACCTATATGGTATGTTTGCACACAGGTGAATACAGATTTGTATTCTTTATATAGAAGAGGGTGTGTGTCTAAGGGATTTACACATGCATGTGAATATATATGTGTAACATATGTGACCAAAAATGTAAAGCAGAAAAATATAACCTTTTTTTTTCCTAGAGAAAGAGAGAGAGTGTGTGGGCTGTGGTGTCTGTGGGAGGGAGAGGGACGGAGAGGGACTCTCAAGCAGGCTTCCTGATGTGGTGCTCATCTCATGACCCTGAGATCATGACCTAAGCCAAAATTCAGAGTTGGACGCTTAAGCAACCGAGCCACCCAGGCACCCCATAACCCCTTCTTCTCAAGCCCCAGACTGACATTTCCTATGTAAGTATTAAATATGCCTTTGTCTCTCATGTTTGCAAATACTATGGAAAACTAAATACTTTTCTTCTGATTTTTACAGGCATTGCTGATCTCCTTGTGATACTGTTTATAAACATTTATTTTAGAGAGAGGAAGAGAGAGAGCGTACCGGAGGCAGGGTGGGGGGCAGAGGGCAGCCTCCCCAGGTTGCCCAGAGGCCAAGGCAGGGCTGGATCTTCTGACCCTGAGATCAAGAGTTGGTCTCTCAACTCGACCACATCACCTTGGCGCCCGGGACTTGTGACATTTTTTTAGAAGCCTGCGCCTCAAAACCAGACTGGGTGAGCGCAACGGTCAGAAGTGGTGGAGAGCGCCCACGGCCTTTGGGATGATTGGAAGTTGGATACTTGTTGTGGATTTCCCTGTCCGTCTACAGCCCCACCCTCTGCTTCCCTGAAAATCCCTCGGGCCACAGAAACTCAGCGCCTCCCATCTTAGACTTCGTCTACGTTGGAGAGATATAAAGAGGTTCCAATTTTTTTTTTTTAATTCAGTTTTACTCTAAATTTCTCAAGGAAAGGAGCCAGGCAGGACTCCAGTTGGGATGAAACTGTAATCAGATCACCTGGGTTCTCTGCCTTCAGAGAGACTGGGCTCTTCCAACAGTACGGTCCCCAGAGTTTCTGGTTTGGAGTTAAGGCCCTGGGACAGTGTGTCACAGTGAAGCCGACCATGCAGTTAGGCAGAGGACAGCCCTCTCTCTTTTTTTCAGTGTAGTTGCATCTGTGGTTTGTGTCAATTACAATAAGGCTCAAGCCATCCCACCTCGCAGCCAAACATTAACAAGGAGACGAGATAAGGTGGGAAGTCCATATTATTTTCATTTTTACACATTGAAAAACTTTCAGAATGCAATGTAAGCTGTAACGGAAATCCCCACCATCCCTAACATTTCACCGGATTCAGAGTTTGCAAACTTCAATGGAAAAGAGCAATGCATCGGGAAACCTGTGCTCGTCCCAGCGCTGGACGCTGGGTTGGGACAGCTCACTGTGCTCTGTCGACCCCTCCCTCCCGATGGCCACACTACAAGCCTTCTGCAACTAACTCATGGAGTTCCCACTGTAAGAACTGAAGTCCCAGGAATTTATCAGGGCAGGCCTGGTTTATTTGAATTGCCTGAGAAGATCTAAAAGGGAGGGGAAAGACCGATTTCCTTCAGCTAGCTGCTCCCATCATCCTCCTGAGCAGACACCATGCTAATTCTTCTCTGTCCACACAAACCAATCAGCATTTAAGTCCCGCCTGGCTCTCTCTTCAGCTCCTAAGTACCTCAAGGGAAGAAGATTCTATCCCACCCAGGTAATTCACTCCCCAGGTCAGAAATCCTCATTATCTGGGAGTTGTTTTCAAAGTCTACCCAGAGCCCCCTGCACCGCCAAGTGAATTAATTGCCTCTTATTTTGATCTCAGAGGAGATAAAGATTATCTCATTCACCCTGGCCTGACCTTGAAGGCTGTTTAGATTCTTCCCCTACTGCTGTGTTTTCTTCTTTCTCTCCCCAGCGAAGGAAAAGCAAGGATTTACTGTAGATGCTGTTAAGAGGAATGTCAAGACTTTATCTTCTGTGCTGTTTAAAGATGATCCTGCAAGAACAGAAGACTCAGAATGAGGCTGAGGATGGGCTCCTAGATGAGGGGGAGTATTTGCCTGTTGCGGACAAAGCGACAGACCACAAGGGCTCCTCCTGACGTTGATCACTGAATTGCCATCTAGTGCCCAGGAAAGAACCCGGGGAAGGCAGACAAGGGAAAACAGCGTTTCACAGCGAGTCACAGAGGCATCAGACCAGAGAAGGTCTCTTGCCACTAGCCCAGCAGGGGTAGGGACCGAGCAATGCTCTGTGTTCCAGAATCTTCCTTTGAGAATGCTCTAATGGTCCTCAGCAAACAAGACTCAGGGGTATATAGTATCACCCTCTGTATTTACAGAAAGAAAAATGCAAACACACTCTTCTTCTACCTTTTTGCATCTACATGAATGAACTCTTTATCAAAGCTCAGGGTTGTTTTTTTCCAGTGGGGCTGTATTATTAAGTTCCAGGACTGTGATTTCTACAGTGAGACTTCTATTTTTTGCTTTCCAGAACAAAAGGACTGCTTTCCACAAGGTGGGCCATTTTGAGTTGGAGGAGAAAATGGTGGGTTGGGAGACAGGCATGGGAAATTGGCCACCCTCAAAGTCTAAGTTGGCATACACCAAGGACTTCCGCAGCTCAGAAGCCCACTAGCCTCTAATCACTGCCATAGAAATGCTTTCATTGTGGCTGTTGTATATGAGGGCGAGTTTCCAAGCCCAGAGTCCCTGGCAAAGTCTTGGAATGCAGCCCACCTTCAGCTATGCCAGCCCTTCAGCACGAGGTCCTGGGCATTGGATCTGGGCACTAGGCCTGCTCTTGACATTAGTGGGGCCCAGAGCAACAGCTCGACTGGAAGCCCCCAACACTCAGCCTGCCCTACCCCTTTTCCCACCACTGGTTCCATCTTGCACTGATGCTCCAACCATGCCCCCACAAAAGGCTGCCTTCAGCCACAACCCAGGTTAATCAAAGAGCAGCCCATCGTTAGGAGGATGGATCTAGGGAAGAGATCCACAGAGGCCTTGCAAATTACGTTCTAACCCTGCAGGCAATTTTGAGAGTCTGGATAACCAGAGCATGTTCTAGAATAGGGTTGGGAGTATGAGCTCCAGGTGGCACATCCTCTTGGCCCCCCTGGTCTCTTTGCTCCATGGAGGAGGTACCGAGGCAGAGAGGGTCTGGATAGGGCCTTCTAAAACTCACTGTGTTTGCGAACCGTAGGCAAGATGCTTACACCATCTCTGACTCAAAGCCCCTATCTGTTAAATGGAAATAATAGTAACACTTATCTCACAGGCTGTTGTGAGCACTGGAACATTAGCAAATTCATGCAAAACACTTAGAACAGTGAGCGCTCTTAGGGAGCACTCGGTAAGTGACAGACTGCGTTCCAAGCGGGAAACCACACACTCCGCAACGACATTCACATCCAGTCCCATTTAAATACTCTTCACCGCGCCTCGTTGCCACAAACAGTGCTCTAGACCAACTCCGTTCAATAGAAATATGATGCAAGTCAATAAGGAATTTTGAATTTCCCAGCAGTTGCCTTAAAAAAACAAGAAGAAACGGGCAAAATTAATCTCACAATATATTAAATTTAACCTGCTCTAAGATATTATCATTTCAACATGGAACCACAATGAAAGTTACCACTGAGATATTTTATATTCTTTTTTTTCGTAATAAAGCCTCAAAATTGTGTGTATCTTATACTCACAGCAGATGACAACTCGGACTGGCCACGTTTCACGTGCCCAGTAGCCACACGTGGCTCCCGGTCACCTTACTAGACCTCACCGCTCTAGATCTTTGCTACTCCAAGCATGGCCTGCTAACCAGCTCCATTCGGGGGCTCACTAGAAATGCAGAATCTTGGGGCCCTGGGTGGCTCAGTAGATTAAGCCTCTGCCTTTGGCCTAGATCATCATCTCAGGGTTTTGGGATTGAGCCCCGCATCGGACTCTCTGCTCAGCAGGGAGCCTGCTTCTCCCTCTCTCTCTCTCTGCCTACTTGTGATCTCTCTGTCAAATAAATAAAATCTTAAAAAAAAAAAAAAAAGAAATAGAAATGCAGAATCTCACGTCCCAGCCAGGCCCACTGAATCCAGATCTGCATTTCCCCCAGACCCCCACGTGTTCTGCGTGCACAGTCAAGTTCGCATGGTGTTGCTGGTGAAAACAAACTGGGAGCTCGTGGAGAACAGAAAGGGATTCTCCCCTCTTACCTTTCCTTCTTCGTGCCTCTTTTTCCCTGTGGCTTTCCAGTCCTGGCTCCCTCTGTGAGACCCCTCCAGAGAGCTTTAAAAATACGATACCTGGACTCGGCTCCAGAGATCTTGATTTAATTGGTCCACGGAGGAGCCCGGGCAGCAGGCTGAGTTAAAGAAGTTCCACAGGTGATACTAATACACACCCCAGGCAGAGAGTCAGTCACAGGCTAGCCCAACACCCAACACTGGCCTCATTCAGTCCTGCCACGTGACGGGGTAAATACACCTGAGATTCTAACCTTGAGGTCTTCGCGGCAAGGCGGGTCGAGTAATGCAGCTCGTATGAACAGCCACAGCTCTGTAAAATCGCACAGGTAGTCCTCATTGTCCCACAGACTCCCAGGGATCCATGCCATATGTGAGAATAGTATCCCTCTGAGAAACGAAGGCATTAATTCGCCCGCTGCTGTCCATTCCTCGCTACACCTGCTAGCTCAGCTAATTCCCCCGGCGTGACTGAAACATGGGGGTCATACACAATTCGTACATTTATTAAATAACTGTCCTAATAAAAGTGCCCGTGTTCAACATATGGATATTGTTTGGTCCCTTCCAGGAAACAGTTGTTTATTGATAAATAAACAGAGAGTTACTGAATCCCTACTGTGCCCGATCTAATGGGGCTGCAAAAGTGTTTCACATGGGGGCGCCTGGGTGGCTCAGTGGGTTAAAGCCTCTGCCTTCAGCCCAGGCCCTGATCTCAGGGTCCTGGGATCGAGCCCTGCATTGGGCTCTCTGCTCTGTGAGGAGCCTGCTTCCCTCTCTCTCGGCCTGCCTCTCTGCTTACTTGTGATCTCTCTCTGTCAAATAAATAAATAAAATCTTAAAAAAAAAAAAATGTTTCACATGGCAGAGACTACCTTCGAGGACCTCGTCACCTTGTGGGGACTGGCAAGGGTCTGCCATTGGGGATAATCAAGTCCCATCTGTCCTTCAACTTTCTCCATCTGTAAAACTGGAAATAAAATCTAAAATCTTTATTCCCAGTACTTAGGATTAGCATTTTTTTTTTAACCTTGAGAAGTACGCTAGCTTCCTCAAGCCACCCAGTTTCTTCTCGCCAAAAAAAGCTTTCTGGATGAGGCATAAATAAATGTAATTTTAAATCACTGGGGCTCAACTTGATAACGTTTCCCCACTCTTTTAGAATCCTGTATATTTACCATAATAATTAAATGGCCACAGACAGGAAACATTTTTCAGCATGTAAATCACGAACACGGAAAAGGAAGGCTTCCTGGTACTCTATTTCCTTCCAGAATGGGGGGGAGTGGGGAGCGGATGTGCACCTGTTCCCACGCTTCCATTTTCTTGCCTGGTGGGGGCTCAGGGAAAGGCAGAAGAGGAGAACGGAAGGGCAAAGGATCCCAGCTGCAACACAGCACGCCGTCACCTGTTCCTTGATGTCTCCCACCCAGACGGCACTCCGGCATTCTTACTGTCACAGAGTGACTGCAGCTTGCAAAATGTATTTCATAAAGCAGAGTCAAAAAGACAGTGAGAGAGGCTAAGGGTAAGGAGGAAGATAGGAGAGAAGATGGCTCTGAAAGGCTGCTTGAGGGTACATGCAAGGACTGGTGAGACCCGAACCACAGCCGTTGGAAGCCAGGTGCTCATAAGCTGCCAAGGACCTGTATTTTCTCTGGGAGCCCCTTGGCTGCCCCCCCCCCCGGAAACTGATGGGCTTTCTGCCCAAAGCAAGAAGTCTCATTTAAAGGACAAACCGATTTGACAGCACACCGGCCATTCTGTCGTGTTGCACAGAGTCTTTGCGCGGCCACCTTCAGGAACCTTTTAACAGACGCCAGGTGGACAGCTGACAACTGAAAAGCCTCCCCCACAGAACCCATGGCTGGAGCTGGATGCCATCGGGGCCCTCCTGCACCCTCTTCGCCAAGCCCTCTGGCTCCAGCACGCAGCCAGGTGACAGGGACCCGGCAGGTGCCTCTGGGGCTCTGGCTTGCAATCCTTTATCACGGATCTGCTGCCTGCACTTCACTCTGGGAATGCAGACAGCAGCTTGGCCCCTGCGATGGGAAATGCTGGCCTGTCATCGGCCGTCCTTCTGTGCTTATCATCAGGAGGGGCAGAGCCGACCTGCTAAATGCAGGTGGGCAGCCGCACCGGGCAGTCTGGGAGCTGCCGCCTGGCCGGGGTGTAGGCACACAGAGCTCGCTGAGCTGGGGCGTTTTAGAAGAAGGTGGCAGAAAAGGGAAGTGGGAAGAGAGGGACTAAGAAGGAAGTCATTATGAAATAGAATCTCTCTGGGTTTGGAAGCCCGCGTGACAGCTCCAGGTAGAGAGGGAGCAAGCCTGTTATTAGGGCTGACAATCACAAAGGTGCCATATCACTCCAGGCAGCGCCGCTGTCCCCCCTCTAAAGCCAAGGCCAAGTGTTCCTGCATCAGGAGTGGCCCACTCAACCACAGAGGGATGAGGACAGACGCAGGATCTGCACTGTCAGAGCGTGAGCTGAAGAGGCCTGACACGTCCAGAACTGAATGAATGCAAAATGAAAGGATCAGGACGTTCATTATAAAGAAAATACAGCAACATAGCAGGAAATGTCGACAATTAAAGGAGAAAAAAAAAAAAAGAAAGAGAAAGAGAAAGGAGAAAAGCCATGGTATTCTACCTCACTAATAAAGGCATGTTCATCTTGCAAAAGCTTTTCTAGCCTTGGCTATACATATACATTTTAACGAAATTTTCAGTGTGCTCTGAATTTCATACTGCTTTTCCCATTCGTCCTTGTCCATAAACACTTCCCAGCATTCCTTCCTACTCTTCTTATCAATGGTAATTGCTATAGAAGATTCCACCTAATGGATATGCCCTAATTTACCAAAATATTCCTCCGTTCTGTAAGTAGATGGCTCTCTTTTTAAAAATAGCTTTATTGAGGTATAATGGGTATGTGATAAATTGTTTAAGATTAAAGGGTACAGTTTGATAAGTTGGATGCATGTATCACCTGTGAAACCATCACCACAGTCAATACAGAAATACACGTCTCTCCCGCCGAAGTTTCCTCCTGCCCCTTGGCAATGTCTGCCTCCCCTCTGAGTCATTTCTGTGTGATAGACTGTTATTCCGGTAGTCCTCGGTGCTTCCTGTTTTCACATCCTGAGGTAGTCCCCTCTCCTTGAATCTGGATGATCCTGTGATCTGTTTTGAACAATAGAATGTGGTGAAACTGACACCACGCTATGCTCATGTCTAAGCCTTAGAATATACCAGCAACTCATGTTCTTGCGCACTTGAGATGTTTCTTCTCGGAACCTAGCCACCACACCATGGGGAAGCTCAAGCAACCATGTAGAGCAGATATCTGGTCCACCAATAACCAGGCCTTTGGGCCCTCTGGGCATACCGGTGCTCCAGTCCACACTACAGGAAGCATGGTAGCCCAGCTGTTGTAATAAATGATACATTATTGTAGTTTTGGTGCCAAGTTTGGAGTGACTCATTAACACAATTGCCAGGAATTAAAACAGGCTGAGAACATTAGCAATTCTTGTTGGAATAGGCTCCCATTCTCTGAGAATGCCATGAGTACAAGAGAGGCGAGGCAGGATTGTTCTCCAACTCCATGTCACTCTCCAGTGATTACCTAGTTATTGCCTCCTTTACAACTAAACTTGGCAATGGGCTTACATTTACTGTCCATCCTTCCTCACTTGGAGTTCACACCTAGAACTGAGTTTTCCATCTTATCACCCCTTGAAAATGTTCTCCCTGGGTCAGCAAGGACCTCATAGTTGCTTCACCAAGCCACTGCTTTTCAGCCCTCGCCTTATCTGACTTAGCAGCTGCATTTCTCTGCTAATCTGTGATTTGTCTTTTCCCTATGTGCACTGGATAGGATAAATATCGATTCAGCCACATTTAAGAGACCTAAAGGAATAGTTGCTTAAAAACTGTAGGATTTTATTTCACTTTCATGCAAACACTGGACTCAGTATTTTGGCTCTGCTCTGAGACATTGTCAGAGGCCCGGGTTCTTTCCATCTTCTTGCTCCAAAATTCCTGGCTGTTTCACCTATGTGCGTGGTCCAAGATGGCTCTTCACCACTGCTTCATTCCACCACTGGAAAAGGGGAAAATGCAGAGGGGAGAACATGCCCCTTCTCTTTGGATGAATCACCTATAGTTGCAAACAGCACTTTTTTTTTTTTTTTTAAGATTTTCACTTATTTATTTAACAGAGAGAGAGAGCAGCTGGCAGAGGGAGAGGGAGAAGCAGGCTCCCTGTTCAGCGGGGAGCTCAGGACCCTGGGATCACAACCCGAGCCCAACCAACTGAGCCCCCAGGCACCCACAAACAGCACTTCTGTTGGGATCCATTAGCCTGAACATAGTCACATGGTCATACCTAGCTACAATGGAGGCTGGGAGATGTAGACTTTTTTTTTTTAAAGGATTTTATTTATTTATATGAGAGAAAGGGAGACAGAGTGAGAGAGAGCAAGAGAGAGCACGAGTGGGGTGAAGGGCAGAGGGAGAAGCAGACTCCCTGCCAAACAGGGAGCCAGATATGGGACTCGATCCCAGGACCCCAGAGTCATGAGCTGAGCGGAAGGCAGTTGCTTAACTGACTGAGCCACTCAGGTGCCTTTTTTTTTTTTTTCTCAAGATTTATTTATTCATTTTAGAGAGAGAGAGCACAAGTAGAAGCGACAGGGGGAGAGGGAGAGAGAAACTCAAGCAGACTCCACACTGAGCGTGGAGCCTGACATGGGGCTCAATCTCACAACCCTGAGATCATGACCTGAGCAGAAACCAAGAGCGGGATGCCCAACCAACTGTGCCACCCAGTCATCCCTGGGAAATGTAGTCTTTTAGCTGGGTGGCCATGAATCCTGTCAAAAATTCTACCACCATGGAAGAAAGAACCATGGAAGAGAGATGTTGGGTCAACTAACTTTCTGTCATACCCCTCTATGTGACTACTAAACCCAGATTTCTTCTGTGTATTTAGGGACACATGATTTTTTTTAAAAGATGGGATCATATCATATATATGTTTTGGTAATCAGATTCCTCCCATTAGTGTATCATAAGAGTCTGTGTCAATAAATACACTCAAACAACATGACTTTTCATGTTGGATGGTGGAATCTCATATGTATATGCCATAACACCCTTTATTAACCATTTAGGTCATCTCAATTCGTCCTTTATGAGTAATATTAGGATGAAAATTCTTGTGACTTCCTTAAAATCAATTCCCTGATTTGGAAATGCTGGACCAAAAATTATTTTTAATATATATTCTTCTCCAGACATGGCTTTTCTTTAGTCTAATGCTCAATTTTTCAACAAACCAGATTCAAGTGAAAGCCTTTTGTTAATTCAATTGATTAGATTTTTCTACCTCATTAAGGTATAATAACATATAATGAACTGCATCTTCTTCAAGTGTACACTCTCAGGCCTTTTAATAGGAATACACACCTGTGAAGTCATTACCACAATCAAGACATAGAACATTTCCATCACCACCAAAAGTCTCCCCATGCCCCCTGTGGTACTTTCCTCTCCACCCCGGGTACAGCATGCTGATCTGTCTTTTGTCACCACACACATTACTTACGTTTTCCAGAATTTTATATAAATGGCATTATATAATCTGTACCCTTTTGCTTCTGGCTTCTTTGACTCAGCATAGTGATAGGTATCAGTAGTTTGTTCCTTTTTACTGCGAGCAGTGTTCCATTTCATAGACATGCCCTATTTTGTTTATCCATTCACCCACTGATGGACATTTACGTCTTTGCCAGGTTTTAGTTCATATGAATAAAGCTGCTCTGAACATTTGTGTCCTAGTCTTTATGTGGGCATATGTTTTTACTTCTCTTGTGTGACTACCTAGAAATGGAATGACAAGGTCACACAGCAAGTGCCTATTGAATTTTTCGAATTTTTAAAATATTTATTTATTAAATAGACTTTTTTAGAGCGGTTTAACAAAACTGAACAGAAAGAACAGAGCGTTCTCATATAACTCTACAGCCACACACCCACAGCCTACCCCATGATCAACATCCCTCTCTGGAGTGATATATTTGTTGTAATTGATGAGCCTCCACTGACAGACCATTATCAGTCAAAGTCTATCGTTTACACTATAGGTCACTCATAGTGGTGTACAGTCTATGAATTTTAACAAATGTATAATCATATGTAGCCACTACTGTCATATCATAAGAATAATTTCAGTGCCCTAAAAGTTATCTGTGCTTTGCCTCTTTGCCCCTCCCTCCCTACTTGCCTCTGACAATCACTGATCTTTTTACTGTCTCTACAGTTTTGCCTTTTCCAAAATCTCATATAGTTGGAGTCAGGCAGTATATACCTTATTCAGATTGGTTTCCTTCACTTAGTAATATGCCAGTAAGCTTCCTCCATGTCTTTTCATAGCTTGATAGCTCCTTCCTTTTCAGCACTGAATACTATTCCGTGGTCCGGATGTACCACTGTTCATATATCCACTCGCCTGCTGAAAGACTTTTGGTTGCTTCCAAGTTTTGGCTACTACTGATAAAGAGGCCACAAAGATCTGTGTGCAGTGTCTGTCATTTGATTTGCAACCAAGGAGTACAACTGCCGGATCATAGAGTAAGAGTATGTTTAGTTTTGTAGGAAACTGCCCAGTGACCTTTTTTTTTTTTTTTAAGGATTTTATTTATTCATTTGAGAGGGAGAGAGAAAGCACAAGCAGAGGGAGAGGCAGAGACAGAGAGAGAGACAAGCAGGCTCTCTCTGGAGCAGGGAGCCCGACACAGGGCTCCATCCCAGGACCCTGAATCATGACCTAATCCAAAGGCAGATGCTTAACCGACTGAGCCCCCCAGGCGCCCTGCCAAGTGACCTTCTAAGGTGGATGTACCATTCTGCATCCTCCACAGCAGCAAACGAGAGTCCTGTTGCTCCACGTCCTCACCAGCAGCTGGTGTTGTCAGGGTCCTGGATTTTGGCCATTCTCACAGGTGTTAGTGGTACCTTGCTTTGATTTGCAATTCCTTAATGACAAAAGATGCGGAGTATCTATTCCTATGTTTACTGGCCATCTGTATGTGTTCTTTGGGGCAGTGTCTTTTCAGGTTTTTCTGCTCAGTTTTTAATCGGGTTATTTGTTTTCTTAATTTTTGAATTTTAAGAGTTCTTTGTATAAGAGTCCCTTTATCATCAGACATGTCTTTTGCAAATATATCTGGGAGAAATCCCAGTTCTGGAGCTTGTCTTTTTAGTCTCTTAACGTGTCTCTTGCAGAGCACAACTTTCTAATTTCCATAAGGTCCAGCTTACCAATGACTTCTTTCATGAATTGTGCCTTTGGTGTCGTATTTTAAAAAGTCATTATCAGGGGCACCTGGGTGGCTCAGTGGGTTAAAGCCTCTGCCTTCGGCTCAGGTCATGATCCCAGTGTCCTGGGATCAAGCCCCACATCGGGCTCTCTGCTCTGCAGGGAGCCTGCTTCCACCTCTCTCTCTCTCTGCCTGCCTCTCTGCCTACTTGTGATCTCTGTCTGTCAAATAAATAAATAAAATCTTAAAAAAAATAAAAATAAAAATAAAAAGTCATTATCAAAGTTAAGCCCAAGGTCATCTAGACTTCCTCCTATGTTATCTTCTAGGAGTTTCATAGATTTCCATTCTGCATTCTGATCCATTTTGAATTAATTTTGGTGAAGGATATAATGTCTGTGTCTAGATTCATTTTTTTGCACGAGGATGTCCAGCTGTTCCAGGACCATTTGTTGAAAAGACTACCTTTTATACATATTGCTGTCTTCCTTTGTTGATTGTATTTATGTGAGTCTGCTTCTGGGCTCTCTGTTTAGTTCTACGGATCTATTTGTCTATTCTTTCACCAATACCACAGTAACTGTGGCTTTATAGTAACTCTTAAAGGTAGGGATTCAGTCCTCCAACTTTGTTCTTCTTTCTCCTTTAATATACTATTGGATATTCTGGGGTTTTCTTTGTCTTTCCATTTAAGCTTCAATTTAAAAAAAAATTATTTTTTTCCTAAGCAGTCTGCGTGCTCTACTTGGGGCTTGAACTCACAACCTTAAGATTGAGAGTTCCATGCTCAACTGACTGAGCCAGCCAGGCGCCCCTCCATATAAACATTAGAATCAGTTTGTCGATATCTGTAAAATCAACTTGCTAGTGAATGCATTTAATATCACTGAAGCGTACCTGTGAAACCCGAGACCTGCCCATCTCCAGCCCTAAATCCGTGAATTCTCAGCTGAAGAGGAAGTGTTTTATTTCATTTCATTTGCATATTAATGCAAGGCAAATACCAGGACGGTGGGATGTGAATCCAGGAGAAAATGCCACCAGCAGTAAACACTTGGTTGAGAAGTTGAGCACAGCATGTTAGTGTGGAGGGCGCGAAGGTCTCAGTTGAAGAGACAGAAGGTCTGATAAAATACACTCAGCTCATTCCAAAGACCTGAGGACAGACAGAAATGTTAAAACAGACAGACAGCAGCAGGCTAAGTAGGTGTAAGGAGCAGACAGGTCATAGTCCATCTGAGATGCTGTCCATGGCTGTGGCCGTGGCCATAGCTGTGGCTGGCCGTGATATGGGAGGTGGGAAGATGCTGGCCGGGATAGCTCCCGGGCATGGCACAGAAAGGTTTCACACCTGCCCTGGAAGAGTGTGCAGAAAATTGGAACACCTCCTTAAAGGATATGTTTATGCATACAGCTTTGTTGAAGATTGGAGTGCTATCTAGATTTCCTTTTTTTTTTTTTTTGAAGACTTTATTTACTTATTTGACACAGAGAGAGAGAGATCACAAGTAGGCAGAGAGAGAGGGGGAAGCAGGCTCCCTCCTAAGCAGAGAGCCCGATGCGGGGCTCGATTCCAGGACCCGGAGACCATGACCCGAACCGAAGGCAGAGGCTTAACGCACTGAGCCACCCAGGCGTCCCTAGATTTCTTTTTTTCCTTAAAAGTAAAAAGTTTCGTTTCATATTGGCTAAGCCAGAACAAAGACTTCGCTGTAGATAATAATGGCAGTGTCTTTAGACACTATCACGGTCTGCCTGGTTCAAATTTTGGACAGAACGTGTATCAGATCCTCTCTGCCTCTTGGCCCTGTGGGCCTTCCTCTTTCCCAGCAGCAATCTCCCACTTCTGAGCTGTACACTCAGCCTTCTCTCCCAGCCACGCACTTGCTCCGATGGCTCAACCCACCCAGGGCTCACTACAAATGTAGAGACAGGAGACTAGAAAGCAAGGAGGTGCAAGGGAGTGGAAAGTATACCTTGAAGAAGCAGCAGACAGAAGATGGCAGGGGTCTGATGTTGGCGGTGGCCTGGGGGAGAGCAGGCCATAGTCCCCCAGCACATCCACCAGGGGCAAGGGATGGGGGACCACCCACCGTATTTGGGATGGGTACTATTCCCTCTCCTTAGTTTCTTTCCTTTCAGTCACAGTCCCATCCAGTTCATTCTTTTCTGGGGTCTGATTCTAGGCAAAGTGACAGTACTAGTTCCCTAAGTCTATCCTAACAAATTTCTCCAAACTTCGTGGCTTAAAACAACAGAAATTTATTCTCTCATGGTGCTGGAGGCTAGAAGTCTGAACTCCAGGTGTTGGCCGTGTTGGCTCCTGCCGAGGGCTCTGAGAGCGAATCAATGCTCAAACTGGGGTCCAGGGATCCTGGAGGATCTAAAGATATCCTCGGAGGATTCAAACGTTTTGTATTTTCACTTCAGTTATAATCTTCAAACACATTTACATAAGCATACTTGGCCAGGTCATCTGGATGACGCCTTAGAATGGGACACTGATCATCATTTCAGCAGAACTTTTTGTTCTTCTGTTTCTCACCTTTTGCTGGTGTCTTGAAGTGCTGTTTAATTGTCACAGACGAGGGGGAACAAGAACAGGTGCTTTTCCGTAAGTCCCACAGGAAGAGGTCACAGACACAAATACCACAGCGGCTGGCAGCTAACACCAATGAGGACCGCCAAGGGAGCGGAGTTGAGGTCCGCCTGGAAGCCCAGCTCTGGCGAGAGGGGACTTCCATTCAGCTCCAGACCCTGCAGCCCCCTGGGGCTAGAGCTTCCAGATTTTCAAGAGAAGCTGGAAGGGCAGATTTTTATGGGTAATGTCTCAATTCTCTTTTAATACCAACTAACTGATAAAAATGAGTCCTGAGGGTCAGATGAGACCTGTCAAGGGCTACACACAGCCTGCAGCCTTCCAGTTCACAACGTCTAGACTAGAGAAAGGTTGGACGCAAGTTGAACCATCACACAACATATGGTGGGTCAGGGATGCCAAGCTCAAAAGAACCACATCCTAGAAACTAGTATTTCAAGAAGTGGAATTAATTTTGGCAAAATAACATCATTAATCACACTGATACATTTTAATTTCGTTGGGTCTTTTTAATTTGTAATCTTGCCTTTGGTTTTATAGTTGTAAAGAATATATTTGTCAGTATTTAGAAAGTGTCCTAATTAAAGTAATTCAGATCAATGGTGGGAATCTATAAGATATCATCATTCTCAAGTCTGAGAAATCATGTCCAATCCTATCTAATCTTCAAATAAATCCTTAGGACTATGTATTATTATTTCTATTTTATAGATGAGAAAACTGAGACTCGAAGAGTCTCAGTGAGTTGCCCAAACTCACACAACTAGAACTGGAATTTGAACCCAGGCAGGGCTGTCTCCAAAGCCCATGATTTCAAAGCTGACTCCCTAATTAACAGTGCTGTATTTGAACAGTGTGTGTCTCTCCCACTTGAGTCCTCTTACCTTGATTTTGACCTTCCATTGCATTCTGCCCAACCAAATCTACACACCCTCAGAGTTTAGGGGTCCATGACTAGGAGAGGGGTCAAGACTTGGGCATCTGGGATTTAGGTCTGGGAGGGACCTAGAATTCAGAAGGCTTGGGAGGAATCTGGGATCAGAGCAGTTATCAACGACCTCTCAGTCTCCTTGGGTTTTATGGCCTTCGAATCTAATCACCATTTACAGTCCTGTTTTTATGGGTAAATATCATGGAAGTGCCGACAAACATTTGGAACCAACTGAATATAATCTAAACTGCTTATGTTCATATCAAGTCTGTTTGCTGAGAAGGTGATGTTTGTGTTCCTTATGAGTGGGTTAGCGTTCTCTCTGTCTGGCGTCCCACACTGTCCTCCCGGCTCTGTCTGCCACTTCGCGAAGGGCCTGGAATCAGAAAGGATTAGTGGAGGCTCATCAGCACACGTGGGCAGTGGGACCGGAAAGACATGCCTGGCTAAGACTTGAAACACTGCATAAGAAGAACCAGGAAGGAAATGCCATGAAATGTGAGTAGCGGCTGTCTCGAGGCTGGTAGCATTATGGGAGATTTACACTTGCTTCTTTATACTTTTCTACAACATCAATCCATTGTACTGCTTTCGAGATGAAGAAAAATTATTTGGGGATGAAAGAGAAAGGCCTGATGACAGAACTCACTCCCGGCAGCAGGGAAGGAGCGCTCTGGCCGCACACAGCCATCTGTTAGGTTTTCCTAAGTGTCCCCCAGTGTAAGAAGACAATAGGAGTCACAGATTGGATTTGGAGTAAAATTTGGACAATTGTGACGGCTGGAAGTGTTCCAAGGCACTTGTTAAAGATGTAGGCAGCGACATACTTCTTTGTTTCTTCTCCGTTGACTCCTCTCCAGCTGAACATTTATGCCTCCCTCCTCCCCCACCAAGCCTAGGCTCCCTCCCCCTCCCTCTAGTGACTGGCACTTGAAAGGAAGCTTAATGTGGTCCTCCAGAATACAGGTGGTGCCGGCTCCTTAATCCACTGTGGTTGTCCCTGGCACGAGTCTCCTTTTGCTACCCGCGGCTGCCACTGGCACGGGCTCTATACCTTTGTGGGGCTCTTCTCTCAGCCACAGGCTGCCATAGCGTGAGCATCGGGGCCCCTCTTCACTGACACAGGCCCTGCCTTGAAACCCTCTGCTGCAGTCAGTTGCTCCTCCTCTGAGGTGTTAACATAACTTTCCATTAGGGGCCCACACCCCCCAGATCCCCGAGCTCTCAACCACCTGTTAGTACTCAGGCTGCAACCCCTCCCAGGCCTTCAAAGCCCCCATCTCACACTCCCAGCCTCCACCTGCTCCCTCCCACCCTTCTTAACTTTGGGTAACTCCCAATCTTCCCTAGAAGGGTCCAGAATCACGAAATAGAGACCTGGGTGGGGTTGTCTTTTCCGCAACTTTTAAAACACAGAAAAGTCAATCATTTTCCGTGGGACAAGTGGGCACAGAACTGAAGAACAGAAGCCTGGCTCTTTGCTGTGAAGGAAAGGAAGGAAAGTGTTTTATTCTTTTCCTCAGGAGTCCAAAGCAGCAAAATAAATCCCTAAATGTGTGTTACATGCAAACAAAATATGCAACTCAAGAAATTACACCAACTACCAGGTGTATTGGAGGGTGGGGAACTGCGAAGGGACCGTCCCCTCCTCCCAATGTACTCTCCAATGCTGCGTCCCTTGCACCGTTTTAACTGTGGTGGAAGGCACATTACATCACATTTACTGTCTTCGTGTTAAAATGACAGTTGAGCAGCATGAAGCACATTCACATGGCCCGGCAACCATTCCCGACTGTTCCTCACCAAACCTTTTTCATCTTCGCAACTGAATCTCTTGACCCATTAAACACTAACTCCCCATTTCTGCCTCCCCACAGCCTCTGGCCACCACCCTGCCACTGTTTGTCTCTATGACTTCAACTACCCTAAGTACTTCATAAAAGGGGAACTGTACAGTATTTGTTCTTTTGTGACTGGCTTATTTCATTTACAGGATGTTCTCAAAGTTCATCAGTGTTGCAGCATGGGTCAGAATGTCCTTCCTTTTTAAAGGCTGAATAGTATTCCACTGTACGTGCGTATCATATTTTGTTTGTCCATGTTTATCCATCAACGGACATGGGATGCTTCCACCTTTTGGCTATTGTGAAAAATGCTGCTATGAATATTGATATACAAATATCACTTCCAGTCTCTGTTTTCTGTTCTTTCTGCTTCAACAGCTTTTTCGAAGGTCCTATATGGACACAATGGTTGTTAAGTCTATGTTGAAGATCATAGGGTAAAATTAAGACAGCAAGACACGGAGAAGCCGGCCCGAGTGGGACTTCTTTTGATGCTCACACCTCTGCTGACAGCAGCAGCCCAGTGAGCTTGCTTTGCCTCTGCCGTGAATTTCTCAGTGATTCTTCCAGGTAAATCACTGAAGGTAAGTAAATAAGAACACCAAGGAAAGATAACAAGCATTGGGGGCTTTCAATCTGTCCAGAAGTGGACTCAGGTGCCTTTTCCCAAACTTAAGTAATCTTGATGGATTCCTTTCTGAAAGTCAAGTCTTGACTAGGTGAGTCTCCAGGGCCCAGGTTGCCTCTCTGGCTTGTCACCATCTGAGCAGTGTGAACTCCATGAGAACAGGAGGAAAACCCACTGAGGCAGGGAAAAAGACACTAGCTATCTTTACGCCTTGGCTACTCCACCTCGAAGAGGGACATGACTTCAGTAAATGTCTCCAGACTTTTTTACCCACCCCCCTTTTTTTTAATTAGCTCAGTCTGAAAACAAAACCAAAAACAACGTAAGTTCTTTTTGGTCAAACCAAATCATTACAACATTTTGAATAGCCTCAGCATTAACAAAAAATAAGACCAAGTTTGCTTTCATTTTTGTTTTTAAAGAACCAAATTGGGTGTCTGAAATCTGAAGGATTTAACTCACTGCAACCCTGCACAGGGGTTTCCGGACAGAGCTTTGCTTGGCACCAAACAACCAGGGCAAAGGGAGGGGGAGGGGATCTTGGAGCCAGACTGTAACATAGTTGCCACTTGGGAGGTCAGGTTAAAAGTCAGTTCAACTGGAAAGTAAAAGATTACTTTCATATGAAGATAAACACGAATATAGAAAGGAGGACAAAATTTCCATTCAGAAGATGAAGAGGCAACTAAAACTTGAAGTGAACCAGCTGGGTCATGAGCCCCAGGACTTGAGGATATGCATGCACTCTTGTTTGCACTTCTGGAAACTTCACTGAAAAACATTTGAGAAGGTACTAGATAGCCTTGACCCCTCTCTCAATGTCATGACTTCTCAGCTTCATTCATTTCAGTGTTAGCCAGTATGGTGGCCCCTGTCACGAGCAAGCTCCAAATCTCCATGATTTAACACAAAAAGGTTTACATTATTGCTCACATCACATTCCAGTCAAGTGTGGTGTGGTAGGACAGACTCTGCTCCATGCTGTCATTCAGTGACCCAGGCTCCTTCCATCCTGTGGCTCTGTTGTCTCCTAGGGTTTTCGAGTCCTCTGCTGGGTTCTCTACATCCAGCCAGCAGATCAACGAAGAGAGAGGGTGTGGAGGATCTCACAGAAGCTTTTGGGAACCAGGCCTGGAAGTGGTATCCGTTGCTCCACCCACATTTCATTGGCCAAGACTAGTCACATGGTCCCTGCATGCAAGGGGGCTGGGACATGTCATCTGGCAGTGCCCACAGGAGGAGCAGAGCACACAGATAATTGGCAGGACCAGTAGCTTCTATCTCGAATGAACTGGCTCATAGTTAGAGCATATAATGGCCCATTCACAAATCTACATCAGGCTCCTGGGCACTCTGTGGTTGTTTATCACAGGCTCCTGTTCTCAAAGCTGCCAGGCCTCACAGGGGCCATTTTCTGCAGCAGGGGGGAAAGCAGCCCTTCCCCTGTTCTGTGACATACTGTCCACTGGGGCAGTGGGGAGAGGACTTAGCAGCTTTGCTGGGACATCCTGCCTTCACCCTCCACCTTACAATCTCACCCCCATATTGCAGATCTCTTTAGAAGAACAACTTCTCTAGCTTTTGTTGCTAATTCTTCTCTCTTAGAAGGGCTCCCAGACTGTCTGAGGAACCAAAGAAAGGCACAGCCACTTGTATCCTGTCCCCTTACCAGGAACTCTCCAACACCAGGCACCACTTCTCTCTTGCAGTCAAATGCAGAGATTCCAGGCCACTTAAATCAACCAAAGATTTGGGTCCATCTGCCTCAGCACGCCGCCATACAAACCAGGACAGGTCTGCAGTGCCTTGTTGAGGCTTAATTAGTCACCGAATTAATTATCTGTTATTTCCTCCAGTACAGATGGAGAAAAAAATGAACGTCTGTGCATGTGGCAAAATCAGAGAAGGTGGATTATAACTCTGAGACAGCATCCAGAGTAGCCTAAGCTTCAGGGCAGCACCATGATGGCTGCAGCATTAGGAGCTGAGAACAAGGCAGGCCTGGCTCAGAGGACCAACGGGAAAGTGTAATCTTAGGGACATTCTTTAGGAATCAGCCGCCAGCCTGCTGATAGACGCCATGTGTCAGAGTCCTTGGCAAGGGCACTGCTATTGAATCTGAAGTTGTGTGGGCTCCTTTGAAAATACCGGTGTCAATCCAAGTCTTTTATTGCCACTGCATTTTGATTTCTTTTTCTCTCTTATGTTTATATTTCTTATTGCCCACCCTAGTCCTGAATGGTTTACCTGCCACTTCACATACCAGCGACACAGATATTTTTAACCACAGTGAGGTCACATCCTAACATTATTAATAGCCCTTTTGTTAATTTTGAGTGAGAGGAAAAATTCTCCAGTTCTTTGTTTAGATCTTGATTGGACCTGAGTAGAAAAGTCATTGTATTTTCTCCTTTAATACTTATTAACCATCATATCATGCTAACATTTCTCTGGGGGCTTCAAATGATTTTGACAGAGTAGAGGATGGAGGGAATATCTACCCCCAATTTTTCCCTCTTTCTCTCCTTGGCCTCTTATGGTCCTCCTTCCACACCACTTCTTCCAAAAGAAAGCCACCTCATGGGTCAGTCAAAGTTCACAATGGACCATTTCTGAAACACTGCCTAGAGTCTGCCTTCTTGCTCCACGGCAAATCTGTCATCCAGCAGTTGGTCCCTTTTCCTCACCTGTATAATGAAGCGTATGATTTATTACAAACTTGGACCAAGGCCGAATTTCTGTTCATAAAACCCTGTCGTCTTTGGATGAACTGCACTGTTTAAGGGCCAAGATTACAAGGAAACACTGGCCCAGCAGCTCACAATGGTGGGAATTAGGAAATTCAGAACAACCTTATTCGACAGTGAACAGAAACATTCAGAACACCTAGCTTCTGAGCTGTTGGTAGAGGTGGCCTCCTTTTGTTCACAGTGCTAACATTTCCAAGCCTGGATCCTCATATATTTATTGAACGACTCGTCTTGAGATCAGTCCAATGCTCTTATTTCAGATCTGTCAAAATACTCCCTCTTCCAAGAAGCTCACTAAAATTAAGTGGAAGTGAAGTAATGATCTTCCTTCCTTCTTCTGCTGCCTTGGAACAGCCTCTCCTCTCACAGCACCAAAACTGGAACCAGCTATTTACTTCATCTCCAGATGGGTTCCTTTATCTATAAATGCATTACTGTAACATTTCCTAGAACACAAATGGCTGAAGACATCAGATAAAGCTGGCACAGGAGATATTTAAGAATAGAGACTTTGCTTTAGTCAACCTCACGTGTTCTATATAGGGCCCACTACCTGTAGGTGCTAAACAGTAGGGGTGTGAGTGAATTTAATAATAAATATGCCACTGGTTTTATCACCCCAAAAGACTCCGAGATGCTTTGTATGCTCCCTACCATGCTTCCGGGTTATTGAAGACTATGCTTGTGTCTCAAAAAAGAAGTATAGGGTGCCTATGTGGTTCAGTCAGTTAAGCGTCTGACTCTTGATTTGGGCTCAGGTCATGATCTCAGGGTCATGTGATCGAGCCCCACACTGGGCTCTGTGCTGGGTGTGGAGCCTGCTTAAGATTTTCTCTCTTTCTTCCTCTGCCCCTCCCTCAAAAAAAAAAAAAAGTATAAATAAGAGAAACAACTTGGACCTTGGAGACACAGTCACAAAGCCAGACACATGAGCAGCGGCAATGATCCAGCCATTGATTTCTCCATATCTGGACATTCATAGGAATGATGAAATGCTGCCTTGACAGTGACTCCAAATTGATAGTGACTCCACAGTGACTTAGTCACTTAGCTTCTACAAGGTAATCTTGTCTTTTAACCCCAAACCACAACGGTCAGAGCCACAGAACAAAATACCATAACAAGAGAAGTGCTCACAGACACAGCATTTCTCAAAGCATGTCCCACCCAGCCACGGTCTCAGGAGCTATCTGTGCCAGAAAGTGCTTGGGGGGGGCCAAGTGAGTTGGCCAATATCACACACTATCCCCCCATCTCAGGCATTACAATGTACACTTGTATGTTAAAGACTCTGGGAAGTGGGTCTGTTAAATAGATTTGATCACAGAAACTTATTTTCATATAACATATGTCACTTTTGCACAGAACCCACTTTAAGAAAGACATTGCCTCCTGAAGTTTCACTGATAGTGTTTTCATCCAGGTGGAGCATGGATCTGCAACCTGCAGTGTGTTTGTGCCAGAAACGGCATGTAAGGTCATTGGCTCCCAACACATTTTCCCTTATTTTACTGAAAGGTGACCCTGACCATCTGCCATAGCAGTTACATGTAGCTATATGCCTTGCAAGCAAGGCTTGGCAGGTAGACCAGAAAGACCTGAAAGTGGGCAACTTGATTGCATAGCCTTGCAGAGGCTGGCACCGTGGGGTAGAGCTACCAGCCCCCAGCTTGGGTCTCATTCCTAGAGATGCAGTAATGTCTTGTTGGTCAGGGATAGAGTCGTGGCTGGTCACAGGGATGGGGGGCTGCCCAGGAAACACATTTGACACTTAGGTCAGTAGCAGATCAGAGACTGGCATATTTCCTATGAATATTAGATTTGAGGGCATGTTCATGGAATGTGCTATTCCTTTGAAATAGGTCCGCAGCCTAGCAGCCTAAGTGTGGAAATGTGCATAATTTTCTCTGCAAAATTAAAATAGTCTCAGGGGTTATTCAGGCTCCCAGGGCAAAAATATGTACCACATATTGGTACGTGAGACAGGTTTCCTAATCTTGACTGCAGGAAGCTACAGCGCCCTCTTCAGTCACGGCATTGTGGTTTTTCTGGAGCTCTGGGGCCAGACCAAAGGGTTCTCTGTTGTGTTTCTCCCCTCCACTCTGTCCCTCTATGCTGTGTCCCTTGCCCATTGGTCAGCCTAACACCCACCTTGCTTCAGAGATGGAGACACTGCAAAAAGCTGAAGAAGTCAGTTCTGGGCCTTTGATCATCAAAAGCCTAAGTCTCAGGAGTAACAAGAAAAACCCAGGGTGTGAAAAGTAGATTTGGAAGAAAACCTGATAGGGGACATGGTTTACTCTCCTGATCCCCACTCCCTCATCCAAACTGGAGTTTTCCCAGTGGGAGAAGGAGAACAGATTGGAAGGAGTGGGAGGCAACTGATGGGTCTTGGAGGCGTGCTGTGCCCTGCTTTCTACTCCACACTGAGATTTAGAGAAGGCCAGGGAAGATGGAAGGATCTGGAAGGTGGGGGAGATTGGAGCGTGGAGATTTATGGAAGTGGCAAGATGGCAGAGAAGATGACTGCAGGCTTTACCAAGTTCTCTGTGAGGGCCAGCAGGCCACCAGGTACCCAAGAGTGGCACTAAACTCACACAGAGAGCGGGGACGGGAGGGGACATGGGGTAAGTCAGTGGTGAATCAACAACCGGAACATCAGACACGTGGACACAGGCACAGCTGGGACCCCTTAGGACCATATCAGCACCCTAGGGATGAGGAGAAGAGACTATGGAAGGAGTTCGAACCTCTGACAGTGTCACTGGGCCAGGCTGCTATTCCAGCATAAACTGTCATGTGACAAAGAAATCAACTCTCTCATTTAAGAGATTGTGATTTAGCCTGGCCTGTGCTTGGAGAGCAGACTAGGAGTGGGAGGCCACTGATGGCAGACAGACACACAAGGGCACTGAGGAGGAAGCTGGCTAAGTGTATGAAAATGGACTGGGAGGCTGAGGGAGATGCCCAGGGTTAGCCAAGGGGATAAGCAGGGCCCAAGGGCATGCGCTCACCCATGCCTCCCATCTTCTGTCTCTCACAATGGCATCCGGCACATTCTGGGGAAGATTTTCTGCCTGTCTGCTCTATTAGTCAAAACTCCTGATTGTCAATGAAGAAAACCTCACCTTCAATTAACTGAAACAAAAAAGGGAATGTGTCGGTTTGTGTAACTGCAAAGTAAGACATCCGTCCATCTCTGATGAGGTACTGCTGGGCCCAGGCACTCAAGTCCTATAATCACACTCTTGCTCTGATTCTCTCTTGCCCGTGTTGAGTTTCTGTGAAATTCAATCTCCAGTAACCCATCCCCCTGCTCCCTGACAGCGGATGGGGCTGAAACCACCAACCCTCTAAACTCTGGGTCCTTCTGGTGATCGGTGCCATCTGAGCCTCCCTAGGGGCTACACCTGAAGTCACCTCACTGGCATAAAGTCACATGTGATGGAAAGGAGCTTGTTATGAAACACAAAAGGCAGCCCTGTGATGAAGTTCCAAGGGTTTTGGAAACTCAACACCAGGAACCAGAGACAAAGGCCAAATACATGTCTTACTACACCACAAGAAAACCACATTCACGGCTGTGTCCTATGCCTAGCACAGTGGCTGGCCCAGTGCGCAAGCGGTCAGCATCTGCTTAGCGCAGGAGTGAGCTAACCAACGAATACATATTTCCTCTGACGTGTGGGAGAAGCTTCCCTAGGAGCTGGGGCTCCAGAGTCGAGCCACTTGGATAATTAATTGGAGCCCCTTGGATAATTAAAAATGGCTTGTGCCAGTCTTCTGGGAGAGCCCTGGGTGGATTTGGAAGTGTGTCTCTCCTCTCCACAAGAGAAGTGGGCTTTTGGTTGGCTCCCTGAATGGCTAGTCTTAATGTACCCCACGGGAAGCAGCTCTCTACAGGACAAAAGGGACAAAGGCCACCTTGTTTCCAGTTTCCAGGCCAGGTCTTCCCTCCTCCTCCTCCTGGGCAAGGTAGCCTCGGAAGGGGCTTCAAAGAGCTTGGTGCTCACAGCTGCAGGAACCTCTCAGAAGCAGACTCCTAGTAAATAAGCCACTGGAGAAAGAGACCTGAACCCACCAGGAAAGCTGTCACATGGCATTGCATAGTCCCAGTACTGAAGAGAATATTTATCCCCTGAAAAACTGATTCCCAGAATTATTAAAGTAGAAGGTAATCAATATAATTCCAACTAGAGAATTCCTTTCAGGAGGTTGGGGGATGGGGGACAAATAACCCTATGAATGATTCTGTTCAGACAATTTCCCATCTTTTGTCTAAATTAAAAATAAAATAAAATAAATAAAATATAGTCATGTTATTTCTGCTACTGCCATACCCAAAAGGCATGACGACCATCATAAAGAAGAAAGCTGGATCTTATTTCATTGACATTAATGTTCAAAGGATCATAAGTCAAAACAGTATTCAAAGTATATATAATTCGAATATATTCCCATCAAATAATGCAAATGCAAATGAAGGTGAAAAACATGAAACACTTGAAAACATTCATGTTTTCAGAGATGTGTCTTCTAAAAATTAGAAATTTATCTTTAAAATGAAAAGGCAAAATATAACATATACTATGTGAATGCCAAAAGTTTCAATCAAAATTATTTCAATAAAATCACTTTAGAAAAATAAAACTGTTCATGATTCTAGCGTTCCACATCCATCAAGCTGCCAATATAAGAAATGCATCGCATTTTACTCATGTTCTATCAAGATCTATATAAATGGGGGCGCCTGGGTGGCTCAGAGGGTTAAGCCTCTGCCTTTGGCTCAGGTCATGATCTCAGGATCTTGGGATCGAGGCCCGCATCGGGCTCTCTGCTCAGCAGGGAGCCTGCTTCCTCCTCTCTCTCTGCCTGCCTCTCTGCCTACTTGTGATCTCTGTCTGTCAAATAAATAAATAAAATCTTTAAAAAAAAAAAGATCTATATAAACGAAAATCATTTAAATGTAATAAGGGTTAATGTGGCAAAATGTTCCCCAGTTGCCATGTGCATCTGTTGTAAATACCATGCCAATCTGTGAACACCCCCAGACCCAGAATCAGGAATTGAAACTCAAAGAGAAGCAAGGATGCCCGGCTCCACCAGGAACCGGCCCTGGATTATGCAACAGCCCACTGCAACTATGCTCGCTGAGAGGAAGGGCTTGACACGTTGATCCATTTGCCATTTCGGTTAGCTCAGTACTTACGCGCCTCAAATCCTCCCTGCTCTCCAAATCCCTCTGTGCCCACCTGAGTCGGGAAGAATAGAAGCCCTAAACCTTGTTGGCATCCAGATGTGGTCTTTTTTGTGGACACAGTGCAGATGTGGAAGTCTGGGGCCTGAGACAGGATGGGGGGCTGTTCGGAGGTATGGGTCGCACTCTGCCAGATGCTGATCGGATCCCCAGGGAGAGAAGGCCCTTGTGCTCTTCAGTACATTTGTTTTTGTGTGGTTTGTGATACTGGGGCCCTCGAAAACAAGGGTGGGCAAACCTTCTCCGTCTAGGGCCAGAGAGTAAATATTTTTGGCTTTGGTCTTTACTGAGATTACTCAAGTCTGCCATCGCAATACAAAAACAGCCAAAGAGAGTTCCTAAATGAATGAGGGCGACTGTGCTCTAATAAAACGTTTTTGACCCAAACAGGCTGGATTTGGTCCAGTTTGCAGGCCTTTCTAACTAACACACGGGACTCTGAGCAGGGCCTCTCTGGTCTGGATCTAAAGGCAGCCTGACTGGTCCAGTCCCAGAGTCTCAAGAATTTAAGCAGTCCTAAAGCAGGGGATTCCTTTTTTTTTTTTTTTTTTAATTATTTATTTATTTGACAGACAGAGATCACAAGTGGGCAGGCAGAGAGAGAGAGAAGAGGGAAGCAAGTTCCCCGCGGAGCAGAGAGCCCTACGCGGGGCTTGATCCCAGGACCCTGGGATCATGACCTGAGGCGAAGGCAGAGGTTTAACCCACTGAGCCACC
This sequence comes from Enhydra lutris kenyoni, assembly GCF_002288905.1. Taxonomy (NCBI): domain Eukaryota; kingdom Metazoa; phylum Chordata; class Mammalia; order Carnivora; family Mustelidae; genus Enhydra; species Enhydra lutris. The sequence continues at coordinate 29,882,685 of NW_019154100.1, read as the reverse complement.
CAGGCGCCCCAAGCAGGGGATTCTTAAGAAATATGAAACCTTTGTGATCATCAGCTAAAACCCACCTGGTTTTTTATAGCCCCATGAAAGTGCTGGCCATGTAGCCATGTGACCTTGGGCAGGTCATTAAACCCCTCCCTCTCAGCTTCGTTCCTTCAACCTTAAAGTGATCAACTTGCACCATTCACTCTCTCAGAGCGCCATTGAGAAGAAGGTCAAAACAACAGGGATGAGTAACACTTGGCAAAGTGTGTTGCAGTTTCCCAACTTTTTTTGACCCTTATAAGACTCTTAGGAGGTAGTCAGTCCCAACCCCATTTTTACACGTGTGGAAACTATGCGGCAAAGAGTATGTAAGTAACTTGCTAACGGACCCTTGAATAGAACCAGCAGAAACCAGGTCTCAAAACCAAACATCTTCATTCCCAAGGTAGGGCCACTTTTGCCCCAACTCTGTGGGATCTCCATGTAAATATTCAGTGCTATGTGAAACCAGTGCTGTTGGAAATATTTTTTTTTCATCTTAGACCATTGACCCTCTGGATTATAATTCTCCTAATATTTAAAACTTATTATAGACACTAGATGCTCTGTCACAATGTCCATGACACAGTTGAGTTATTACTGAACAAACACCATTTATACCTATATCTTGGGTTGTGCCAATAGGAACAGAAAACATGCCAATTTTATTTTCTCCCCATATGGGCTTTTTCACTGGGCTGCCAATGAGCGAGCTCATTGCCAATTCAGTGGTGATTATATAAGCCTTGCTTCCTCTATTAGCTTCCCCCCAAATGACTCTCACCTGCACAGGTGTCGTATGCCTGCAAGGACATTCACGAAGCTCCTCCCCCAAATGGGGTTCTCCATTAGGCCTGATGCTGCCTCATTTACTCACCGGGGCTGCTTCCTGAGTGGTACACGTTTTGGGATTCTTCATTCCAAGTTAAAGTCCAATCTCTTTCATTGGAATTACTGTTTGTCACATAGCTCTTGAAACTGGGCTGTTTGACTTCCGATGTCTGCAGATGTTTCATAGTTTACCTGTTTTTGTGCTAAGGGGCCATAATAAGATTTATGCCCATTCCTTATTAAACATTTACATTTAAATGTAATTTAAATTCTATTAAACAGAAACATTCTTTCTGACATTTTCAATCCCACGAGCTCTATGCTTCCTCGTACTCACATTTAACTGTTCCCTCACAATGGCTGCCCTTTCTCCTACAGACTTGACAATTTTCATCTTATGGAGCTCCGCTCCACAGTAGCCACAGATCACATATGGTCATGAAAGTTTAAATTAGTTCAATTTGAAAATTTACTTTCTCTAGCCAAATTTCATTGTGCCAATGGCTATACTATCCTGGGCAGCACAGATATAGGCCTTTTTAATTATTGTAGAATGTTCTACTGCAGAATGTTCTACTGAATGTTCTAGTGCTATATGATGGATTTAGAAACTAATTTGGACAAACTTCATAACTGGTACAGATTCATTTGAAAACTTCTCTTGACCCACCTACTTTCTTCTTTTAAACTGCCCAGACTAACACTAAGACCAAGACTCCGGGAATGTCAGGGACCGACTGCTGATGACATATCATGTACCGTGCGTTGATCAAAGCCCTCACTGTATTCTCTCTCATTGAATCTTTATAATACGTTCATGGTGTTATCAAGATTTATTAGGAACCTAAGGCCCAGGGCCACATAGTAAGAGGCAGATTGGAGAGCTGACCGATGTCTCTCTGGCTTTAGAGCTTGAGTTCTCAAATGCTCAGTGATATCAACTCCTCACCCTCATCTTCCTCTGCCCTCTACCCTGATGTGGACCTGGCTAGGCAACCCAGGGATGGGGCCAAGGCCAAACGTCATGCTGGAGGGGTGCCCCGCCAAAATCGAGGGCAGAGCAGGACATCAGCAGGCAGCATGGGGGTATCTGGTCTGGGGAGATGAGCCCAGGCTAATTTTATGCCAAAACGGAAGTAGTGTCTTTATGACACAAAGTACCGAGGCTTTTTACAACCTGGATACCTTTCCACTGGAGACACTCAAATAAGAAAAATCCCTAGTGGATCTTCTAGGATCAGTGAGTAAAATTTGACATTAACCAAAAGAACCGAATGAGTGGGGTGCTTCTTCTCATTACTCTTTTTCATTTTTTTCTTTAGGAAAACACTTATTTTCTTGCACGGGCCCCGGGTGCCAGCTATCACCACAGTCTGTGTTTCACACACTTTCTCTGGGCCAGCGCTAGGAGACGACTGGCCACGGCCACCCGTTCCAAACAGTCCATATGTCTGCCCTGAATGCTGACTTCCTACTTTGAGGCTTACATTTCATTTTGGTTTTAATGCAAACCAATATGCAGATTAGAGAGCCAGAAATTGTGTCTCTGGGAGGCAGCCTGGAGGTTTTCTTGAGCTCACTGTGAAAACCGTGTTTCACAACAGTCATGAATTTCTTATTAGCCTTTCTTTCCCAGCATTCCTTTCTTCCCTTATACTTTTTCTTTCTTTCACATGATTCTTTGAAATTTGGCAGGCTAGCTATCAGGATTACTTATGCTATTACTTTTTTTTTTTAATAGGTCATAACTTTGCCGGAGTGAGCAAATCCAAATTGGGATAAGTTACAAAGAGTGTCCTCCCAAATAAGGCCCAGGATGCAAAGCACTTTTTCTTACAATCAGTGTTACATGATCTCCAGGATTGGATGTGGCCTCCTCAAGCCTACTCTAGAAGGAAGGGTCCTAGATGACAGAATGGAGAACTGCAGAAACCTGCCTCCCAGAACCGTGGTCTCTTGGACCTAAATATGGTGTTCCAGCTCCAGTAATGAGACCATTCATTAAGCATCCACCTGGCAAATCAGACACATTGGGTAATTAGCAGTAATGAGTAAGAACACAAGAGCAGACCAGTTTAAAAACCCTCTGCCTATTAGTCACATTTGCAAGTTACCAATTACCAAATGCCAGCCAAATTTTGTCCATATTCAAGAATTCAAAAAAGATCTATTGAGAAGGCAGACTTTTGAGATCATGATGTCAGAGCTGGGCTGAACTGCATGAGTGAGTCAGAATGGAAATTAGTCACTAGGTCAACAGACAGAGTGAATAATATAAGATAATAAGACTTGGAAGAGTCAGAACCAATGGGCTGAGACATAGAAGAGTCATATGGCCAAAGCTAAATTTCAAGATTTCAAGACTTGGACAAAATGGTTACTAGACTTAATAATGCTGAGTGAGCTGTAGGTTCTGAGAATCACGGACCATGCCTCTTTCTACTTCCTGCTGTATCCCCAGCACCAAATAGGACCCAGCATATTCAGTAAGTTTTTGTAAATGAATGAAGCAATCAATCAATCAAGTGAGATTTGTCTTCTATCTTTTGTCACCGTACACCTCTCTTGGTCAAATATCTCCAGGGTATCCTGAGAAGTTGGTAGCATCCCAGGTACCCCAGATAGGCAGACCTCAGTAAACTGTGGTCTATTCTTCAAGCATTCCTGTTTTTTGTCTCATCTTTCTGCTCGCCCTCAAACCTCAAAGTATGTTGGAACCCTCCCTCTCAGAGCTAGTTCATTTCATTAACTCCTTTGTACTGGGTCAATGAGTGAAAATAAATATATGGCAATAAGTGTGCCCATCCCCTCCTTATAGCACATTTTAATTTTAATGTTATGGTGAAGAGTGAGGACTTTGGAATCACACCTGGACTGGAATCGTCCACTCAATAGCTTTAAGACCTTGAGCAAGTTATTTAGATTCTCTAAGCCTTCATTTCCTCATCTATAAATAGGGGTTATAAATAGCACAATCCCTACCTCACAGCCTACTTAGGAGCGGGAAGTAAAACTACGCAAGTAAAGTGCCTAGCACAGTGCCTGTCCCATGGAAAGTGCACATGAAATCAGTGGGTTCTCCAAGCGTTGTCCCCAGATTCCAGCATCAGCATCCCTAGGAGCTGGTCACAACTGCAAATTCTCAGTCCCACCCCAAAACAACGGAGTCAGAAACTCTGGGTGTGGGGCCCAATAACCTCTGTTTTAACAAGATTTCCAGGTGATTCTGACACAAGCTGACGTTTGAGAACCACTGTGGTAAATGTCAGCAATAAATAATAATAATAATGTATTATATAACATTTAGCATTTATATTATAATGCATTGACATGATTAGTACTTTGACAGGGGCCATGTAAAATACTGCAGAGCAGTCATTTTCAAACCAAGTCCCGGAAAGCTTAGGGAGATATGTGGGAGGCCGCCTCCGAGTCTCCAGGGACAGGTCACGGGCAAAGATCTAGGCTGTCCCCAGCCCTGCTCTGGCAAGGAACTCCACTTAATCAGCTTCATATACTTCGGTTCCATCCCACATTAAGTTTGCCAGACAAAAGGGTTCTGTTCTGAAATAAATCTGGAAAATCACCACCTCGCCCCAAGTACCAATGGAAATCTGGCCAGCTATGGGGGAGATTGAGGGGACTAGGAGATTTTCCCCAGGCCTGTCACCCCATGGGGCTGAGACATTAAGCAAACACGTCCGAGGTCACCCAGCTAGTGCGGCTGGGACTAGAAGCCAGATCACCTGATACTGAGATTTATTCTCAATCTCCAAGAATGGCTGCTGGTCACGCTTGAGCAGATGACCTCACCATGCAGGGCAATCACCCACGGGGGTGCCGGGTAACCTCTGCAGGGACATTCAGATGAGTTTCGGGCTCCCCAGCAGAAGGCAGCTCGCCTGTACTCCACCACATGCTGAGCACCAAGCCTAGGCCAACTGATCCGTTTCTTTCTAAATGAGTCACAGTCACAACAAATCAGAAAGTCCCCATTCAGAGGGGCTTTTCCCTTTTTGCTAAATCAGACAGGCAGGGAAGATGAAGTCAGCATACCTGGCATGCAGGAGTGGTGAGCTGAGAGTTTGAAGCTGAGTCCCAGTCTACTCCTTTAGACCTTGGTCAGCTGCCTAAGTGGCCATACTTGCTACTTATTCTCCAAGGCGGACTTTGAAACTGAACTGGACGATATTGAGAGATCTTCGTGCTCCCTGGAAGGGTAAACTAGATAAATATTTTGTCCCTAACTGCAGTATTACTTACTCATTTATTACCCCATCCTACAAACGTTTAAGAAGCCCTTACTAGGTGCCAGGTATCCTGCTAGGTATTGAGGCCACAGCTGTAAAGACAACAGACCTGGTTCCCACCATCACGGAGCCTACAGTTGGGTGGGGACGGGAAGTTGCTGCTCATGGTACTGCACTGATCCCACAGAAGTACTTTTGTTAAGTATTTATGAGGTGCTCGGCACAGTACTAAGTGCTACACACCAATTATCTCACTGAATTCTCCCAACAGTCCTACGAGGTAAGAAGAATGATCTCCACATTACCAAAGAGGAAACTGGGGCTCAGAAATTTAAGGAGCTTGCCAAAGTGGAGGCCATGGCCACTGAGTGGCAGGATCTGATTTATAAGCCACACCCTTAGCCTCTATATCATAGGTATGCGTGTATGTATGTCCACATACAAAGAATATCTTTTGTTCGAGTGCCTGGAAGAATATCCATGTATAGTGAGTTCTTTTTCTTTCTTTCCTTTTTTTTTTTTTTTTTTTTTAAAGTGCTCTCTATGCCCAACATGTGGCTCAGACTCATGACTCCAAGATCAAGAGCTACATGCTCTCCCCACCAGGCCAGCCAGGAGTGAGTTCTTATAAAAGAACTTAGAGCCTTATAGTGAGTTCTTAATAAAGTGTTATTAATTAAATATACCCATCTAGGTCAAACTAGAGACAGATGGTCCCAGATGAGGAGATGAATAGGGGTGGTGGAAACCAAGTGACCCATTCTAGGGGGCGGCGGCAATGGCGAGAGAGCCCCACCCAGCAGCAGCTTTAGAAGTAGGTGTGGGAGCAGAGGAGTGTGTGACTGTCATACCGGCTGCCAAGGAGCCACTGTGCTGCACACTGTCCCTGTTGGAAGTTTTCAGGGAAATACGGTATTGGTGGGGGAGCTGGGCAGAGAGGGCAGACACTAACCATCTCTCTCAGCTGTCACCACTGAGACCATGCTTGTCCTTTGGGGGCTGGCTCATCACCCAGACCGAAACCTGTGTGCACCAAGTGGCTTGGAAGAAGACGGCTCACAGAGAAGGCTGAGGATACAGGGCATACAGAGATTGTTTACCAGTGGTCTGCGGGTTCAGGACTGGTTTGGAAGGGACCAACAGTTGGATCAGCTGTCTTTATAAGAGGGCACCACGTGCTCCTCTCTGCACGCCTTAAGCTACTCAGCTTTAAATTACACTTGGTTTCCGATAAGTATATTGATTTGAAACTCCCATTTCTCACTTGTTAAAATCAGGTTACGCAGTATCACTGGCTGAGAGTTTCTAGTTGATGGAGTCACATGCGCAAAGGGATGTTAGCATGACCTTTTTGTTCAGACCATAGCAGGGAACAACCGTGAGGATCCAGGCGTGAGAGGAAGAAGAACTCAAACATTGGGGGTTCACAGATCTGAGCTGCAACCTCAGGTGCTACTTCCTGTGGCGGCCTGACTCACATGTTCCCCAGCGATCCCCTTCCTGCCATGCTCCCTCCCCTTGGGTGTGGGCTGGCCTAGCAACTTTCTTCTTGGCAAGAGAAGAGAGCAAAGGCGATGGGATGCCACTTCTGAGGAGAGGTTAGAAGAGATGACAGGCTCTGTCCTGCTAGCAGCTTCATCGTGCCTGATGAAGGAAGCAGCCACATCGTACAGGCTCCCACCATAAGGAGCAGACTAGCCTCCAGCCCACAGCCAGCAAGGAGGCCCTCAGACCAACAGCTTTAAGGGAACTGAATTCTGTCAACAACCACTGAGGATCTTGGAAGCAGATGCTTGCCCCCTCGAGCTTTCGGGTAGAACCCCAGCCCTGGCTGATACTGATTGTAGCACAGGAGACCCCCTGAAGCAGAGGACCCCATGAGGACGCACCCAGGTTCTGGAAGCACGGGAACTGTGAAATAGTCCACATATGCTGTTTAAGTTGCTAAGTCTGTGGCAATTTGTCACACAGCAATAGAATGTTAAGACACTTCTCTGGGTGGATTTGGACAGGTTATTTCCCCTCTTTAAACTTCAAATTTTTTTTTCTCATCTGTCAAGATGGCTGGGATAATAATAATAAAATGATGATGATGATGATGATATGGCTGCCTTGATGATATGGCTGCCTTTGGGGAATTAAAGGAGAAACTGCAAAAAAAAAAAGTGCAAATCAATGTTGACATCTGAGAGGGAAAAGTGTCTGGGCTCTGCCTCAGCTGGATCTGGAGGACAGAGGTAAGAGCTGCGGGGGGAGTTTCTCAGTGGGAAGAGTGGGTGGGAAGGGCTTCCCTGCGCTATGAAGCTTGGAGCTTGGGGAGCTAGAGCAGGATGTCAAGCGAAGGCAAAGTTGGAGACTCCAGAGACCAGCAAAAGAGTTCAGCCAGACAGAGCCGGAGGTTTGAAGGAAAAGCAGGAAGCAGGGCTAACTTTAAGACAGAGGGAGCCTTTCATAAGATGCCCATGATGCCAGTGAGTGGGAAGAAGTAGTTAAGACATGGCAAGTGTTTAAATGCATAGCTGAAGTCAACTTGTGCCAAGGACACTGGACTCCAGGGCTTGGGTGCCCATTACCGTTGGGTCTGAGTGCCACCCCCTTATTGATGGAACTCCTCTTCACACCGCCCATAAATGCCAGGGGACTCCTCCTCGAATGTGATTCCCAAGCCCCACATCAGACTCCTCTAGCTGACTGCCTGCTCAGCGTCTCCCCTGGGATACGCTCAAATGAGGGCATCTGAGATTTCCCGTGCCCAGATCTGAACTCCTGATTTCCAGCTCTTCCTCAGAGCTCTGCTACACTGCTGCACGCCCATTTCAGTCCTGCTCTCACCACTCTCTAGTGAACAGCGATGACCTCACATTGCATATTATAAAAGAGGCAAAAATCTAGATTTAACTAAAAAAAGTGAAAATTGGACATCTTCCTCCCTCCATCCTGCTGTCCTCGCTCCTCTCTCACCACATACATTCAAACTCTTTCTGGATCAGAACCTACAGGGCAACCTGTGGTCCCCTGCCCGTGGCTTACTACCTTTCTGCGGCTGCCCAGCTAGACCATTTCCTTCCCTTTTTAAAAAGAGAACATTGCAAGCAAACCATCGTGAACATCTATATCCACGCGCACAAGTATTTCCTCAGGACAGATTTCTTGAAGTGGGACTGCAAAGTCAAAGGGTTTGCACAGAGAACATTTGGTGGAGACTGACAAACGATCCTTTAATGTGGTTGACATTCCCGCCACTGGTGAATGACAGGGACTCTGTGTCCAATGCTGGACATTATCAACCATTCGAAGACTTTCCAAGAAGGAGCTCTTGTCTTAACTTACAGTTTCCTGATAACCAGAGCCTGAATACATTTTCACGTGTTTATTGGCCATTTGTATTCATTCTTCGGGGCATGGCCTCTCTACCATCCTCGGCTTGTTTTTCTATGGATTATTTATCCCAAATTACTAATGAAAGACCCGAGGACTGGAGAAAGTAAGTAGGTCGGCTTTAAGTCTCACAACTAGTAAGTGGCTGGGCTGGACTTGAGCTTGGCTCTGTCTCTCAAAAGGGCACATTCTCAACCACCAGGTCGGTTAGTCTGCTTCTCGGCTATGGTCAAGGTTAACGGATGAGTGAAAGCCTGAAGGCTGCATGAGGACAGGAGTGTCACTCACTTGCAGACGGGTGGCCCTTCCTGCTTCTGCCCGAAACTGGCCCGCTGTACGTGGCAGCTCCCGGGAGGTCCCCCGGGGAGGCTGTGGGGCTGTCTGGCTGACCACTGTGCCCGCCAGACCAATATGGCCCTAGCCGCCCACTCTGCCACATTTAGCAATTACATTGCCCCTAAAGACACAGGCGGCCAGAAATAACAACCGCTGGCTTACTGCCATTTCCTCACTTAAGCCAACTGGAGCTAGACCATCCTTGGCTTTGGGTGCAATTCATTCTCCAAAACCCAAATCCAAGATGACTCTGGACCTGGCAGGGGCTCAGATGCAAACGCGGAGAGCGAATGCATCAGCAGCTGCTGTCAAGTCCCCTGACACCACGCCAGGGCCACCCGGCCATTGTTTGTGGCAGAACAACGCCTTCCTTTGGCGGAGGAGGTTTGAAGCCCTGCCTTCTGGTATCTCAGCCGACTTCTCAGCGGGCCGGGAGCACCTCGGTGCCAGAGGAATGCCTTCCCTAGAAACAGAAGTCCTCTGCAGGGTTGCCACAGGCTGGCACCCTTAACAGGGTCCACACCATGTTTATCCGTCCTGCACAGGACCAGCTGCAGGCGTGGTGGGAAAGATAAGCTAGGCAGAGGTGGGGCAGAGGACCCCAGAGCCTGTGGCTGTCACCTACCAGAACCCGGGCGACCCCTCCTGAAGTGGGCTGCTATTACTATCACGGGGAAACCAGGCAGCTTAGGAGTTTTTTTGACTGGCCTGTCCGTGAACCGGATTTTTGAATCACTCTAGACTCACTGATTCTCTTAAACTGGGATTCCAGGTGTGTCTTTGCAAACACATTACAGCGACTTTGGTGTTCCTTGGAGTCAACACAGATACTGCTGGACGATAACAACGGGTGGAACCTGGTCCCAATGAGAACTCTGTTCTGCCACCCAGTGGCCGGGCTTTGAGAAAGTGTCAGAGCTCGAATGCAGCCCTCTCAAGGCAAAATCCCCGTTCCCATCTTTGAAAAGAGCAGGGAAACGGACACTCAGTCTTTTGTGGGGTCTGAAGCAGAAGGCTCAGGTCTGTAGCCCGCTTGAAGGGCCCATGAGAGAGCAAGGCAGGCCTGTCATGGAAAGAATGTCAGTGCGGTCATGAGAAGGGAGATGGAAGGAGTAGGAAAGGCACCGGATGGAATTAAGCAATGGGAAAAGAAAAATGGAAGCGAGAAACAAGGTACAAGGACACTGAGTCTCAAAGGCTGTTTGTGCCAATGGCTTTCCTAGAATCAGTGGCCCGGCCCCGGTGGACAGGTCCTGTGAGGCCTTCACGGACCCACCCCATCTCCTTGGCGATTATGAAATTGTGGGGTCTAAGGGACGGTGGTGAGTACTTCTGGAAGATTTTTTTTTTTTTTTTTTTAAAGACAGTGTTGGAAAAAGAAACCCTAGAGTTCCAGGGTTCCTGTGATTCTGAGAACAGGCGATGGGGGGGATTCCACGTGCATTATTCTAGATGCAGAAACGTAGGTGACTTTATTCTATAAACTGAGTGGGCTCTCCTGAGACTCGTATGGAGAGACTTCATCTCTAACGTGATGGTATTTGGAGGTGAGGTCTTTGGAACGGATTAGGTCGTGAGAGCAGAGCCCTCCTGAATGGGATTGGTGTGCTTACAGAAGACTCCAGAGAGCTCCCTCAACGCTTCTGCCATGTGAGGACACAAGAACCCAGAATCAGATCCTCACTAGACACTGAAACTGCTGGTGCCTTGATCTTGGATCTCCAGAACTGTGAGAAAGAAATCTCCATTTTTTATAAGCCGCTTGGTCTATGGTATTCTGTCACAGAAGCCCAAATTCATTAAGACATTATGTTCTTTCCAGATTTTTTCTTCTGATTCATTTCTAGTTTCATACCATTGTGGCTGGAAAAGTTACACGGTATGATTTCAACCTTCTCGAATATGATGATTGAGACTCTTTGGGGCGCCTGGGTGGCTCAGTGCCTTCGGCTCAGGTCATGATCTCAGGATCCTGGGATGGAGTCCCGCATCAGGCTCTCTGCTCAGCAGGGAGCCTGCCTCGCCTCTCTCTCTCTCTCTCTCTCTCTCTCTGCCTGCCTCTCTGCCTACTTGTGATCTCTCTGCCAAATAAATAAATAAAATCTTTTTTAAAAAAAAGTCTCTTTGACAGAGCAATGTCCTACTGATTTCTCACCATAGGAGGTCCATAGGGCATTTTTCTACTCCCAGGTTATCCTGCCGGAATGGGACAGTTTCTGAGTCTTCTTGGAGATGGTGTATAGGCATGCAGCCTTGGAAAGCACCAGAAAGTGGGTATCTTGCATCTTGAGCAGCCTCTATCCTTGGTTAGAAATCGTGCAGAAAGCTTATGTTCTTGCTTTCCCACCAGGATGTGTCTATGGTTGCATCTGCTTTCTGACTTTCCTGTCTACTGATAACACTTCCTTGAAGGTCATCCAGGGATCATGGGGTTAGGGGCTCAGACACCTGAGACATCCACCCACTCCTGTTTCCATTCTCCAGGAAAATGCAGAGGTTTTTGAGATTTACCAACAACATTTCCAACTCTTGAACACAAATTGTTTCCCTGAGATGTAGGGACAAAGGCAGTTCCCCAAGGCTCCTGTCTTGGGGGTTGTGTACCTCCATGCTTGCCACTTAATATATGAACAACTAAGAGCAGGTTAATCTCAGGGCAAAGCAGTCTCCCAATGTTCCTGAAAGGGTAGCATTTCTTTCTTCTCCCCATACCTAATTCATCCATTCATTCATTCATTCCACAAAGGTTTCATGAGAGCTTTCTACATGCCAGGACTGTGCTGAGCACAGGGAATGTAATGGAGAGCAGGACAGACAAGAGCTTTGCCCTCATGTAGCTTATCGCCCAATGGGGCTGATAGGCAATAAATAAGTAAACTAAGAAATGAGAAGATAATGTCATACTTAGACAATGAAGTCTCCTGCCTTCTGTCCTCTCCTGAGAAGGATTACCTTCAGTTGACCAGCCTTATGGTACATTTATATCATGGAAAGTGTAGTTGAACTTCAAGGTGGGGGGCGGGGCTCTGATTCTTAACCATACTTGTCTCTTTACAATACTCCCATTTCTTTGCTGTGGGGCTGACAGCTGTGCGGAGGGCAGTGTAATCGTTTTTATCTGTAATAAAGCACTGTTGCCAAATACAACTTGGCCTCTGCCCATTATTGTTCCCCAAATGCCACAGAAGCAGCATGACGCCTTGTGACAAGAGACGAAGGCTTTGCAATCAGACAGAACTGGCTTCTATTCTTGGCTCCGCCACCACGTGAGCTTAGAGGAGTGGCTTTTTCCTCCAAGTCATGAGATTTTAATGGAGACAAAACTGTGGCATCTCTGTTCAGATTTTCTCTTTGTAGAATAAGATGTATTAGGACCACGAAAGGATTTTGCCCAGCACCTGGCAGCTAGGAACCGCCTGGTGGATCCTGGCTCCGTCTTCATACAGTGAATGATTCCTAACCTGGAGGCCAGCTCAACCTCAGGGTTTCTCAAAGTGCGGGCCATGGACTCCCTGAGACAGCACCACCTGGAGTATTTGTCAACACACTCCTGTGTGTGTCCATCAGAACCTGCACGTTTCACAGACTTCCCACTTAAGAGCCTGAAGTTGGAAACTGGCTCATCTATAGCTCTGACTGGTGGCCCAGGCTTTTGTTACTTTGAGAGTCAAGAAATCACTTTTTAATGGTCAACTCCAAGCATAATAGCTTTTACAATGTGGAGGCACCTGACACACACGTCTTCAGTGAGGTACTTTCTGGATGGGAAAGGAGACTTCAGATCCCCCAGGACCGTGAGCCTTCCTGCTCTGGCCAAATCACCCCCACTCAGCACCATGCGGGTCACCCCAGGGAGCCACCCACCACATTTCAGGAAGATGGCAAGTTCCAGCCTTTGCCATTTCTGGACAGATGGGTATGACAGGTAGACCCTCCTGAAGCCTGTTCCAGAAGGGGCTGACAAGCCTCTCTGGGCTGAACGCACGGGAAGCATGTCAGGCTCACAAACGGGGTTGGAGGGTGACCTTGGGGAAGACTGGATGAAAGGTTATTCTGAGCCTGTCACACACAGGAACATCTAACTTTTTGGACTCGAGCTCCTCGGGTGAGTGGCTGGATTAAAAGATAAATAAAAACTGAAGGCCAGCTGTCACCAGGGCAGCTCCCCCACACCCTGGCCTCAGCACCTCGTACTGGGAGCCTCAGGGCCAACGGTGGCAGACATGGGCACAAAAATGGCCACCTTCATGGACACCAACTGGGCCTGTCCCCAGGGAGCGGCAACCCAGCAAGTACTTTGGAGCTCTGCAGGCTTAGCAGGAATGGCTGGGAGTTACAGCCAGAAAGGAGAACAGCGGGCGCCACTGAAGACAGGCTCTGGAAACATACAGGAGGCATTCCAAGGAACAGCCCAGAATAAGTGGGAGGAACCTCAGAAGGGCTGGGAATCCCCGAAGTCAGCATCAGCGCCGGAGAAAAGAGAATTTGTCTGTAGTCGTGATTCTCTGCTCAGCCCAGGCTGGTGCAGTTTGGGGAAAATGGGTGACATCAGTACATGTGCAGAGGTTGGGAAACAAGATTAGTCACCCTGCCCAAGAGGATGAATTCCCTCGTTTCTGCCTCCTTGTGACATCACTGCTCCAGAGGGCAGCACACTGTGGTGTCAGATGAAAAGTTCGATTTCGAGCGTGTTCACAAAAGTGCCATTGTCTTAAGACAGACCCAGAGACAGCGGTCATTGTGTTTCCCAGCAGCTGCTCGGCCCCGCTCCACATCTGGAACCCTCTCCCTCAGCCACAGGCAGGACCCTCCGCCCTGGGGCGGGTTGGGGGGGGGCGGAGACGGACTCCCGGCAGCCCCAGCATACCTGATACAGCGTCTGTTTTGTCAAAATCCTACCCGGACTCACCCATCCTAGCTTCCGAACGTGATATTCACAAGCACGTGGCCAATTTTGTGTGTGTTCCTCCAGAGCTGAGGAGGACGGGGTCAGAGCAGGGTTTGAAGGGCAGCTCGGGCAGTAGGCTTTCAGCATCCTGCAGAGGGCTGGCCCCAGCTCTGAAGCCAGCGGACTCTGTGGATGGATTTGACGAGTTCGTTAGCACTGAGTTAGAGGATGTCGTTGGCTTGCATTTGGATGAGATGATTTTTCAAAAGCTTGAAGGCTACTTACGAAGATGCTTCCCACCCACCCTGAGGAGAGCCCTGGTGTTTGTTTCCAGCATGGCGAGGGCTTTACCCCAAACCAGTCCTGTCGTCACCGTTAGCCCTTCTTCTACCCAGTTATGAGAGTGCGTTAGGAGCTGGCTGGAGTCAGAAAGAGTCTTCAAAAGAAGGGGAAATCAAGAGATCAGGACAGTTTAGCTCCATCACAAATTATAGCCCAACTTGTCAGCCAAGGCACCTGTTTGAACAACACCGTACAAGCGAGCAGGTGAATGGCACAGGCTACACAGTGGTCATGTTTCATACACAGGTTGTCCTCTGAGTACAGTTTGAAAGCTAAGGCCACTTGCAAGTACAAAGGACGTGCTTCTGAAGACAGTGTTGCCTAGTAAGAACATGATCATACCCCCATATTAAATGTAGATGGACTGCAAATTACCAAGAGCTCAATGTCAGGCGAGGTGGGGGAGGAGTGAATGGAGGGGGGTGGGTGGGGGCAGAGGCGGACCCCCACACAGCCCTCACTGGGTTGCACCCAATGAAGGGTGCATTCCACTTGAAATCCTATCGCAGTGTGAGATTTGGGGTGCAGCTGTCACTCACATCCTCTCTAGTTATTAGATTTATGTTTCTGATAATAAGGAACACTGGAGTCAGAAACTGGGTTGACTCGGACAGTTCCCAGACCCGTTTTAAAGTTGATTCTCCACAACAGTTTGTATTTTTATCGCCCCTCACAACCCAAGGCTCAAAGTGGCCCCTAACAATTCTGAGCAGAAGAAAGTACAGATTTAAAAGACCAAGGCCATATGGGAAGGAAGAGCCAGATCCAGAAAACCAGCTTGTCTTCATTACCCTGTGACACAGTGCCCCTCTCTTTCCAAACCCGTGCAGCCTCGTGTGCCTTGGTGAATTGATATGTTTTAAGGATTTTTAAAAAATTTATTTATTTGAGTGAGAGGGAGGAGCAAGTACAAACAAGGCAGGGGCAGAGGGAGAGAAAGAGAGAATCTCCAGCAGACTCGACACTGAGCACAGAGCCGGACGCAGGTCTAGATCCCGATCCTGAGATCACGACCTGAGCCAAAACCGAGAGCTGGACACTTAACCAACTGAGCCAACCAGATGTCCCTAAAGAGACCCACCTTTTCTGCTTTCCTTCATCTGTGCATCATCTGGAAAATGCAGAAGCACTCCTCCTGGGGTATAGCATGCTCTTCCTGCAGCCACTCACCCACGAGGCCACACTGGCATGCTAAGACCACAGGGTCCCCATCATGAGGGATCTCTATGATGACACCTGGGATCTCAGAGCCAGGGAAAGCAGAGTTGGGGCACCAGCATTTCTTATGGGTTCTGACCTGGCCGACTCTTCTCTTCCCATGTCAGTGGAGGAAACTATGGCAGAGGTCATCTCAACAAGCCAACGAGCTTCAAAGCAAATTGATTTTGCCTTTGAAACATGTTCTTTGATTGCCAGGCATTCCTTCTGCGCAAAACTGGGCTAAGACAAGCAGCAGTGGCAGGTGTGGAATTGGCGTATGCTGCAGGCTTGGTGCGGAGGCTAGGGCTGGAGGGTGGGCTGGAAGCGTCCTGAGATGGCTTCAGGAGATACACAGAAGCTCGTGTCTCCAGTGCGTGATGGTGACTCGACTGACCAGTGTCAGATAGGAGGGAATGAGAGGAACTTTCTCCCTGCTCTCAGGTCCTGGCCTGACTACGGAGTGAATTGCACTCCTGGCTATTTCAGGGTAAGCTTGGGTGGAAGGCTCTTCATGACCAGGAGTCTGTCATAGCCTCTTTTCTTAGTAGAGAAGTCTGTAATGGCCTCTAAAGGGCTGTTCGGGGGCAAGACCTAGGAAGAAGGGCACGGAAAGGGGGGGCCCACGGGTTGTTTCCACAGCCTTGCCCCTGCCTGGAGACTCTCTCATTTTACCAATCACTAAATGATTCCAACAAACCTGTTGCTCCAGTTCTTCCGATCACCTTCAGATCTTTGCAAGGACATGGATACTGGAAAAAACGTATCAGTTATCATCCGAATCTGCTCGGCGTGCCCAATCAGATCCTGGGCAAGGCAGAGACCTGCTGAACCATTTTCTTGAATCTGTCCCGCGCACAGCAACCAGGCAGACGAATCGCCTTCACTGCACAGAGTTCAAGGGCAGGGCCCTGTTGTGCAGACAAAAAGAGCCAGAGGCTTCACTGAAAGGAAGACCAACTCCGAGGATCCTATTCCCAGCAGAGTCGTTTACAAGGGCTCTGAAGCCAAAGCACTCGGTTCGAATCCCAGCTCCCACACCGACTAGCTGTGGCATCTCCTGAATGCTGCTTAGCTTCTGTGTGCCTCAGTTTCCTCATCTGGAAAGGGGGCTATCAATCGTAACATTCACCTCATGTTGGAAGATGTAAGGAGTTAAAAGGAACTTAGTATCATGCCGGGTACTTAAAAGGGGCTTTACGAAAATTTGTTAAAATAGAGTTTGTAGGTAATGGCATACACCCCGGGACATACTCAGCACAGTGGGCTTCGTGATGAGATGGCTGAAGGAGGAGTCATCAGGCCATTCCACACTTGGACAGAGTATCACCGATCCTGGGGAGCAGGGTCCCTTGGGCCGGGTCCACACCTATCAGGATCAAAAAGTGTCATTTTGAAATCTAATGGTAGGCAGTGAGAAAGCTGTTCCGTGGCTAAGTGTTCAGATGTTCTTCAGGGGAGTCTGGGTTTCCATTGCGCTTGTGACATATGGCTTGCCCTTTCCACCAATGTCCCTTTTCAGCGAGTGGGTCCCAGCTCTGTCAAGTCACCCAGCAAAGTACGGTTGTCAACGCTGTCTGTCAGGTGGCTTAGGCTGAGCTCAATAGACAGGAACGATAAAACCCCTGAGCAGGAGAGACAGAGGGGAGGAAAGGCTTTCCCGTTCCTTGCTAGGCTAAAGAGAAACCCAAGGGCATCTCAGGGAGCCCCTGGCCTGCAGCAGTCGGTGCAGCCTGAGCCGCTGCCGCGGACTCCCACCGCTTCTCACGCACTGGGGCACCCCAGCCCCAGGAGGGTCCCACCAGTTTTTAGGGGCTCCCAACAACCTCAGTTATGGCTGGATCTCCTACATATACTCAAATCCTTCCCTATCCAGCCCTGATCTGGGAGCCTCAGGACATCTGATGTGGGTGCCAAGTAGAAACCTGGGATCCCGGCACCGCCCACGGCATCCTGAAGTTTGATCGGAAGCTGCAGGGCTTGGCAGAGCCTGCTGGCTGGTAATGCGAAAGGCCCAGGCTGCCTGGGAACAGAGGGGCCTCTCCTCTTGCTCGAAGCAAAATGCAACGTGCCGTCCATCTCCTCTCTGGCATCTCCCCAGCCTTTCTCCAGGGAAGCTAAATGCTAGGCTTCATCGATCGGTCAATAAGTTGTGTTTATTGAGCTGACAGTGTGTGCATACTAGGGTGTGGGAGCGGTAGAGAAAGATGGATGAGAAGGGGGGGAACCCAGAAACCCAAGACAAATGTTAGGATTTTCTATAAAGGTTAAGGACCCTACGCCTTCTCTCTCATGCACAGCCGGGCAGCTCACCCTCCTTCCTTCCTTCCTCTTGCTGGAGGCCTGCTGGCCCTCCTCTCCCAAAGGTTGCACCAAGAAATGGGCACTGGGATGACCCAGAACTAGAAAGCCCTTCTTTATGCAGTGCTGACCTCTAGAGGCTTCCAATTAAAAAGCATCCCAAAGGACCAACTTATTTTTACTGCCGGTTTCTCCATCTGTGCAGTTACCACATTTTCCTAGAAAACAAGGAGAAAATGTCTCTGGCTCCCTTAAATGTTACCTAATAGGAAATGCCTATCTCATTCTTAGGCTGCCTAACTACAGCTCGCCCAGATTTTTTAATAAATGTCAATGTTTTCTGATCCCAGAGGGGAAAAAAGGTGGGTCAGAGATAGGCAAAGTATTTCAAAGTTACTTTCCTACTGTGGCTCTAAGAGGAAAAGTACCCTGCCAGCTACTTCGGGAGGCATTTTTTAAGTTTCCAAAGTAACAGATGGCCAGGCCTGCCGCAGGGAAAGAATGTTCGCTCACCCCAATTAGGCAGGGCATCGGGCAAAACTATGTGCCAGTCCCCCAAGACCCCCCTGCATACAGGCACAAACCCACTCGCCCCAGCCCCGGCACAGGGTCCCAGCACTGGGTAGCGGCTTTAATTTCGTTTACTCTGTTTGACTTCAACCCATTCATGCCCACGATGAACACTAGAAACAATGAAGCATCCCGCCTGAACTGACTTTCCTATGGAAACAAAATTCATTTCTAAAGGAGATGAGATTGGTTGTAATATTCCTAAGCAAAACACCCCAGAGCTTCCTATTTTGTTATAGCTCTTTCTTCCGTAACACTGATCACATAGAGAAGTATAGGAAGTACAAAGAGAGGAAACTATGCGGCAAAGAGTATGTAAGTAACTTGCTAACGGACCCTTGAATAGAACCAGCAGAAACCAGGTCTCAAAACCAAACATCTTCATTCCCAAGGTAGGGCCACTTTTGCCCCAACTCTGTGGGATCTCCATGTAAATATTCAGTGCTATGTGAAACCAGTGCTGTTGGAAATATTTTTTTTTCATCTTAGACCATTGACCCTCTGGATTATAATTCTCCTAATATTTAAAACTTATTATAGACACTAGATGCTCTGTCACAATGTCCATGACACAGTTGAGTTATTACTGAACAAACACCATTTATACCTATATCTTGGGTTGTGCCAATAGGAACAGAAAACATGCCAATTTTATTTTCTCCCCATATGGGCTTTTTCACTGGGCTGCCAATGAGCGAGCTCATTGCCAATTCAGTGGTGATTATATAAGCCTTGCTTCCTCTATTAGCTTCCCCCCAAATGACTCTCACCTGCACAGGTGTCGTATGCCTGCAAGGACATTCACGAAGCTCCTCCCCCAAATGGGGTTCTCCATTAGGCCTGATGCTGCCTCATTTACTCACCGGGGCTGCTTCCTGAGTGGTACACGTTTTGGGATTCTTCATTCCAAGTTAAAGTCCAATCTCTTTCATTGGAATTACTGTTTGTCACATAGCTCTTGAAACTGGGCTGTTTGACTTCCGATGTCTGCAGATGTTTCATAGTTTACCTGTTTTTGTGCTAAGGGGCCATAATAAGATTTATGCCCATTCCTTATTAAACATTTACATTTAAATGTAATTTAAATTCTATTAAACAGAAACATTCTTTCTGACATTTTCAATCCCACGAGCTCTATGCTTCCTCGTACTCACATTTAACTGTTCCCTCACAATGGCTGCCCTTTCTCCTACAGACTTGACAATTTTCATCTTATGGAGCTCCGCTCCACAGTAGCCACAGATCACATATGGTCATGAAAGTTTAAATTAGTTCAATTTGAAAATTTACTTTCTCTAGCCAAATTTCATTGTGCCAATGGCTATACTATCCTGGGCAGCACAGATATAGGCCTTTTTAATTATTGTAGAATGTTCTACTGCAGAATGTTCTACTGAATGTTCTAGTGCTATATGATGGATTTAGAAACTAATTTGGACAAACTTCATAACTGGTACAGATTCATTTGAAAACTTCTCTTGACCCACCTACTTTCTTCTTTTAAACTGCCCAGACTAACACTAAGACCAAGACTCCGGGAATGTCAGGGACCGACTGCTGATGACATATCATGTACCGTGCGTTGATCAAAGCCCTCACTGTATTCTCTCTCATTGAATCTTTATAATACGTTCATGGTGTTATCAAGATTTATTAGGAACCTAAGGCCCAGGGCCACATAGTAAGAGGCAGATTGGAGAGCTGACCGATGTCTCTCTGGCTTTAGAGCTTGAGTTCTCAAATGCTCAGTGATATCAACTCCTCACCCTCATCTTCCTCTGCCCTCTACCCTGATGTGGACCTGGCTAGGCAACCCAGGGATGGGGCCAAGGCCAAACGTCATGCTGGAGGGGTGCCCCGCCAAAATCGAGGGCAGAGCAGGACATCAGCAGGCAGCATGGGGGTATCTGGTCTGGGGAGATGAGCCCAGGCTAATTTTATGCCAAAACGGAAGTAGTGTCTTTATGACACAAAGTACCGAGGCTTTTTACAACCTGGATACCTTTCCACTGGAGACACTCAAATAAGAAAAATCCCTAGTGGATCTTCTAGGATCAGTGAGTAAAATTTGACATTAACCAAAAGAACCGAATGAGTGGGGTGCTTCTTCTCATTACTCTTTTTCATTTTTTTCTTTAGGAAAACACTTATTTTCTTGCACGGGCCCCGGGTGCCAGCTATCACCACAGTCTGTGTTTCACACACTTTCTCTGGGCCAGCGCTAGGAGACGACTGGCCACGGCCACCCGTTCCAAACAGTCCATATGTCTGCCCTGAATGCTGACTTCCTACTTTGAGGCTTACATTTCATTTTGGTTTTAATGCAAACCAATATGCAGATTAGAGAGCCAGAAATTGTGTCTCTGGGAGGCAGCCTGGAGGTTTTCTTGAGCTCACTGTGAAAACCGTGTTTCACAACAGTCATGAATTTCTTATTAGCCTTTCTTTCCCAGCATTCCTTTCTTCCCTTATACTTTTTCTTTCTTTCACATGATTCTTTGAAATTTGGCAGGCTAGCTATCAGGATTACTTATGCTATTACTTTTTTTTTTTAATAGGTCATAACTTTGCCGGAGTGAGCAAATCCAAATTGGGATAAGTTACAAAGAGTGTCCTCCCAAATAAGGCCCAGGATGCAAAGCACTTTTTCTTACAATCAGTGTTACATGATCTCCAGGATTGGATGTGGCCTCCTCAAGCCTACTCTAGAAGGAAGGGTCCTAGATGACAGAATGGAGAACTGCAGAAACCTGCCTCCCAGAACCGTGGTCTCTTGGACCTAAATATGGTGTTCCAGCTCCAGTAATGAGACCATTCATTAAGCATCCACCTGGCAAATCAGACACATTGGGTAATTAGCAGTAATGAGTAAGAACACAAGAGCAGACCAGTTTAAAAACCCTCTGCCTATTAGTCACATTTGCAAGTTACCAATTACCAAATGCCAGCCAAATTTTGTCCATATTCAAGAATTCAAAAAAGATCTATTGAGAAGGCAGACTTTTGAGATCATGATGTCAGAGCTGGGCTGAACTGCATGAGTGAGTCAGAATGGAAATTAGTCACTAGGTCAACAGACAGAGTGAATAATATAAGATAATAAGACTTGGAAGAGTCAGAACCAATGGGCTGAGACATAGAAGAGTCATATGGCCAAAGCTAAATTTCAAGATTTCAAGACTTGGACAAAATGGTTACTAGACTTAATAATGCTGAGTGAGCTGTAGGTTCTGAGAATCACGGACCATGCCTCTTTCTACTTCCTGCTGTATCCCCAGCACCAAATAGGACCCAGCATATTCAGTAAGTTTTTGTAAATGAATGAAGCAATCAATCAATCAAGTGAGATTTGTCTTCTATCTTTTGTCACCGTACACCTCTCTTGGTCAAATATCTCCAGGGTATCCTGAGAAGTTGGTAGCATCCCAGGTACCCCAGATAGGCAGACCTCAGTAAACTGTGGTCTATTCTTCAAGCATTCCTGTTTTTTGTCTCATCTTTCTGCTCGCCCTCAAACCTCAAAGTATGTTGGAACCCTCCCTCTCAGAGCTAGTTCATTTCATTAACTCCTTTGTACTGGGTCAATGAGTGAAAATAAATATATGGCAATAAGTGTGCCCATCCCCTCCTTATAGCACATTTTAATTTTAATGTTATGGTGAAGAGTGAGGACTTTGGAATCACACCTGGACTGGAATCGTCCACTCAATAGCTTTAAGACCTTGAGCAAGTTATTTAGATTCTCTAAGCCTTCATTTCCTCATCTATAAATAGGGGTTATAAATAGCACAATCCCTACCTCACAGCCTACTTAGGAGCGGGAAGTAAAACTACGCAAGTAAAGTGCCTAGCACAGTGCCTGTCCCATGGAAAGTGCACATGAAATCAGTGGGTTCTCCAAGCGTTGTCCCCAGATTCCAGCATCAGCATCCCTAGGAGCTGGTCACAACTGCAAATTCTCAGTCCCACCCCAAAACAACGGAGTCAGAAACTCTGGGTGTGGGGCCCAATAACCTCTGTTTTAACAAGATTTCCAGGTGATTCTGACACAAGCTGACGTTTGAGAACCACTGTGGTAAATGTCAGCAATAAATAATAATAATAATGTATTATATAACATTTAGCATTTATATTATAATGCATTGACATGATTAGTACTTTGACAGGGGCCATGTAAAATACTGCAGAGCAGTCATTTTCAAACCAAGTCCCGGAAAGCTTAGGGAGATATGTGGGAGGCCGCCTCCGAGTCTCCAGGGACAGGTCACGGGCAAAGATCTAGGCTGTCCCCAGCCCTGCTCTGGCAAGGAACTCCACTTAATCAGCTTCATATACTTCGGTTCCATCCCACATTAAGTTTGCCAGACAAAAGGGTTCTGTTCTGAAATAAATCTGGAAAATCACCACCTCGCCCCAAGTACCAATGGAAATCTGGCCAGCTATGGGGGAGATTGAGGGGACTAGGAGATTTTCCCCAGGCCTGTCACCCCATGGGGCTGAGACATTAAGCAAACACGTCCGAGGTCACCCAGCTAGTGCGGCTGGGACTAGAAGCCAGATCACCTGATACTGAGATTTATTCTCAATCTCCAAGAATGGCTGCTGGTCACGCTTGAGCAGATGACCTCACCATGCAGGGCAATCACCCACGGGGGTGCCGGGTAACCTCTGCAGGGACATTCAGATGAGTTTCGGGCTCCCCAGCAGAAGGCAGCTCGCCTGTACTCCACCACATGCTGAGCACCAAGCCTAGGCCAACTGATCCGTTTCTTTCTAAATGAGTCACAGTCACAACAAATCAGAAAGTCCCCATTCAGAGGGGCTTTTCCCTTTTTGCTAAATCAGACAGGCAGGGAAGATGAAGTCAGCATACCTGGCATGCAGGAGTGGTGAGCTGAGAGTTTGAAGCTGAGTCCCAGTCTACTCCTTTAGACCTTGGTCAGCTGCCTAAGTGGCCATACTTGCTACTTATTCTCCAAGGCGGACTTTGAAACTGAACTGGACGATATTGAGAGATCTTCGTGCTCCCTGGAAGGGTAAACTAGATAAATATTTTGTCCCTAACTGCAGTATTACTTACTCATTTATTACCCCATCCTACAAACGTTTAAGAAGCCCTTACTAGGTGCCAGGTATCCTGCTAGGTATTGAGGCCACAGCTGTAAAGACAACAGACCTGGTTCCCACCATCACGGAGCCTACAGTTGGGTGGGGACGGGAAGTTGCTGCTCATGGTACTGCACTGATCCCACAGAAGTACTTTTGTTAAGTATTTATGAGGTGCTCGGCACAGTACTAAGTGCTACACACCAATTATCTCACTGAATTCTCCCAACAGTCCTACGAGGTAAGAAGAATGATCTCCACATTACCAAAGAGGAAACTGGGGCTCAGAAATTTAAGGAGCTTGCCAAAGTGGAGGCCATGGCCACTGAGTGGCAGGATCTGATTTATAAGCCACACCCTTAGCCTCTATATCATAGGTATGCGTGTATGTATGTCCACATACAAAGAATATCTTTTGTTCGAGTGCCTGGAAGAATATCCATGTATAGTGAGTTCTTTTTCTTTCTTTCCTTTTTTTTTTTTTTTTTTTTTAAAGTGCTCTCTATGCCCAACATGTGGCTCAGACTCATGACTCCAAGATCAAGAGCTACATGCTCTCCCCACCAGGCCAGCCAGGAGTGAGTTCTTATAAAAGAACTTAGAGCCTTATAGTGAGTTCTTAATAAAGTGTTATTAATTAAATATACCCATCTAGGTCAAACTAGAGACAGATGGTCCCAGATGAGGAGATGAATAGGGGTGGTGGAAACCAAGTGACCCATTCTAGGGGGCGGCGGCAATGGCGAGAGAGCCCCACCCAGCAGCAGCTTTAGAAGTAGGTGTGGGAGCAGAGGAGTGTGTGACTGTCATACCGGCTGCCAAGGAGCCACTGTGCTGCACACTGTCCCTGTTGGAAGTTTTCAGGGAAATACGGTATTGGTGGGGGAGCTGGGCAGAGAGGGCAGACACTAACCATCTCTCTCAGCTGTCACCACTGAGACCATGCTTGTCCTTTGGGGGCTGGCTCATCACCCAGACCGAAACCTGTGTGCACCAAGTGGCTTGGAAGAAGACGGCTCACAGAGAAGGCTGAGGATACAGGGCATACAGAGATTGTTTACCAGTGGTCTGCGGGTTCAGGACTGGTTTGGAAGGGACCAACAGTTGGATCAGCTGTCTTTATAAGAGGGCACCACGTGCTCCTCTCTGCACGCCTTAAGCTACTCAGCTTTAAATTACACTTGGTTTCCGATAAGTATATTGATTTGAAACTCCCATTTCTCACTTGTTAAAATCAGGTTACGCAGTATCACTGGCTGAGAGTTTCTAGTTGATGGAGTCACATGCGCAAAGGGATGTTAGCATGACCTTTTTGTTCAGACCATAGCAGGGAACAACCGTGAGGATCCAGGCGTGAGAGGAAGAAGAACTCAAACATTGGGGGTTCACAGATCTGAGCTGCAACCTCAGGTGCTACTTCCTGTGGCGGCCTGACTCACATGTTCCCCAGCGATCCCCTTCCTGCCATGCTCCCTCCCCTTGGGTGTGGGCTGGCCTAGCAACTTTCTTCTTGGCAAGAGAAGAGAGCAAAGGCGATGGGATGCCACTTCTGAGGAGAGGTTAGAAGAGATGACAGGCTCTGTCCTGCTAGCAGCTTCATCGTGCCTGATGAAGGAAGCAGCCACATCGTACAGGCTCCCACCATAAGGAGCAGACTAGCCTCCAGCCCACAGCCAGCAAGGAGGCCCTCAGACCAACAGCTTTAAGGGAACTGAATTCTGTCAACAACCACTGAGGATCTTGGAAGCAGATGCTTGCCCCCTCGAGCTTTCGGGTAGAACCCCAGCCCTGGCTGATACTGATTGTAGCACAGGAGACCCCCTGAAGCAGAGGACCCCATGAGGACGCACCCAGGTTCTGGAAGCACGGGAACTGTGAAATAGTCCACATATGCTGTTTAAGTTGCTAAGTCTGTGGCAATTTGTCACACAGCAATAGAATGTTAAGACACTTCTCTGGGTGGATTTGGACAGGTTATTTCCCCTCTTTAAACTTCAAATTTTTTTTTCTCATCTGTCAAGATGGCTGGGATAATAATAATAAAATGATGATGATGATGATGATATGGCTGCCTTGATGATATGGCTGCCTTTGGGGAATTAAAGGAGAAACTGCAAAAAAAAAAAGTGCAAATCAATGTTGACATCTGAGAGGGAAAAGTGTCTGGGCTCTGCCTCAGCTGGATCTGGAGGACAGAGGTAAGAGCTGCGGGGGGAGTTTCTCAGTGGGAAGAGTGGGTGGGAAGGGCTTCCCTGCGCTATGAAGCTTGGAGCTTGGGGAGCTAGAGCAGGATGTCAAGCGAAGGCAAAGTTGGAGACTCCAGAGACCAGCAAAAGAGTTCAGCCAGACAGAGCCGGAGGTTTGAAGGAAAAGCAGGAAGCAGGGCTAACTTTAAGACAGAGGGAGCCTTTCATAAGATGCCCATGATGCCAGTGAGTGGGAAGAAGTAGTTAAGACATGGCAAGTGTTTAAATGCATAGCTGAAGTCAACTTGTGCCAAGGACACTGGACTCCAGGGCTTGGGTGCCCATTACCGTTGGGTCTGAGTGCCACCCCCTTATTGATGGAACTCCTCTTCACACCGCCCATAAATGCCAGGGGACTCCTCCTCGAATGTGATTCCCAAGCCCCACATCAGACTCCTCTAGCTGACTGCCTGCTCAGCGTCTCCCCTGGGATACGCTCAAATGAGGGCATCTGAGATTTCCCGTGCCCAGATCTGAACTCCTGATTTCCAGCTCTTCCTCAGAGCTCTGCTACACTGCTGCACGCCCATTTCAGTCCTGCTCTCACCACTCTCTAGTGAACAGCGATGACCTCACATTGCATATTATAAAAGAGGCAAAAATCTAGATTTAACTAAAAAAAGTGAAAATTGGACATCTTCCTCCCTCCATCCTGCTGTCCTCGCTCCTCTCTCACCACATACATTCAAACTCTTTCTGGATCAGAACCTACAGGGCAACCTGTGGTCCCCTGCCCGTGGCTTACTACCTTTCTGCGGCTGCCCAGCTAGACCATTTCCTTCCCTTTTTAAAAAGAGAACATTGCAAGCAAACCATCGTGAACATCTATATCCACGCGCACAAGTATTTCCTCAGGACAGATTTCTTGAAGTGGGACTGCAAAGTCAAAGGGTTTGCACAGAGAACATTTGGTGGAGACTGACAAACGATCCTTTAATGTGGTTGACATTCCCGCCACTGGTGAATGACAGGGACTCTGTGTCCAATGCTGGACATTATCAACCATTCGAAGACTTTCCAAGAAGGAGCTCTTGTCTTAACTTACAGTTTCCTGATAACCAGAGCCTGAATACATTTTCACGTGTTTATTGGCCATTTGTATTCATTCTTCGGGGCATGGCCTCTCTACCATCCTCGGCTTGTTTTTCTATGGATTATTTATCCCAAATTACTAATGAAAGACCTGAGGACTGGAGAAAGTAAGTAGGTCGGCTTTAAGTCTCACAACTAGTAAGTGGCTGGGCTGGACTTGAGCTTGGCTCTGTCTCTCAAAAGGGCACATTCTCAACCACCAGGTCGGTTAGTCTGCTTCTCGGCTATGGTCAAGGTTAACGGATGAGTGAAAGCCTGAAGGCTGCATGAGGACAGGAGTGTCACTCACTTGCAGACGGGTGGCCCTTCCTGCTTCTGCCCGAAACTGGCCCGCTGTACGTGGCAGCTCCCGGGAGGTCCCCCGGGGAGGCTGTGGGGCTGTCTGGCTGACCACTGTGCCCGCCAGACCAATATGGCCCTAGCCGCCCACTCTGCCACATTTAGCAATTACATTGCCCCTAAAGACACAGGCGGCCAGAAATAACAACCGCTGGCTTACTGCCATTTCCTCACTTAAGCCAACTGGAGCTAGACCATCCTTGGCTTTGGGTGCAATTCATTCTCCAAAACCCAAATCCAAGATGACTCTGGACCTGGCAGGGGCTCAGATGCAAACGCGGAGAGCGAATGCATCAGCAGCTGCTGTCAAGTCCCCTGACACCACGCCAGGGCCACCCGGCCATTGTTTGTGGCAGAACAACGCCTTCCTTTGGCGGAGGAGGTTTGAAGCCCTGCCTTCTGGTATCTCAGCCGACTTCTCAGCGGGCCGGGAGCACCTCGGTGCCAGAGGAATGCCTTCCCTAGAAACAGAAGTCCTCTGCAGGGTTGCCACAGGCTGGCACCCTTAACAGGGTCCACACCATGTTTATCCGTCCTGCACAGGACCAGCTGCAGGCGTGGTGGGAAAGATAAGCTAGGCAGAGGTGGGGCAGAGGACCCCAGAGCCTGTGGCTGTCACCTACCAGAACCCGGGCGACCCCTCCTGAAGTGGGCTGCTATTACTATCACGGGGAAACCAGGCAGCTTAGGAGTTTTTTTGACTGGCCTGTCCGTGAACCGGATTTTTGAATCACTCTAGACTCACTGATTCTCTTAAACTGGGATTCCAGGTGTGTCTTTGCAAACACATTACAGCGACTTTGGTGTTCCTTGGAGTCAACACAGATACTGCTGGACGATAACAACGGGTGGAACCTGGTCCCAATGAGAACTCTGTTCTGCCACCCAGTGGCCGGGCTTTGAGAAAGTGTCAGAGCTCGAATGCAGCCCTCTCAAGGCAAAATCCCCGTTCCCATCTTTGAAAAGAGCAGGGAAACGGACACTCAGTCTTTTGTGGGGTCTGAAGCAGAAGGCTCAGGTCTGTAGCCCGCTTGAAGGGCCCATGAGAGAGCAAGGCAGGCCTGTCATGGAAAGAATGTCAGTGCGGTCATGAGAAGGGAGATGGAAGGAGTAGGAAAGGCACCGGATGGAATTAAGCAATGGGAAAAGAAAAATGGAAGCGAGAAACAAGGTACAAGGACACTGAGTCTCAAAGGCTGTTTGTGCCAATGGCTTTCCTAGAATCAGTGGCCCGGCCCCGGTGGACAGGTCCTGTGAGGCCTTCACGGACCCACCCCATCTCCTTGGCGATTATGAAATTGTGGGGTCTAAGGGACGGTGGTGAGTACTTCTGGAAGATTTTTTTTTTTTTTTTTTTAAAGACAGTGTTGGAAAAAGAAACCCTAGAGTTCCAGGGTTCCTGTGATTCTGAGAACAGGCGATGGGGGGGATTCCACGTGCATTATTCTAGATGCAGAAACGTAGGTGACTTTATTCTATAAACTGAGTGGGCTCTCCTGAGACTCGTATGGAGAGACTTCATCTCTAACGTGATGGTATTTGGAGGTGAGGTCTTTGGAACGGATTAGGTCGTGAGAGCAGAGCCCTCCTGAATGGGATTGGTGTGCTTACAGAAGACTCCAGAGAGCTCCCTCAACGCTTCTGCCATGTGAGGACACAAGAACCCAGAATCAGATCCTCACTAGACACTGAAACTGCTGGTGCCTTGATCTTGGATCTCCAGAACTGTGAGAAAGAAATCTCCATTTTTTATAAGCCGCTTGGTCTATGGTATTCTGTCACAGAAGCCCAAATTCATTAAGACATTATGTTCTTTCCAGATTTTTTCTTCTGATTCATTTCTAGTTTCATACCATTGTGGCTGGAAAAGTTACACGGTATGATTTCAACCTTCTCGAATATGATGATTGAGACTCTTTGGGGCGCCTGGGTGGCTCAGTGCCTTCGGCTCAGGTCATGATCTCAGGATCCTGGGATGGAGTCCCGCATCAGGCTCTCTGCTCAGCAGGGAGCCTGCCTCGCCTCTCTCTCTCTCTCTCTCTCTCTCTCTGCCTGCCTCTCTGCCTACTTGTGATCTCTCTGCCAAATAAATAAATAAAATCTTTTTTAAAAAAAAGTCTCTTTGACAGAGCAATGTCCTACTGATTTCTCACCATAGGAGGTCCATAGGGCATTTTTCTACTCCCAGGTTATCCTGCCGGAATGGGACAGTTTCTGAGTCTTCTTGGAGATGGTGTATAGGCATGCAGCCTTGGAAAGCACCAGAAAGTGGGTATCTTGCATCTTGAGCAGCCTCTATCCTTGGTTAGAAATCGTGCAGAAAGCTTATGTTCTTGCTTTCCCACCAGGATGTGTCTATGGTTGCATCTGCTTTCTGACTTTCCTGTCTACTGATAACACTTCCTTGAAGGTCATCCAGGGATCATGGGGTTAGGGGCTCAGACACCTGAGACATCCACCCACTCCTGTTTCCATTCTCCAGGAAAATGCAGAGGTTTTTGAGATTTACCAACAACATTTCCAACTCTTGAACACAAATTGTTTCCCTGAGATGTAGGGACAAAGGCAGTTCCCCAAGGCTCCTGTCTTGGGGGTTGTGTACCTCCATGCTTGCCACTTAATATATGAACAACTAAGAGCAGGTTAATCTCAGGGCAAAGCAGTCTCCCAATGTTCCTGAAAGGGTAGCATTTCTTTCTTCTCCCCATACCTAATTCATCCATTCATTCATTCATTCCACAAAGGTTTCATGAGAGCTTTCTACATGCCAGGACTGTGCTGAGCACAGGGAATGTAATGGAGAGCAGGACAGACAAGAGCTTTGCCCTCATGTAGCTTATCGCCCAATGGGGCTGATAGGCAATAAATAAGTAAACTAAGAAATGAGAAGATAATGTCATACTTAGACAATGAAGTCTCCTGCCTTCTGTCCTCTCCTGAGAAGGATTACCTTCAGTTGACCAGCCTTATGGTACATTTATATCATGGAAAGTGTAGTTGAACTTCAAGGTGGGGGGCGGGGCTCTGATTCTTAACCATACTTGTCTCTTTACAATACTCCCATTTCTTTGCTGTGGGGCTGACAGCTGTGCGGAGGGCAGTGTAATCGTTTTTATCTGTAATAAAGCACTGTTGCCAAATACAACTTGGCCTCTGCCCATTATTGTTCCCCAAATGCCACAGAAGCAGCATGACGCCTTGTGACAAGAGACGAAGGCTTTGCAATCAGACAGAACTGGCTTCTATTCTTGGCTCCGCCACCACGTGAGCTTAGAGGAGTGGCTTTTTCCTCCAAGTCATGAGATTTTAATGGAGACAAAACTGTGGCATCTCTGTTCAGATTTTCTCTTTGTAGAATAAGATGTATTAGGACCACGAAAGGATTTTGCCCAGCACCTGGCAGCTAGGAACCGCCTGGTGGATCCTGGCTCCGTCTTCATACAGTGAATGATTCCTAACCTGGAGGCCAGCTCAACCTCAGGGTTTCTCAAAGTGCGGGCCATGGACTCCCTGAGACAGCACCACCTGGAGTATTTGTCAACACACTCCTGTGTGTGTCCATCAGAACCTGCACGTTTCACAGACTTCCCACTTAAGAGCCTGAAGTTGGAAACTGGCTCATCTATAGCTCTGACTGGTGGCCCAGGCTTTTGTTACTTTGAGAGTCAAGAAATCACTTTTTAATGGTCAACTCCAAGCATAATAGCTTTTACAATGTGGAGGCACCTGACACACACGTCTTCAGTGAGGTACTTTCTGGATGGGAAAGGAGACTTCAGATCCCCCAGGACCGTGAGCCTTCCTGCTCTGGCCAAATCACCCCCACTCAGCACCATGCGGGTCACCCCAGGGAGCCACCCACCACATTTCAGGAAGATGGCAAGTTCCAGCCTTTGCCATTTCTGGACAGATGGGTATGACAGGTAGACCCTCCTGAAGCCTGTTCCAGAAGGGGCTGACAAGCCTCTCTGGGCTGAACGCACGGGAAGCATGTCAGGCTCACAAACGGGGTTGGAGGGTGACCTTGGGGAAGACTGGATGAAAGGTTATTCTGAGCCTGTCACACACAGGAACATCTAACTTTTTGGACTCGAGCTCCTCGGGTGAGTGGCTGGATTAAAAGATAAATAAAAACTGAAGGCCAGCTGTCACCAGGGCAGCTCCCCCACACCCTGGCCTCAGCACCTCGTACTGGGAGCCTCAGGGCCAACGGTGGCAGACATGGGCACAAAAATGGCCACCTTCATGGACACCAACTGGGCCTGTCCCCAGGGAGCGGCAACCCAGCAAGTACTTTGGAGCTCTGCAGGCTTAGCAGGAATGGCTGGGAGTTACAGCCAGAAAGGAGAACAGCGGGCGCCACTGAAGACAGGCTCTGGAAACATACAGGAGGCATTCCAAGGAACAGCCCAGAATAAGTGGGAGGAACCTCAGAAGGGCTGGGAATCCCCGAAGTCAGCATCAGCGCCGGAGAAAAGAGAATTTGTCTGTAGTCGTGATTCTCTGCTCAGCCCAGGCTGGTGCAGTTTGGGGAAAATGGGTGACATCAGTACATGTGCAGAGGTTGGGAAACAAGATTAGTCACCCTGCCCAAGAGGATGAATTCCCTCGTTTCTGCCTCCTTGTGACATCACTGCTCCAGAGGGCAGCACACTGTGGTGTCAGATGAAAAGTTCGATTTCGAGCGTGTTCACAAAAGTGCCATTGTCTTAAGACAGACCCAGAGACAGCGGTCATTGTGTTTCCCAGCAGCTGCTCGGCCCCGCTCCACATCTGGAACCCTCTCCCTCAGCCACAGGCAGGACCCTCCGCCCTGGGGCGGGTTGGGGGGGGGCGGAGACGGACTCCCGGCAGCCCCAGCATACCTGATACAGCGTCTGTTTTGTCAAAATCCTACCCGGACTCACCCATCCTAGCTTCCGAACGTGATATTCACAAGCACGTGGCCAATTTTGTGTGTGTTCCTCCAGAGCTGAGGAGGACGGGGTCAGAGCAGGGTTTGAAGGGCAGCTCGGGCAGTAGGCTTTCAGCATCCTGCAGAGGGCTGGCCCCAGCTCTGAAGCCAGCGGACTCTGTGGATGGATTTGACGAGTTCGTTAGCACTGAGTTAGAGGATGTCGTTGGCTTGCATTTGGATGAGATGATTTTTCAAAAGCTTGAAGGCTACTTACGAAGATGCTTCCCACCCACCCTGAGGAGAGCCCTGGTGTTTGTTTCCAGCATGGCGAGGGCTTTACCCCAAACCAGTCCTGTCGTCACCGTTAGCCCTTCTTCTACCCAGTTATGAGAGTGCGTTAGGAGCTGGCTGGAGTCAGAAAGAGTCTTCAAAAGAAGGGGAAATCAAGAGATCAGGACAGTTTAGCTCCATCACAAATTATAGCCCAACTTGTCAGCCAAGGCACCTGTTTGAACAACACCGTACAAGCGAGCAGGTGAATGGCACAGGCTACACAGTGGTCATGTTTCATACACAGGTTGTCCTCTGAGTACAGTTTGAAAGCTAAGGCCACTTGCAAGTACAAAGGACGTGCTTCTGAAGACAGTGTTGCCTAGTAAGAACATGATCATACCCCCATATTAAATGTAGATGGACTGCAAATTACCAAGAGCTCAATGTCAGGCGAGGTGGGGGAGGAGTGAATGGAGGGGGGTGGGTGGGGGCAGAGGCGGACCCCCACACAGCCCTCACTGGGTTGCACCCAATGAAGGGTGCATTCCACTTGAAATCCTATCGCAGTGTGAGATTTGGGGTGCAGCTGTCACTCACATCCTCTCTAGTTATTAGATTTATGTTTCTGATAATAAGGAACACTGGAGTCAGAAACTGGGTTGACTCGGACAGTTCCCAGACCCGTTTTAAAGTTGATTCTCCACAACAGTTTGT
The DNA here is from genome assembly GCF_002288905.1 of Enhydra lutris kenyoni. Classification (NCBI taxonomy): domain Eukaryota; kingdom Metazoa; phylum Chordata; class Mammalia; order Carnivora; family Mustelidae; genus Enhydra; species Enhydra lutris. The sequence continues at coordinate 29,849,901 of NW_019154100.1, read as the reverse complement.
ATTTTTATCGCCCCTCACAACCCAAGGCTCAAAGTGGCCCCTAACAATTCTGAGCAGAAGAAAGTACAGATTTAAAAGACCAAGGCCATATGGGAAGGAAGAGCCAGATCCAGAAAACCAGCTTGTCTTCATTACCCTGTGACACAGTGCCCCTCTCTTTCCAAACCCGTGCAGCCTCGTGTGCCTTGGTGAATTGATATGTTTTAAGGATTTTTAAAAAATTTATTTATTTGAGTGAGAGGGAGGAGCAAGTACAAACAAGGCAGGGGCAGAGGGAGAGAAAGAGAGAATCTCCAGCAGACTCGACACTGAGCACAGAGCCGGACGCAGGTCTAGATCCCGATCCTGAGATCACGACCTGAGCCAAAACCGAGAGCTGGACACTTAACCAACTGAGCCAACCAGATGTCCCTAAAGAGACCCACCTTTTCTGCTTTCCTTCATCTGTGCATCATCTGGAAAATGCAGAAGCACTCCTCCTGGGGTATAGCATGCTCTTCCTGCAGCCACTCACCCACGAGGCCACACTGGCATGCTAAGACCACAGGGTCCCCATCATGAGGGATCTATATGATGACACCTGGGATCTCAGAGCCAGGGAAAGCAGAGTTGGGGCACCAGCATTTCTTATGGGTTCTGACCTGGCCGACTCTTCTCTTCCCATGTCAGTGGAGGAAACTATGGCAGAGGTCATCTCAACAAGCCAACGAGCTTCAAAGCAAATTGATTTTGCCTTTGAAACATGTTCTTTGATTGCCAGGCATTCCTTCTGCGCAAAACTGGGCTAAGACAAGCAGCAGTGGCAGGTGTGGAATTGGCGTATGCTGCAGGCTTGGTGCGGAGGCTAGGGCTGGAGGGTGGGCTGGAAGCGTCCTGAGATGGCTTCAGGAGATACACAGAAGCTCGTGTCTCCAGTGCGTGATGGTGACTCGACTGACCAGTGTCAGATAGGAGGGAATGAGAGGAACTTTCTCCCTGCTCTCAGGTCCTGGCCTGACTACGGAGTGAATTGCACTCCTGGCTATTTCAGGGTAAGCTTGGGTGGAAGGCTCTTCATGACCAGGAGTCTGTCATAGCCTCTTTTCTTAGTAGAGAAGTCTGTAATGGCCTCTAAAGGGCTGTTCGGGGGCAAGACCTAGGAAGAAGGGCACGGAAAGGGGGGGCCCACGGGTTGTTTCCACAGCCTTGCCCCTGCCTGGAGACTCTCTCATTTTACCAATCACTAAATGATTCCAACAAACCTGTTGCTCCAGTTCTTCCGATCACCTTCAGATCTTTGCAAGGACATGGATACTGGAAAAAACGTATCAGTTATCATCCGAATCTGCTCGGCGTGCCCAATCAGATCCTGGGCAAGGCAGAGACCTGCTGAACCATTTTCTTGAATCTGTCCCGCGCACAGCAACCAGGCAGACGAATCGCCTTCACTGCACAGAGTTCAAGGGCAGGGCCCTGTTGTGCAGACAAAAAGAGCCAGAGGCTTCACTGAAAGGAAGACCAACTCCGAGGATCCTATTCCCAGCAGAGTCGTTTACAAGGGCTCTGAAGCCAAAGCACTCGGTTCGAATCCCAGCTCCCACACCGACTAGCTGTGGCATCTCCTGAATGCTGCTTAGCTTCTGTGTGCCTCAGTTTCCTCATCTGGAAAGGGGGCTATCAATCGTAACATTCACCTCATGTTGGAAGATGTAAGGAGTTAAAAGGAACTTAGTATCATGCCGGGTACTTAAAAGGGGCTTTACGAAAATTTGTTAAAATAGAGTTTGTAGGTAATGGCATACACCCCGGGACATACTCAGCACAGTGGGCTTCGTGATGAGATGGCTGAAGGAGGAGTCATCAGGCCATTCCACACTTGGACAGAGTATCACCGATCCTGGGGAGCAGGGTCCCTTGGGCCGGGTCCACACCTATCAGGATCAAAAAGTGTCATTTTGAAATCTAATGGTAGGCAGTGAGAAAGCTGTTCCGTGGCTAAGTGTTCAGATGTTCTTCAGGGGAGTCTGGGTTTCCATTGCGCTTGTGACATATGGCTTGCCCTTTCCACCAATGTCCCTTTTCAGCGAGTGGGTCCCAGCTCTGTCAAGTCACCCAGCAAAGTACGGTTGTCAACGCTGTCTGTCAGGTGGCTTAGGCTGAGCTCAATAGACAGGAACGATAAAACCCCTGAGCAGGAGAGACAGAGGGGAGGAAAGGCTTTCCCGTTCCTTGCTAGGCTAAAGAGAAACCCAAGGGCATCTCAGGGAGCCCCTGGCCTGCAGCAGTCGGTGCAGCCTGAGCCGCTGCCGCGGACTCCCACCGCTTCTCACGCACTGGGGCACCCCAGCCCCAGGAGGGTCCCACCAGTTTTTAGGGGCTCCCAACAACCTCAGTTATGGCTGGATCTCCTACATATACTCAAATCCTTCCCTATCCAGCCCTGATCTGGGAGCCTCAGGACATCTGATGTGGGTGCCAAGTAGAAACCTGGGATCCCGGCACCGCCCACGGCATCCTGAAGTTTGATCGGAAGCTGCAGGGCTTGGCAGAGCCTGCTGGCTGGTAATGCGAAAGGCCCAGGCTGCCTGGGAACAGAGGGGCCTCTCCTCTTGCTCGAAGCAAAATGCAACGTGCCGTCCATCTCCTCTCTGGCATCTCCCCAGCCTTTCTCCAGGGAAGCTAAATGCTAGGCTTCATCGATCGGTCAATAAGTTGTGTTTATTGAGCTGACAGTGTGTGCATACTAGGGTGTGGGAGCGGTAGAGAAAGATGGATGAGAAGGGGGGGAACCCAGAAACCCAAGACAAATGTTAGGATTTTCTATAAAGGTTAAGGACCCTACGCCTTCTCTCTCATGCACAGCCGGGCAGCTCACCCTCCTTCCTTCCTTCCTCTTGCTGGAGGCCTGCTGGCCCTCCTCTCCCAAAGGTTGCACCAAGAAATGGGCACTGGGATGACCCAGAACTAGAAAGCCCTTCTTTATGCAGTGCTGACCTCTAGAGGCTTCCAATTAAAAAGCATCCCAAAGGACCAACTTATTTTTACTGCCGGTTTCTCCATCTGTGCAGTTACCACATTTTCCTAGAAAACAAGGAGAAAATGTCTCTGGCTCCCTTAAATGTTACCTAATAGGAAATGCCTATCTCATTCTTAGGCTGCCTAACTACAGCTCGCCCAGATTTTTTAATAAATGTCAATGTTTTCTGATCCCAGAGGGGAAAAAAGGTGGGTCAGAGATAGGCAAAGTATTTCAAAGTTACTTTCCTACTGTGGCTCTAAGAGGAAAAGTACCCTGCCAGCTACTTCGGGAGGCATTTTTTAAGTTTCCAAAGTAACAGATGGCCAGGCCTGCCGCAGGGAAAGAATGTTCGCTCACCCCAATTAGGCAGGGCATCGGGCAAAACTATGTGCCAGTCCCCCAAGACCCCCCTGCATACAGGCACAAACCCACTCGCCCCAGCCCCGGCACAGGGTCCCAGCACTGGGTAGCGGCTTTAATTTCGTTTACTCTGTTTGACTTCAACCCATTCATGCCCACGATGAACACTAGAAACAATGAAGCATCCCGCCTGAACTGACTTTCCTATGGAAACAAAATTCATTTCTAAAGGAGATGAGATTGGTTGTAATATTCCTAAGCAAAACACCCCAGAGCTTCCTATTTTGTTATAGCTCTTTCTTCCGTAACACTGATCACATAGAGAAGTATAGGAAGTACAAAGAGAAGTATAGGAGAAAGTACTCTGGGATATCAGCATTTGGCCCAATATCCACCCACTATTTTGTCTGGGGCTTTTATTTCTAAAAGGGATCCGAGGGAAGATGGGATCAAAATCAGAAATAGTTTTGCCAGTGTCAGGTGCCTAGCCCTGGTTTCGTGAGACAGCATTTTCCTTATAAACTTTGTTTTCCACCCTCTCTAACCCCACTAGCCAAGACAAGATACATTCCCACAATGCTAGTGCCTCATTCTTAGGCAATATAGTATAGGAGAAAGTACTCTGGGATATCAGCATTTGGCCCAATATCCACCCACTATTTTGTCTGGGGCTTTTATTTCTAAAAGGGATCCGAGGGAAGATGGGATCAAAATCAGAAATAGTTTTGCCAATGTCAGCTGCCTAGCCCTGGTTTCGTGAGACAGCATTTTCCTTATAAACTTTGTTTTCCACCCTCTCTAACCCCACTAGCCAAGACAAGATACATTCCCACAATGCTAGTGCCTGGAGGGGACTTGGAAATGAGAGTGTACTCTGATTTTTACAGATGAGCGAACAAAGGTCGGGGGTGGGGAGAGCTGACATGCCAACGGCCACACAGTGGTCAGGGAGGACACTGGCTAGAATCATTTTCCCCAGCCAACAGATTCCAGAGTGATTCACTGCAAACTGGAAAATGTGGGTCTTTCTAACACCAGCAGCACTTAGATAAAGGAGCCAAGCTACATTTTATGAAGGTTATCTGTGCAAGGGATCAAATAACAGTAACAAAGAAATTCCCCCAGAAGAATGGCTTTTTCTGTGGAAGACCACGTCCCCACCCCACTGAAGCCAGAATCTTTGATGAGGGCTCAGAAGCCTTGCACACAGCCCAACACTCAGGTCCAATCTCTGATGAGAGCCTTGTCCTGAACCAAGAACCACCAATGAAGTTAGTGAGCGCACGCACGCACACACCACACCCCCCCCCCACATGTCTGCTAAGGCAAACTCAAATCTCATCTCACAATCTCTGGAGACCTATTCATTTGGGGAAAGAAGCTTGTTCTTAATCAAATAATGGGATTTACCACCAACTCCTGATTTAGCCTTCAGATGCACTGTTTACTGAAGAACAATCACCGGGAGGACAGTCATGTGGAAACAGTGTCCTGTTGTCACAGAGCAACCACAGCTTTCTAATTGCCTGTGGTGTCTCACCATGAGAGAAAAATCAAGGTCCTCGTATATCCCCCTCAAGTACTGGCTTGAAGGAAGGCTGGAAAATCCCTCACTACCAGTCACATCAACAGATACATGCATATCTTAAATTACTAACACCTGAACCATGCCAGTGGTTTCCGTAATGACCTCCGCCCTCCCTCCCACCCCAGCTGCCCCCCCCGCCACCCCCCACAACCCCAGCCCCAAGATCGCCAACCACAGACCTGGCTGGCGATCCTCATTCTCTGTCCCTCCTTTCCCATGGACGAAACACCGTGGAGGGAGTAAAAAAGAGGCAAACATCACCAGATTTGGAAGGCTCTTTAATAGCAAGCGTATGGTAATTACATTGGTGGATGAGATCCTCACTCCCCGGGGAGGGAGGACGGAGCAGATGAGGAGGACAGGGTTCACTTTCGGGCTTACACTGCTCGAGGCATCTAAAACAAAGGGTAACAAGTCTTTTTGGCAACCCATTTCACAGTTTTGTCATTTACAAGAGATTTCTTGGAAAGGAAATATAAAGGCGAAGAAAACATACACACCCTGCATGAAACATTTTTGCCTAAGGAAAAAAGAACCCCCAAACTGTTCCTTGATTTTGCTTCTCATGTAGATGGCTAAACTCTGCTCTCCTAGCCAAACGAAGACTGGCTCACAGATCGTTCCCGATCTTCCCCGAGAACGGACAATTTGCTTTCTCCTCTAAAAAGGTGACAGGACTGCTGTATCTTTACCCGCCTTACTATCAGAAGGTACTCAGAGTGAAAAAACGACTCTTAAGAAACAAAAGCGAAACAGAAGAATGAACCAGGGAAAGGCAGCTGTACAAAGAACAGACTATCTGCTTTCTCGGTGGGACTGAGTAACTTGAATACAGTTCTCAGTAAATGAAGTGTTTATTTTTACGTGGCCTGGCACACACTTTCGACAGCTTGGGTCTACTCAGCCACACGGTGCTGTAAAGGTTTCTAACGTGTGATGCTCACAGTCCTCTATTTTTGTAATACAAATTTAAATAAAAATATCAACGACACCATCTTATGTAACAATTTACCCAGGGGAACGTGAGCTATAGACATTTACCATGGACCCCACGTTGCCATGGACACCAGAGGCTACGGGCAGCCTGGCAAGTTTTAGATATTCTGAATAACATCTAAAAGGCTTCAGCCTTTCAGGTCATTCCTGGTGTCACAAAACCAAGATAACTAGTTGGGTCTTTGTGGAAGAGGATTCATGTTTCATACCAAAAAAAAAAAAAAAAAAAAAAAAAAAAAAAAAAATTGGGCTTCTCTGGTAATCTGAAGACTAAGTAATAGGCAGTGGCCCCTCTTTGGGGTTGACAGTCCTTCTAGGGAAGAAGGATCTGTGATGCACTTGAGTTTTAATTGTGCTCTTTCTTCAACCCTGAAAAGTGGAGTGGGCGGGCTCTGCCCTCCAGCCCCTGGGGGCATTCCTGACCCATGGCCTCCTCCACACTGAGAGCAAGATCAAGTCCGGTTCACCTGCTGCCTGCCAGGTGACTGGAGCCTGCACATGTGGTTGCACTCTGAAAAGACAGGGTTCTCTGGCTAACAGCTGGTTTGTTGAGGAAAACTCCAGCACCTTTGTGGGACACCTGCTGTCTCCTTGGCTGCCGGGCATTTGTAAAGCCGCAAATCCATCCCCAACACAGGCCTTGCCTCTCAACACGCAGGCGGTCCCTTCGAGGAAAGCCAGCTCCTAGTGGGATAGCCCTGAAAACAGTTTTTCTGTACCGTGCACAATACCTGTCTTCCAGCTTTTTCTTTATTATTATTATTTTTTAAAGAATTAGACACTAACTCCCCCATCCTTTCTCATCTCCTCCCACTGCAGATTAAGTCCTGCCTATTCCTCTGTGCCTCTTGAACCATGGAAAATCAGGTTTGTTCATATCTGTTTCCCAACTTGTGAATTTTAATATGCAAGGGAGATTTCTAAAATATAAATTCCAATGATGCTGGGAAGCGCAGCTCCCCGAGGTCCATACACTTTGTGCTCTTATGAGACAGACACAATCTTTAGAGATGTCATTGTGCTGAAGGAAAGGTTTCTATTTGTATGTGAAAAATGACAGTAGCTATGAGAGGAAAGAAATTTTTCACTTAAGGACCCTGGAAACCTAAATCTGGCACCAAGACGGGAGGATTCCTAAATAAGAGACTCTCATGTTCTAGTCATATAAAAAAAATCCAAAACACACAAAAAACCCCAAAGTCCTATATGCTGCTATGAGCCTGTGAGGCATGAGTGTAACTGAGCCAGAGTGTGGCAGGCGTCGTGTAGGGGGTCCTACCTCCCTGCCTGGCTCCCTAACTCATTCTCTGGTTTCCCAAAGTGTGCTCAGTGTGACTGTCAGGCAGAGCCAGTGACTAGGTGGCCATAAGAAAAATATCTCTGTGATTCACTCAAACCCAGCATCAAGGTTTGGTAAGGTTATCACAGGCAGGATTTCATAGCTGGCCCACAGTGATCAATAAGCCATCCATCATCCTCTCCCCCCAAAGCTCACACACACTCACACGCTCACACACACACAGTCTCTCTTTTCTTTCTCTCTCCTGGACAACATGGCAAAAAGTCAAAGTACTTCTCTTTCACCCTCTCCCTGCTCTTCTTCATGAAAAATTTCCTCTCTCAGTTAAGTTAAACTCATTCCACTTCCAAAGCCGCAGTCTGTCAGGGCACAAGGGAAAGCCACGCCTTCAGCCGACAGAGCCTGCACATCTGGGACAAGTACGTTTCTGTATCTCTGGGCCTGTGTCCTCCGTCTAAGGGACTGGAAGTCATCAGCCCCTCAGGATCAGGCTCGGAGGGTCCCGACACTCATAGAACACAGAAACCCATTCCAAGGTAGTCCTTGGCCAGCATGCTCAGGACAGCATCTTCGCAAGATCCAAAATGTATTTCTTTCTCCTTTCCCTAAAAGTGTCCTTGACCATTGCTCTTAGCACACATACATACCATAAGGCAGTTAGGGAATGACAGTCGTGAAAGCAGAAGGGCAAACAGCCCTTGTTTCAGGCGAGTCAGGGGTCTTGCCCAAGGTTACGCGGTCCCTGGCAGAGCCAGGGCTAGAATCCAGGTCTCCCTCCTAACTCCCGGGTCTATGCTCTTCCCACCACACCAAACTAACTCTTCTTAAGTGTTTATCTGTTTGTGAAAGTCAGGAATTCGTCTAACCACAGAACCTCTTCCTTAGCAAAGACGGCTGCCTGCCTTGCTGGCCGTCGGGGGGCGCTCTGCACCGGGCAAGCTCTGACGCCACACGCACACCCCGGACTGTGGACCCGCAGCCGGTGGGAGCCAGCGCAGGCACATGCAGCAGCAAGGGCAGCTGGGGAGGGGCACAGTCAGAAAAAGGGAAGTTTTGGAGGAAACAGTTCCATCTGCTAATGCCTTCTGGGGTTTTGCCATGAAAATAAGCGACACACAGTACTGTTATCCTCAATTCCTGGGGCAGAACAAAGAGGAGATCTCTCCTCAGCCCACTGAATGGCTGACTTGATCTCAGTTTAGTGTCTATAAATAGAACATTAACATAATAATACCAAAATGCATTTGGTCAAAGCCTAAACGCTTTTTCATAAAATACATTTTATATTAATGTCCATTCCATTCGCAAACATATGTAAATTAAGCTGCTAAACCTCTATGTGTAAAATTCCAGTTTACCTTCCAATGGAGCAAGCTAGTCAAACTTCTTCACCTCAGTCAGTGGCAGAAGTCATTCCTCCAGCCTACTGTGTTAAAACAGAGGGTTACCAAACCCCAGCGCTATCTACAGAACGCAGCTCATAACTGCCTGCGCCCAGGTACTCAGTCAATGGGAAGACAGGCAAAGCAGCAGAGCACAGAACATGCTCACCCGCTGCAGGAAACATCAAGGTTTGTGGTGGGAATAGGCTACTCGGAAGGAAATTCATTTCACGTGAAATTAACCTTCCATACGCTTTTCCAAAAAAAGAAAAAATGTGGGTACTGAACCATGGAGGGAAACCGCTGTACTGTTCTCCCCATGACTTAAAACTGCAGTACCCTGTTCTACCACTAGCAGCCGCACTCTTCATGGCACCAGTCAATCAAACAGAAAATGGTGATAGAATCAGGTTAATACTGACAGGCCTGGAAGATATAGAAGACTCCCGGAAGATATAGAAGACTCCCGGAAGCTCTGTGCTCGCTGCTGCTGCTTTTTTGTTTTTGTTTTTTAAGTCCCAAACTATGACAACCTAACAGCCATGTGTATGCATGTTAATAACATTTCCACCCCAGATGCTATGTTTGGTCAAGGGTTGTGAAAGAGGCATTCTGCTTTGAGAGATCCAGAAGGGTCCAAGAAAATGAATACTTTAAATAATTCCATGTAAGCATTACAAAGGATTTCCCCTGTAAGTATTTGTTGGCTAACTGACGGCAGTGTTTCCAATTATTAAGTAGCTGTTTCTGGGAGTTGTCTTAGTATTTTGATCATTGAAACTTCCCATCTGAACCAAGCTAACCCACGACCGAAAGAGTCCCAATTTGATATCGCTTTAAAAATTCACTTCTGTTAGGTTCTTCCAAGGACTTGATTACAGTTTTTTAAATAAATTATACAGTGGGATCCTTTTCTTGATCTTTTCTTTTTTAAGGAATAAAAGACAAATTAAGAAAGTAAAGAAAGATTCCATTATAAGTTTAAAAAAACTGTTTATCCTGGTTTATTTCCCCCATTAAATTTATCTATGGCTTCAAAGTTTAAGTGGCACTTGGATTCTGAATGTTTTCATGATTTAACAAGTTGCCATCTGGTTATAAAGAGAGAATGTGAATGTTTCATTTCATATGTGGGACGGTTTATAGATATTTTAAAGAAATCAATCATTTATGTCACCCCATTGATATTTTCCACTATTAGATTTTAAAAGTGGCTTTGGAATTAGCATGTTTTAAAATAACTGAACTTGCAAGTAATGCTTATACCAACCATGAACCCGTTGCTATCTATCCAGGTAACTTAGTAATGGCAGAACGCTTCAGCAAAGGCTTCTCTGCCTCTCTTCCCTTCTTCGTCCAAAGCTAAGTGATTATCCTTTTCTGCTCTTGTATTTGCATTTGTGCATTTTAATGACTAGATATTAAAATTCATGCTTTATAAGCAAATTCCTTCACTTATGGACACTTAAAAAGTACATAAAAAGTGCAGACTGCATTTCTTCTCTGTCATGCTTTCCCTCAATAATGTCACCTGTGAGGACTCGAAACATATCCTTAATACATTCAGAGTTCTCTACATTCGAGTCAGCGAATGGTAGTTCTCCAACACAAACTCAAGAGAGAACAGTCAGCCACAAAATGGACTCTAAATTCAAAATGGCAAAGGCTACCGAGACAACCCCATAAAAACCCACTGAAACGGGAGTAAAATTCAGGTCACTTCTGAGCAAAGCTCATCCCAGATATTTTGCGGTCAATAAAAAGGTACTTAGTTTGAATTTGGATGCTGGGAGTCAGACGTCCTGTTTCGAAGTGCTAATGCAAAAGATGCTAACTCAGGAGCACGCGACCCCACCTCAGGTACCAGGGGGTCCACACTCCTTCTCAGGTGGGAGCCCTCGGAAGGTTACTGCTGACTGACCCCCATTTGGGGGTGGTCCGCCTCTGGCTCCTCCTCTTCCACATCTGCACTGTACTCTTCAAACGCATCATCGTCAGCATCCGGAAGCCCCAGTAACTAGAGGAGAGAGGAGAGTACAGTGTGAGTGCCAAATGGCCCAGGGGGAGGAAGAGAACCAAAGACAGCCTATCCAAATTCATCAACATTTAACAGGACTCAGCACAGCAGCTACAGATTTCCCACTGGAGTCAACCATCCCTACAACCATGTTTATGAACATACTGGATGAAAATGTCAGTCCTTCAATGGACTGGTGCCCAAGGGGCTAGGTTTTATTGGGGATCCAGGAGACTCTCTACTTTTAAGTATCAAAACATGGCACCACACACCACCAATGGAGAATAACATCGTATACATACACACACACACACACACACACACACACACCCCGGGATGTCAGCCGTAATACAATGAACATGCTGACTGTTCCATTAAGACATCAAAAATCTACCCCTCTCTATATTTTCTTCCCAAAAACCAAGTGCTGCTGTTATTTATAAAGCACATGTAAAAATGTGAAAGCCACTGAAAAATTTAATTTTTTTGGTTAAATTATGGTGCATCTGTAAGATGGGATCTTATATACCTACTTAAAATAGTATTTTGAGTGACTTGATATAGGAACATGTACCTAAGTATAAAAAGAGCATGGTGAAAATTGCATTTTCATTATGATACAGATTTTATTAAAGTTTATCCACAACTCCATGGCAAAAAAGACTTTGAATGAAATACATCCAAATTTTAAGAATATTGCTTCAGGCAGTGTGGTTATGGGTAAATTTTTTCCTTTTTATCTTTTTGCATTTTCCAAAGGCTCTATCATTATCTTCGGGGATACTCACAATAAATACCCAGGAAACATCTTTTCAAAGTACTGAATGGTCTTTGCTTGAAAACTAAGTGTCGTTTGCTGGGCCTGATCAATATGAAAGAAAAGCCTTGGTGTTGGCAGAGAGCCGAGGCCTTGGCCACCCCTGGGTCCTGCCTGTGATCATCATGCTTCTGTCCCACAGCTCCTCCCTCTGATTTAGTCTCCCGTGGCCCTGACGTTCTCACACGGTGGCCCTGACATTCTCACACGGTGACCCTCTCGACTGGTCACTTTCAGGCAACTTCACTGAATGGTGCCGGGATCCCAGCTAACTGGATGAAGCCACTACAGTAAGATGGACCATTCTGTTTGCTTTGCCTCCCTAATGCCCTGCTACCCTTCCCCTTCTTCCCATCCCCCGCCCAAATGCTGACAGGAGGAAACCGTAAGTCCCAGTCGAAAAAATGCTTTTCCAGTGAAGTTCTCCAACCCCAACTCCTGAGGGTCTCACAGAGTCCTGTGAACACACTCTGGACAAGATCATCTGCCAGGCCCTTGGTCATATTCTATGTGGGGCCTGGCAAGCCGGACGTGACCAGCTGTAGACACACAAGCTTTCCCCTTCGAGCCCAGAGCACTGCAGCTGTCTCAACGGGCCACCATTGACTTGGAGGGGTGAGGTGAGAGAAGCACGTCTCCGCTAGCCTGGATACTGTGGAGCGATCTCGTGTATGCTTGGGGGAAGAGAGAAGCCTGTTTCTCCTCCTGCTGTCACCCTCTCACATAGCAGAACAAGCCCAAGATAACATTCGCCTCTAAAGAGAGAAAAGATGGCTACAGTGAACACAGATGGCAAGTATTTTGATGTCCCATTTTTTAGTTGAAGAGCTGCTTGGTGACAAAGCGAGGTGAAAGTGTCAAATGAATGACGATATTTCAATTGCTGATAAAACAGAAATATCACAGGGTGCCTGGGTGGCTCAGTGGGTTAAAGCCTCTGCCTTCAGCTCAGGTCATGATCCCGGGGTCCTGCGATCGAGCCCCGCATCGGACTCTCTCAGCGAGGAGCCTGCTTCCTCCTCTCTCTGCCTGCCTTTCTGCCTACTTGTGATCTCTGTCTGTCAAATAAATAAGAATCTTAAAAAAAAAATAAAAGGCAACAGAAATATCATTGCCCCTACCAAGAACCTTAGAATTACCTAGATGCCAACAAAGGACGCATTAATTCAACAATAAATGTGACTCCTCACTGCACTAAGGGATACCCCTTAAAAGAGGAACAGCCAGTGGGTTCTCTCTCATTTAACAGATCTGACTGGTAGCCACTGCCTGGATCCCTGGGTTGAGGATTCCAAGGCTCAGTGGGAAAGACTGTGGTCAATTCGCCATGTGTCCATGGGTAAAGAAGGCACAGTCGAGGCACACATCTACACGTTTGCCATCTTGTCCTAAAGACACACACCACTGGTTATTCTTTTTCATAATACACTTGAGTAATTCACACAGGCCCCAACCATAGGTACCCCTCAACACCCTTCCTCTCCTTGGCTTAGGGTGGTCTGTAGAAGAGGTTCCGGTGAGCCAAGTACGAAACCATGACCACTTCTCTTCCCCTTTCTCCTCTGCCTAGCTCCCTGCCTTCCCTTTGACGTGAATCCAAAGCACATAGTTTTAGGTCTAGAGCATCTGCACACGTAAGGCCTTTCCCTGGGATGCGACTTGTAGAACTGCTCACTCCCGACCCTTCCAGGAGGAAGAAAGAACAGAAGCAGTTCTGACAGGCCTTCCCGACTTCCCAGGCACCCTTAATGCCGGGTCTACAGAGTCACTGAGAGGCTGTGTAGAAAAGGCACTGGACCCAGCATCCAGAAGCCAGGGCTCTAGTTGGGGACCTTGGCCAAGGCACTCCTTTTGCTGAGCCTCAGCATCCCTCTCTATAAACTGGGGATCACGACACCTGCTCTATGTCCAGAGAAACTATGGAGATGAAATGAGAAATCGGGGCACCTGGGTGGCTCAGTTGTTAGGCGTCTGCCTTTGGCTCAGGTCACGATCCCAGGGTCCTGGGATCGAGCCCCACATTGGGCTCCCTGCTCAGCAGGAAGCTTGCTTCTCCCTCTCCCACTCCCCCTGCTTGTGTTCCCTCTCTCGCTGTGTCTCTCCCTGTCAAATAAATAAATAAAATCTTTAAAAAAAAATGAGAACGTGAATGTTCCATGGGCAGCAAGTTGCAGAGCCTTATGTGAATTCGTGAGGTTAGGTCCTGTTACCTTGGCTTCTCATTTTAAAACCCAGCAGTTCAGTTATTCAAGGGGACATGGCCTCCAGCCCCTGCTTCTCCCTCTCCCTTCAGCTGTGCTTGCTGTCGGACCAGCTCACTGTTAATCAGTACGACAACAAGCAGGAAGAGAAGGAAGGAACTGAATTCCATTAGCCTCCTCACTTGATTCTCACACTCACAGTCAGCGTGCCATTCCACAAACCAATCTGGTCATACTTCAGATTTAATAATGATAGTTAATATTGGTTACATGACTATGTACTAGGCACGGAGTTGGGCAGCCTTACATATATGAATTCTGTTAGTCCTCATTATAGCCCTCTGGGGTAGGTATTATCCTCCTATTACAGATAAGAACTAGAGATGCTGAGTAAGTTGCACGGAGTCACCCAGTAAGTGTCAGAGCCAGAATTCAAACCCAGGCCATCAGATCGCAGACTACAACATAACCTCCAGGCACCCAGGAGACTCCCTTCCAGCTGTCAATGCTGCTCCTACAATTGGAAGCTTCAATGTCTTCTACTGAGTAACACACCTTTTAAAAAATTCAACATGCAATGTTAATGTCTACATTTATGAGTATATACAATTGGAAAAAGCACAGAGGAGAACATGAAAAGCACTAGAACTATAATTTGCTTGGGATTGCAAAGAATACCATACAGACAAGTAATAGTCCAGCATTCCCACCTCTGTCTCTAGTCCCATCTATGGCAGGTTAAATCAACATTTAACTTCCAGATCTGTTTTTTGTTTGTTTTTGTTAAGTAGGCTCCACACCCAGTGTGGAGCCCAACATGGGGCTTGAACTCACAACCCTGAGATCAAAACCTGAACTGAGATCAAGAGTCGGATGCTTGGGGTGCCTGGGTGGCTCAGTGGGTTAAAGCCTCTGCCTTCAGCTCAGGTCATGATCCTAGGGTCCTGGGATTGAGCCCCGCATCGGGCTTTCTGCTCAGCGGGGAGCCTGCTTCCCCCCCGCCCCTCCTCTGCCAGCCTCTCTTCCTACTTGTGATCTCTGTCTGTCAAATAAATAAATAAAAATCTTAAAAAAAAAAAGAGACAGATGCTTAACTGACTGAGCCATCCAGGTTCCCCTGGATCCAAATTTTTAACAGTCAAGAAGACATGCCAAACACAGGAATACAAACAGACTGGTGAGGACCCTGGGGTTCTTGCTTTTACGGGTGTGTATACGTTCTCTTTTTTTTTTTTTTAATTTTATTTATTTATTTGACAGATCACAAGGAGGCAGAGAGGCAGGCAGAGGGGAGCAGGTTCCCTGCTGAGCAGAGAGCCCGATGCAGGGCTCAATCCCAGGACCCCAAGATCATGACCTGAGGCAAAGGCAGAGGCTTAACCCTCTGAGCCACTCAGGCGCCCTGTGTATACGTTCTTATAAAGAAAGGGATACAGGCCAAGAAATCCTATCTGATACATTTAAATTAAATTACTTTAACACTCATAATCATTAATTCTGTTCGGTAAAATTTTTTCATTTGACCGGAAAAAAATCTTTATGCTAACCCAGAACAATAGTGTTGGCATTTCTAGGGGTTTGCTGTGCCTCTGGGCAACCCACAGTTTCACATAGGAACCTCTGGGGCCCACCCACCTAAACAGGGTTATACTTGAAGGGTAGAAATGCCAACACTTAAGCTTTAAAGTTTCTTAGACCCAGGAGAGTATCAGTGATCTTCAGACTCAATCTAGGTCCTTTAGAAAGTGGGGTAAACTAGCTGAGGACACATTTGGTTGGGATTTCCCATCTGCTGTCTCCAAAGGTGGCCCTTGTTCAGCATAGGGGGCTAGACTGTGTCTATGGAAGAAAGGGAGAGGACATCTCTGCCTTGGAGGGCACAGTCAATTAGCTAGGGGGCTTTTAGCAAGTGTCTTGTGGCTTCAGAGGTCCCTGGAAGCTCCTTCCAAAGGACTCCTTGGAGCACTTTACTGTGGGCGTGAGTCACCCAGAGATCTACTTACAATGTGGATTCTGATTCAGCTGGTCTCGGGTGGGACCGGAGATTCTGCATTTCTTTCTTTCTTTTTTTTTGTTTTTAAGATTTTATTTCTTTATTTGACAGACAGAGATCACAAGCAGGCAGAGAAGCAGACAGAGAGAGAGCAGGAAGCAGGCTCCCTCCCAAACAGAGAGCCTGATGCGGGGCTCGATCCCAGGACCCTGGGATCATGACCTGAGCCAAAGGCATAGGCTTTAACCCACTGAGCCACCCAGGCACCCCAGATTCTGCATTTCTAAAAAGCTCCCCGGTGATGGAGATACTACTGGTCCAAAAACCATACTCTTGAGTATTAAGTATTACCCTAAAGCTTTGGGGAACTTGCCACTGTTTATCTTAATGATCAATGATGCTGGGGGTACCAACAAACCTACGAGATTCTGGCCAGTCTGAAAAAAAGGAGAAAAAAGAGGTAGGTGGCAAGACGGAGATAAGACCCAAATGGGCAAGAGGCATAGGTACTCTCTTACCTTTGGGGGCCAACGTATTTCCTAAAAAATACACACATTTGAAATTTCATACATGAGCAGAAAACAAAAGCTATGATAAGCTTGTCAACATTCAATGTCTTTTATTAAAACCCACAGGAGTGCACAATCTTTTCTTATCAGACTTTCTGACCCACTGGGGCAGCTTCCCACAGGTGGATTCTTTCTCCTCTCCCAGGGCCTTAACCAGACAATAAGAGTAGAACTGGACTTCTACTGGGTCACAAAGGCCTTTCCTGTGGGGTTTAATCCCTGGCTCCTCACCCATTAGCGGTAAACTGAAAATACTAATTTTGCTCAGGCCTGCAAGCTAGAGCTAGGGGAATTTTGCTGGTAGAAGCGTCTCTGCTTTTTGAAATAAAAAACACAGAGTTGGAACGGCAACCTCAGGGAGGGGACCAGGGTCAAAGAGAGCAAGAAAACCTGGGGAACCACGGGCTCTAACTCCAGGAAGGGCAATCAAAGCAACATCAACCCAACAGTACACAATGATCTCATAACAACAAATGCCTCGCGACCCTAATGTCCACAGCGCTGGTAAGAGGAGGAGGAGTAATAGCCCAGGATAAAATAAAATAAAATAAAGCTTTGAGAGAAGCTGAAAGGTCAACGATAAGGTTTGACTTAAACTGGAAACGGTGAGCTCTTTTCTTGTGAACTGTTGTTTTTTTTTTTTTTAACCAGAGGAAGCCTGTCAGCTGTCAGTAAATAAGATATGAAAACACGGAGGAAAAAAACAAACGGCACAATCACCATTATTTAGATCCATCAGCACTATTTTATTATCTACCTCAATCATCTGATGACCAGCAACTGTAAACCAAGGGCCACTGAAACAAGAGAAATAGAAGACTCCAGCGATTCTCCAATTCGCATTTATCAAGGCCCTTGATGGGTGTCTCTGAGGCCATGACTGGTTGCCGGACAGGGAGAAACCTGCCCGCTCACGGATGCCCATGACAGCTTGCTTGGCGCTATCATTTGCATATGGGTACTGTTTGGATAGGACGTTCCAGCAGGGAAGTGGCCCAAGCCAGGAGGCCCCTGGAAGAGGAGCCGAAGTTGTGTCCCTCTGGGAGGGATGCTCCCCGCTGCATCCAGAGTCATGAATTCACCCAGGGAGCCAGAAGCGGAGACAAACCTCAGCAGTGGGAACAGGCTTTGATGGTCCTCGGTGTTCTTAGTCTGCTTCTGAAGCTCCACGTGAACCCTCCAGACAGCAGAACAGGCATGACCCCCATTTTAAAGATGGGGACACTGAGGTCAAGCGACCTGCTAGAGGCCACAAAGGCAGGGGAGCCCGACAGCCCAGGGCAGGGCTGAGCCACCTCCCCCATCCCAGGGGGCATCTCTGAAGACTCGGAGCCACGGGGCCACAAGGAGCCCTTCTGGACTTCCTTCTTGGCCATTTCTCCTCCCCTCCTCGCCCGTCTGGATCCTGCCATGTCTCCAGGTCCCACCTTCTCAGGAAGCCACTGCCTGGCACTTCGTTCCTCAGTGAGCCCACTCTCATCTGATATCCCCAGCCCTTCTTACACACTGCGTACACAATATAGGTTTGAAAAAAAAATACAACACAGTTTCTGATGATGTCTTCTGTGACAACATTGAAAATCGAGGGACTACAGAAAAGAAAAAAGGTAAGAGCCATAACCCTATCGCCCAGAGGCTCTTTGCTCATAGGCCCCTCTAGGGGATGGGGGGTCCCGTCCTCCCTGCAGAACCAGCCTCTAACCAGTGAGGTGCATGGTTCCTGAAGGGATGTTTAGTATTTTGCCAAAACCAATGCTGATGAACTTATGCCTAGAATACCCCAATAAGACTTCCTCAAAAATCCCGTATCTTAGCTGGATGCTTCTGTTGAAATCATGTGTTGAAATCACATGTTGAAAGCACGTGTTGAAATCACTTAGCAATTGTTTTCTCTCTCCAACAAAAATCTAAGAGTCCTGCAAAGGTTTCACTGAATCCTGCTTAATTCTCAACAATATTTTGCCTCATGTCCTCATCCATCCATATCCCTGCCAGCATTTACTCAGTGCTCGTCCTGTGTAACGTGTTGTACTAAGTACCCCACAAGAACCATATCACTTAATCGTCATAGATCCCTGAGGTAACTATCATCATTAAGAAACAGAGAAGTAACTTGGCTAAGGTCACACAGCCAGCACGTGCCTCAGTGGCCTGCCCACAAAGCATGGGTTTCTCAACATGTAGTATCCTGAGCCTACATAACTGGGTAGAGTCCATAAATAACATTCCGCGGTACGTGGTCACTAACGTCCTCTTAGGAAATATTTCCCGAAAGTGGAGTAAGCACAGTGGGGAATGGAACTCCTTTGCTTGCTCTGCCCAGTATCTAGGAGACTGTCTGGATCGAAATAAGTGCTCTGCCTTGTGACACATACATTTTCATGGCTATCTCTCCTATCAGCAAGTCAGCTCCTCGAGGGCGAAAGCTGGACACTGTATCCTGCCCCTCACTCTCCAAAGTTGTGTTTGGCAAACAGCAAATGATCAATATATTTTGTTGAAAACGTGACGAAGAAAGAGAGAGAAAACAGGAGGAGTGAGATGGAGAAAAAGAAAAAAATTTTTTGCTTTTCAGATCCAGGAACAGATTTCTTTATGTGTTGGGGGAGGACTCTAGGATACTGCCGGTTTTGGTGGGGGGAGACACACACGAGAGAAGGGGGACAAGCACTGTGTGCAAAGTTGGGCCAGTCCTTGGACTGGGTCTTCTTCTTTTAAAAAAAAAATATTTTATTTATTTATTTGAGAAACAGAAAGAAAGCACAAGCAGGGGGAGTGGGAGAGGGAGAAGCAGGCTTCCCGTTGAGCAGGGAGCTGGATGCGGTACTCGATCCCAGGACCTGAGCCAAAGGCAGCCGCTTAATAGACCGAGCCACCCAGGTGCCCTGCTGTGTCTTATTTCTAAACGCAAAGCTCCTTTACAGGAAACTGACAGATAAATAGCAACAGTGGGAAGGACCACATCTGTGAGTGGAGGGGAGAAGAGAAAGTTTCCTGTGGACATCCAGTAGCCCCTCGGTGTAGTACATCACACTTCTCGAATCACCCAACCGGGGACACGTCCTGGCTGATGGAAACCCAAAGCCCTGAGTGTACTTCCTTTCCCCGACCCTGAGAAGGTACCTCCCACCTGCCTCTCCTCCAGGGGCAAAAAAGCCCAGGCACACATCAACTTTCCCACCAAAGGGGCGCTGTACCAGGGCTTCCTCTCCTTGGGAGCCCAGCCCTGCCTAGGATGTCAGGCTCTGCTTTAAAAGGGGAACCTGGAAGTCCGACATCAGATCAAGTCTGTGTGTCTCTGGGACACGCGGCAGCAAAATCAGAAAGAAAATGTTCAAATGACCCACTTGCATCCAGCTGCGCACCTGGATTTTCTTGGACCGCATTTGTTTCTTTCCCTTTACAAGTGGCTGCCTGGTTGCCGAGATGCGGCCAGGTCTTCCTGGTAAAGAAAAACAGTAAAACGAGTTCTGGCGGGAGCTCACCTTCTCCGGTGAAGCCAATTCTGCAGGAATTGTGTTTGTCATCCGGGAGAAGGGGCGCAGGAAGAAAATCAGGCAGCAGGCCACGAATGTAAGCCCTGTGAGGACACCAGCTGCATAGTGAATTTCACTGGAGAATAGATTTGTTTTTTTTTTTTAGCTAATACTTGAGGGGGTCAACATTTTTTTTTAATATTTTATTTATTTATTTGAGAGAGAGAGTGAGCAAGAGGGAGAAGGAGAGAGAATCTGAAGCCGAAACCCCTCTGAGCGCAGAGCCTGACCCCGCGGGGCTCCAACTCAACGACAACAAGATCATGACCTGAGCCAAAGTCAAGTGGGACGCTTCATCGACTAAGCCACTGAGGCACCCCTGTGGGGGTTTAATTTTTTTAAAAATTTGCCTACTTTGATATTTCTGCTTGGATGTCTAATAGGCATTTCTGACACTGGCATGCCCCAAACCAAGCTCCTGGTAGTATTGGTCATCTGCCCAATACAGCCTCCCCCTACTCAGTAAAGGACAGCGCCATTCCCTTCATTGCATGGGCAATGAACTCTGGATCATCCTTGCCTTCTTTTTCTCCCTCCCCACTTGTGGTCCACCAGCAAGCCCAGAAGCTGACCCCTTCATTCCACCATCACTGTGACCCTCATCCTCTCACCTGTGTGACCCAATGGCCTCTGCACTGGTCCTCCTGCTCCCAGGAGGAGGAGGTGTTAACTGGTCAGGGAGGAGCTTTTCAAAATGTGAAGTTAGATACATCTGTGTTTTGGGTTTTTTTTTTGTTTGTTTTTAGATTTTATTTCTTTATTTGAGAGGAAAGGGAGCAGAGGAAAGGGCAGAAGGAGAAAGAGAAGCAGACTCCCTGCTTGATCAAGGAGCCCGACGCGGGGCTCGATCCCAGGACCCTGAGATCATGATCTGAGGCAAAGGCAGAGGCTTAACCCACTGAGCCAACCAGGCTCCCCAAGTCAGATCCTTTTGCACTCAAACTCCTCCAACGGCTCCCCGTCACACCGGAGGAAAACCCAAACCCTTCTGTGCCCCACAAACTCTTGAAATTCCTTAGGTTCCTCTCTCGCTCCTCCCTACCACCCCTCCACTTGTGCCACATCTGCCCCTCCTTGCTCCCTGACACTGATATTCTTCTCCCCACCCCCTCCCACTCCCTTCCTGGCCTTTGTATTTGCTGTTGTCTCTACCTGGAAAGCTCTTCCCTGGATCTCCTCCTGATTCACACCTCAAGTTGTACTCAAATGTGAACTTAGTGAAGCTTCCTCTGGTCTCCTAACAAAAAATTCCGGTACCTCTGACACTTCTTACTTCCTTACCCTGACTTATCTATTTTTTTCTCCTTGGCACTTATCTCTAATACTTTATGTGCCGGACTTATCTACCTTGTCCCCACCCCCTCCACTGCCACTAGAATATAAGGATAAGATTTCCATCTGTTTGAATTAAGTGTTAGGAAAAGCGTAGTTGGGTACTCGTAATATATACAGAATGAATGAGGGAGAGATCAGTACTTTGCAGTCATGAGTCTGTTCTGAATGAGCCAAGCAGGCTTAGAAAATTAAGTAGGAAAAAACGAATTGGCTGGACAAATGAAACAGATCAGAGTGAGAAAAGCTACTGAAATTCTATTCCTTGTAATGGTGGATTGAGTGACTGGGACCAACTCTTCCTCAGAGAACTAAAAAAGCTGGATTAAACGTGAAAAATGCCTTCTTAAATATACTGAAGATTAAGAATCTTGAGAGGTAAACATAAAAAGCTACTTTTGTCCTGAGGGCATCTGTTGACCTAGAAAGAAACAGCTAGAAACTTTATTGTGTTCCTGGCCTACTCTAAGAGCTCGGGGGACCAAAGTCAAACCCGGCGTCTTCCAAAGGAGCAAGACCGTGATAAGCTATCCCCACTTGAAACTGAGATCCCAAAGACCTCTTATTGTCTGAGTGTTTGTATCCCTCCAAAATTCACATATTAAAATCCTAACCCTTGAGGGGACAGTATTAGGAGGTGGGGTCTTTGGGAGGTGATTAGGTCATGAATGTGGAGCCCACATGAATGGGATTGGTGCTCTTATAAAACAAGCCCCAGAGACATCTCCTTCTCCTTCCACCAAGTGAGGTTACAGCGATAAAAGAGCTGTCTGTCCATGAAGTGGGCCCTTCCTAGACACCGAATCTACTGTCACCTTGATCTTGGACTTCCTAGCCTCCGCACCTGTGAGAAATCAATGTCTGTTGTTTAGAAGCCACTCAGTCTCTGATATTTTGTTACAGCAGCCTGAATGGACTAAGACAGCTCTCAGGATGAGGGTGAACGAGACGAGAGCAGATGGGCAGGCTGGCTTTTCATGATCTGGAGAGTTCTAAGAACCATCAGTCTTAAATTGTTTGCAGGTGGTGTCAGGCTGATAGGCCCTCTGGAGCCCCAGCAGAAACAGATCAAAAATCCTCTCTGGAAGAAGTTACCATCATCTCAGGCCTCGATTCACTCCTAAATACCCATTTTCAAATACTGTAACCAGCACACAGAGATAATCCAACACACAAAGAGACCAGATACCAAGAGTGAGAGCCGGTTGAAACAAAAGATGACAAACAAGACTGACACACCTTAAAATATGGGAACGTCAGACATAGTCTCTCACACAACCATGCAATCATGCCCACTTTGCTCAGAGCCCTGAAGGGCGAGCTTGAAAACAACAACAGAAAAGTAGATACTCTTTTAAAAGATCTGAAAAAAAGTTCTAGAGCAAATATCATTGACGGTGTAGAGAATTTATGGTGGGCAGGGAACAGAACTCGGTGTGGGGGAGTGTCCTGACACCGGCCATGTGACTTCACCTTCCAGTAAAGATAAAGGGAACCTTCAAAATAGGGGTGAGAAATTACTTTTCCTGTTTTTAGCTAGAATGAAGACGAACTGCCAGCTAGCCCCAGATGGACAGATTCCTAAATCCTACATTGGGGCGTCAGAGGTGGTGAGGTGGGGGGTGGTGGGCAGAAAGCAAGCTCTCTAACAGAGAGTTTTTAAAAGAGAAAAGAATACAACCAGTATCCAATTTCATCCCTCTCCGTACCCACAGACATGGACGCCTGTCCTGCGTATAGCCTTCCAACAGCTCCCCAGATACAGGCCTCACTACGGTAAGAGAACCCCCACGGTGCTTCCAAGCATTCTGGCCTTAAGTCTACTGGACAAAAGCAGGAATACTCAGAAGTCTCGTCAAGGCTCTGTCTGTTCCCCACCCTGTCAGAGATTCTCAACTCAAGTGATGCTAGAAATAACCATCATTCCTCCAACAAACAGCTGTGTCACATCCCGTTTCCCCCCTCCTTCCCCGCCCGCTCCCTCCTTCCACTAGCTGCTATCTTTAAGCCACAAAGCAGACAAGAGAAAAACAATTAGTCATCCCAGGTTTTGCCCACTTTCCCCAGCATCCCTGTCATCCCCAGCACAATCACAGCAGAAAACAAGGTGGCTTTGCAAGCCAGGCGGGCACCTACAGGTCTGAAAGACTTGAAGACTTTTTCCAAGACTTCGTGAAGCGTCTTCTTGCCGCAGGAGGAGATGTAATCCTGGGCTAGCTGCAAGAAAGGCAGGCAGTCCTCGCTCTCGCTCCACACGTGCTACGTGCCCACAGCCGGGGCGGGGCGGGGGAAGGAGAAAACAAAGACACACAGTCATTACCCTCAGTGTGAAATTCAAAAAGCCCAAAAGATTTTTTATTTTTAACGACATAAATTTGAAGGCCTCTGTTTCCAAGTAAAATTCTGACATTCATTCTCGATTTGTTTGTGTTGAAGGGGATGAGAAAATGCCTACCCCATAGAAAATCCCTGGACTTTCCCTCCATAATCTCACCTGCTTGGTGTGCCAGTGGATCTGTTCAGCCATAGCAAAAAAAAAAAAAAAAAAAAAAAAAGGCAGTGGAATCGCTAGTCCCCCACCCACGATTTCCACAGTCCTCCTTCTCAAGAGCTGGGTAAGGAGGGTTTTAAAGCAGCAAGGAGGAAAACCCGAGAGCCTGCCTGATCCTTAGCTTTGCCTTCAGCTGTAACTGAAGGATTAATTAAGCATAGTTTGTAACCATTAACTCGCAATGAGATATTCTTTACCCAGATGAGCCTGTGAGCAGGGGTGATGGTATATTTACTTCAAGACGAAATGAATTAAAACAGAATCAAACAAAAATGAAATGAATTTAGAAGAAGACCTAGAAGAGCCATCGCCAGGTCACTGGGAAGCAAAGGCTTTCTGAAAGCTACAAATGCCCCAAGAGGACATTGCTTCCCAATGGTGACATGCACCGGGAGGAGGCCGGTTTCAGGGTTTATTTTTTTCTCAAGGCTAGACAAGGTTTGGTGGGGTTTTTGTTTTGTTTTGTTTTCCTGTGTGAGGATATCTGTTTTAGCACCTCTTGAAGACTAGGCGAGACTCTCCCATACATGTTCAAGGACCTGGAATAAGCCCAAGAAACAGGCTTGAGGGATCCAAGTGCAGAAGCCCCCTGCTCTGTGTACCTGAGCTCAGGAGAGGCACTGGGCTACCAGGGTAACATCAGGGTACCTGACCAAGAGTCCCTGTTTAGAGGGGACAGATCCATGGCAGTTCCCCATTGGTGGAAAAGCACAGGGATGTGGGAGAGAGGAAGACATCTGGCCAATTAAAGCAAGAAGCAACAACCAGGCAGCAGGAGACAAGATGTTTTTGGAGAAATACTCCACATCAAGAACAGCTTTGCTTCCTTCCATTAATACAATAATTAGGGCATCACCCCAGAAAGTTCTATGTCAATCACTCAAGAAACACATTTCACCTCCTTCCTTCTCATTGCAGCATTTCTAAGAATGGGACCTAAACAGACTTTACATACCGCTCAGATCCAAGAGACTTAACTAGGTGCTAATGGGCCCTCTTTGCACCC
Organism: Enhydra lutris kenyoni; assembly: GCF_002288905.1. Taxonomy (NCBI): domain Eukaryota; kingdom Metazoa; phylum Chordata; class Mammalia; order Carnivora; family Mustelidae; genus Enhydra; species Enhydra lutris. Next base: position 29,825,255 of record NW_019154100.1, on the reverse strand, counting down.
GAATTATCTGTGTTTTGTTGATGTAAAGGTCCATTTCTGACACCCACCGCTCTAATTCCAGCAGACTTCTGGAAGAACTTCTGCCCCAATGTAACGAAGATAACTTCTAAATTCTCTAACTTTAGACAATAGCTCAAACACAATTCCCTATTAATTAGAGACCCTTATAGTTGTTGAGCCATTGAAATGCCATTTAAGGAATAGTCTCTTACATTGTACAAAAGTGTAATAGTTCAAAGTGCTTTTAGATCTGTTATCACACTTGATTCTCAAGCAGCAGGGATTCGGCAAGAACAATATAGCCCTACTTTAACATAAGTCTGCTCAGCACCCGTTTTCAGGCTCACATTTTTAAAAGTTCCAGCATGTTTCAAATTCTTATCCAACTGAAAGATGGGATTAATATCTATTACTGCACAAGAGAAAACTTCAATCCTGCCTTTCTTAGACTTGTAGAGATTAGAGAAAAAGTAAAAAGTTTCTTAAGGACCCGGCATAGTGCTGGGATTTCCACCTGCCCTGAGCTGAAGGGTATGCTCTCAGCAAATGAGACCCCCATGGTGACTTCACAGAGTAGAGTACCCAAGGCAACCTGAGTTCTAGTTCATTCAGAAGTAGGGGTATCTACAAGAACCTTGGGCATCTACTTTTGAAAGCACATTTGGGCTTTAAATTACAAAGTAAACTAAGGAAAGTTTATCACTCAGGCAACAGACGAGCATCGTATCCAATACTGCGGAAATGAGACAGGTGCTCCACGTGTTTCTAGGGCATTCCTAACCTTGTGAGGAGAGTGTTTAGGCCACACTTTTCATTACTCCACTTCTGGAGTTGTTGATTTATGAATATATTTTAGAGCAGGAAGACTTACCACCTGCTAAAGGACCTTCTGTTCAGTCTGCCTGAGTCTCCTTCAGTTGGTTGTCTAACTCTCGGTCACGTTGGTTTTGTGGGACAGGAATGCCTGCCCCGGTGATAACATGAGGGTGCGTGGGGTTTGGAATCAGACCCACTCGGGTGCCCGTGGCCACTTAAAGGACCTCCCCGATTTAATGCTAATTGTTTCATACCCACCGTAGCTCATCACAGAAAGTATTCCGGTTTATTTCTTGAAATTGTTTCCTTCCAAAACGAATCAAGGCAGTCATTAAAGATCCATAAAAGACAAGGTAAGGGTCCATAGTTGAGAAAATAAGGACAGAGGGAAAACAATGGAAGGAAAAGAATATAAAACCAAGAAATGAGGACCAACGGTGCCAGGTAAACGGGCTTGGCCACTTGCTGCGGATGAGGACACAGACAGCCTCTCCAGCCTTCCACAGGCCTGTACAGAGAAGGAAGTTTGATCAGCAGCCCGAGGCAGTGTCCCAGGATAACACAGATGAGTTCTTCAGAACCAACAGGCAACGGGCTGAGGGTATGATGGTAATCTCTTAGGAAAAATACAGGGGCCCATTCTAAAACCAGGATAGGGCAGACAGAATGTCTGGTGGCCAGGCTGATGCTCTTGAAAGCAGATTCTGGGGTCTAGTCTTAAAACAATGATAAATGGGTGATTGAAGAGCCACAGTCCTGCACCACCAGGCGTGTCCATAATGACTCTGGCTTGGAAATTCAACCAAACAGCCACTTTGGCCATGAAAAAACAGTAGCAGGGGCCACAGAACCTGTGGCTTTGAACAATGTAAGTCTCCAGCAAATAAAAACCCTGGTACAGAACGTACTGACATTCCCACCATGCAGTGAGGGCTAAGGCACCTTGTAATAGGAGGAATGCCAAAGGAAGGATTCTGAAGGAGAGGACAAGCAGTGGTCCATAAGCTTCCACAAGCACCACAACACCTCCCCTTCTCATCCCCCAACTTATGCAGATACAAATGCTGGGGGTAGGGCTAAGAATCTGCATTTCCAAAAGGCTTCCAGGTGATACTCATGCTGCTGGCTTTGGGCCCACACTTTGAGAACCACAACAAGAAATGAACTTTGACGAATCATATTTAGGGGCAGGGGATGAAAATTCCTGGCAAGAGTTTTTTGTTTTTTGTTTTTTTTTTTTTGAGAGTTTTGATTTTAAAACAGGCCATCTGCAGCTCTTCTTTCTGTCATTAAGTTGGACCACAGCTTATCATCAAAGTTTGTCCAGCCAAAGATATTGAGAACCATAGCATCTGCACACAGGAAAATGAGCACCTTTCTGTTTCCTATAGTAAAGATGAGAACATCCAGCTCATCCCAAAACGGTCTTAGACCAGTATGGTAATTCTATCCTACAAATATCTTTTTGACCACAGTCTGGGTGCTCTGACCGTTCTAATGCTTGTGGGCAGGGCGCTTGGCTTCCTGGTGCTTAGGCAGATTGGCGGCGGGGGGACCTGGGGAGCAAAGAACACAGCTGCTTCTCCTCCCTGGACTCAGTTACTTGAGTCAAAGGTCATTGCCAGGGGCCTCCCTCCCATTATAGTACTGCTGTGTGGGGTTTCTGCCATCATTAGTACCGGGGAGTCTATTTTGAGTTAGTGTGGCTTACCCCCAATCCGACTGCTGTCCCTCGAAGAGATGCTACAAGAGAAAAGCTACATGCCATCTCACACCACCCAACATACTTCTGCACAGGGAAGAAGAGTGGGGCTGGCCATACTTATGACCTGCTCTTTGTGCCAACCACAGATACGTTTTAGCAAGAAGGAAACTGAGGCTCAGAGAGGTTGGGCAACTTGTCTGTGGTCACACAGAGAGCAAGGGGCAAAGCCAAGATATCCATGGAGGTGACCACATCTTCGACCTGAGCCTCAGCTCCTTCATGAGTCATGGAAAATAATAATATAGTATGGTTATCTACCAAGATTATAGGGGATCACCTGTAGACAGCCTCTCATTTAGCAGGAGCCCAGAGTGCTTCTGTCATCTGTCAAAATTCCTATTAGCATAACTTCACTCTTCTCAGGGTGACCACTTCACAAATATGCTAAGGACATACCCTTTCCCCTAAAGAATCTCTGTATGAATAATGCACAGCCATTGTGGAAAGCCTTACAGTTACCATGACCCCTCATTTAGCCCCCACAATAATAATACAGGTATGATTATCCCCACTTGACATAGGAGGAAATGGAGGGTAGAGTTTAAATTGGACAAGAAGGTGCTTTTTCTCCACTGTCCCATCACACGAGGTGATGCGATCTCATTTAGACAAGCTCTATTAGGTTGTTACTTGGTCACGTGGTTAAGAACAGAAACACGCCTAGAACAAAAATGGGGAAAATATATAGAGCTATAAGTATACACACGTGTATAAAATTAAATCACATGGTCCTTCTATAAATAGAGCCTTTTTTTCTTTAATAGTGTAACAACTGCTATCTTTGTGTTCATATTGAGGAGGGAATAAACTGCACAAAATCTTAGATCCAAACATGTTTTTGATGGGTTGGCAGGGAAAAAATTAGGACAATAAGGCAGCCCTCCCTTTCTCCAATCATGAGCACCCAGGCGCCAGGGAGCCGTGGGCCAGTACTCTTGGTTTAGAGCTGCTTTCTCCTGGCCTAGGACAAGGAGGGGAAGCAACTGAGTTTGCCATGCCCAGGAGAGCATGCACACGAGCCCCTCTGTCTGGCTGGTCCCTTAGTGGACGCCAGCACCCCTCTCCTCCAGCCTGATGAAGCCCTCAGGACCTTCTGTGCTGGCAGAAGTGAGCGCGTGCCACCTGTCTGCGAGCTCTCGGCCCCTCCCTGTCGGACCTGTAGAGCCAGGCAGGGTTGGCTCTGTCCCTGATCACCCAATAAAGAGGGCAAAGGCAGCTTCATTTTCTCTCAGGAGCTGACCTTGCGCACTGTCCACAGAGACAGGCCCGAATCAGGGCAGCAGTGTGGAAGGGGATGGTATGAACGGGATGGCCTGTGAGATGAGAAGGGGAAACAGTGCACAAGGGACCCAGGAGCTGCCAAAGTGGAAGGAAAATAAAGGGAAGCCCTGTTCCCCAGACCCTCTGGAGCTCTTGGCTTGACACTCTTCATGGTGCAAATGACAGGCCTCTGGGCTTGAGCTCAAGTCCTGGCTATCATTTCTCAGTGGCATAGTCCTGGACAGACTTCCTTCAACGGAGACTCAGTTTCCTCACCTAAAAAATGGATATCATACCTAACTCATAGACTTTTTGTGATAAGAAGCTGCCCTTGAACCCACGGTCTGAATTGGATCTCTGGCTGTCACTCCTGGGATGCCATGTTTTCAGTATAGGGCTAGGGTTCAAGTGGCTCTACTATTTATTAGCTGTGGAAAAGTCAGTACACCTTGCTGTGTGTCAGTTTCTTCCTCTGTAAAATGGAAAAAATCCCAGAGAGGACCTTGCAGTATTACTAAGATAAAATAAGCACATATACACAAAGTACCTACTGCATACATAAAGTAGAATGGTGTCTGACACATAGTAAATTGCACATAAGTGGTAATTACTGTTCTTTGAAGCTGTCATTCTTAAAATTTAACATCTGCCTTCTTCACTATCATTCATTCTTACACACATTCATTCTGAGCACCTATCATGGGTCTGACACTACACCAAGTTCTGGGATACAGTGACAAATAAGACAGATAAGGCCATTACTCTTAAGAACCTTACAGCCTCATGGGGCAGGCAGAAAATAAATAAGAGAGTATCAAGTATTAATGAGTGCTAGGACTTGAATAAAAGAGGGTGAGATGAAAGAATATGTGGTCAGGAAGGCTTTTCCCAGGCCTGAAAGGCATAAAGGAGCTAGCCACACAAAGATGTGGAGGAAGAATGTTCCAGGCAGAGTGGACAGCAAATGCAAAGGTCCTGAGGCAGGAATGAGTGTAGCATGTCTGAGACCCAGAAAAGTCAGTGTGGCACAAACACAGTAAGCAAGGAGGAAGAATGGTCTAATAGTTGATCAGAGAGGTGGCAGGAGACAGATTGTGTGGGGGTTTGAAGCCATGGCAAGGGCTCAGGTTTTATGGTCAAAGTTATAGGAAGTCAGTTTAGGTGAGATGGAGGGTCATAGGTCATGACCTGGATTATATCTTAAATAGACCCAGACTGATTTCTATGTCGAGACGGCTAGAGACCCCTATTTGAGGCACTGTTCTAAACAAGCCTGCTGGGAACTAATGTCATCATTCCCCCGTTTAAAGATGTGGAAGTCATGGCATGGAGGGATTAAAGAACTCTCCCCAATACACACAGTAAGACATGGGGGCTGGTGGGGGGATTGACCCAGGAGCCTGAGCACCCCGACCAATGTGTCACACTGCCTCTTAGATGGGGAGAATGGCCCCAAGAAAGTGAGGGCAGAAATACTATTTATATTCTAGGTAGCCCTGGCCTGATTCAAAGTAAGCCTCAATAAATGTTTGATGAATAAATGAATGAGCGAATGAGTCACGTGAAAACACTTTGTAAATTGAGAAATGCTATGTAAATATTCTTCTTGTTAATAAATCCTTTGGGTTACAGGAGTTCCATTCATCTCAAATTTCTTCTAATGCTTAAAAGGATTTTCCTGGGGAAACGAAAAGGACGGAGGTAGGACACTCACTTCGTGCCTGAGTCCCTTTAACTAGAGGCAAAGGGCAGCCTGACAAACCTGGCCTGCGAAAGATCTGAGGAAAGATCTGGGCCAAGGAAACTCTGGTGGTTGGCATGTTGTCCATCATAGCCTCCAGAAACTTTAAGAATGTTCCAGTCTACCCAAGAAATTACTTTTTCCTTCCATCCACTTTCTTCCTTACCTATTTGATTTAATTGTTAGAGAGTGAACATGTTTAAGCATTTTACTCACACAGGTGGGAAAACATTTAATATTATAAATGGCCTTGAAAAATTGTGATATACATAATGTTTCTCAACAATGATTCTCCATGGAGTAATTCCTTTGGGGATGTCTCCTGCAGTTCTAGCAAGAAGGCTGTGTGGAGCTCTCCCCCATAAAATCCAGAACCTTGGGTGATCTTGCTCTCTCACACAGTAAGGAGCTGGAAAGGCCACTGGCAGACTAGGGTTAGAAGGGATTCCCAAACTCTTAACGAGGCAGTCAGTTGGACACTGGTGCCCTTTCCAGTAGAACCCTGGGGTTTTCTCACATGTTTGCAATGGAGTAAATCCCTTTTTAATGATCTCCCATTTCCCCCAACAACAAATAACACTATTTTAACTGCAGTTAGCAGTGTTCTTACCTATATTTAGAGTTTACTTGCTCTTCACAAGTCCCCATGATGGAGGTGTTCTGATTAATCTCATTTTACAGGTGAAAAAATTGAGGCTCTTAAAAAAGAAAGACAAGCTCTAAACTTGGGGGACGCCCAGGTCTCTGAAGGGCCTTTGCTGTTGCAAAGAGATGATTAGGTGTTTGATCTGTGGATCCCCTGGGTGCTGGTATCATACCCACTTTTTTGATGTGTAAACTGAGCTGCCTAGAAGGCATCTGACCAGAGTCACATAGGCAGAACTCAAATCTGGCTGTCACCCAAGGCCATCTCTCTTCTAGTGTCGCACTTTGGGGCCCAGGTGTGTTCTTCTCCGCGGGGATACGGGGCGTGGGGGCGGGGAGGGGCAGGGGCACGCCTTCCCGGCAAGCCGCACACAAGCCTTCGCCTCTCAGGTGCCAAAGAAGGGGATCGGGCTGTCTCTCTAACTCCTCCACGAACTTGCCGCGGGGTGCAGGGGGCACCTTTGTCTCGCCCCACCTGAGGAGCCAGCGCCAGGCCGCGCCTCAGCGCCGCCCCACCTCCGTCCGCAGGGGTGGCGGCAGCGCCAGCTCCAGGCTCCAGCCGGCGACCACACGGTAACCCGAGCCCACAGCCGCCTCCATCTTACATTTGGGGACCATTATTTTTTCCCCCGCCCTTACAAACACTTCTTGGAGCGCCATCCTCGCCCATCCTCCGCACTTCCCACCCCAACTCCCCTGTCCACCACATCTTCTTCCTAAACTGCCAGCCCCAAGATCCCAAGTGGGCGCAGGATACAAAGTGGAAGATGTGGACACCGCAGTTCCAGGTCCCGGTCCCTTCCAGCTCGGGGCGGGAGTGGGCTGGGATAGGGGGGATTTCCCCTCATCTGGAAAAGCCTGGGGGGTGGAGGTGCTCCCCCTAGGGCCTCGGCCGCCGCCTCCACCGGACGGAACCCGCTCGGGGCCCGCACACCTCGCTGGAAGCTCACACAGGAGCAATGGAAGCACAGGAGCAGTGTTGGGAGGGATAGGCGTGCCCGCGCGCGCGCGAGTGTGTGTGTGTGTGTGTGTGTGTACGCGCGCGCGCACGCGCGTGTGCGTTTTTAAGATCCGGGGTGTAATTCCGCAAAGAAGGTCCAGAAGATGGGGCATCGCTAGCGTGGACAGAGGCTTTGTGTCCAAACCCGCAGCGCAGGGGATCACACGGGGGCGGGGGCTCTCCCGGGCCGGCGCGGTGACTCGAGGAGGTGTGTCTGCGCATCGGGAGGAGAACGGGATCCCTCACCCCGACGGGACGCCAGGGTTGCGGCCGCTCAAGAGCCCGGGCCGGGGCGCACGGACTGTCCCGCAGGGCCCGGAGTCTTGAGCTTCCTCCACCCGGGCGTCCCGTCGGGGTGAGGAATCCCGTTCTCCTCCCGATGCGCAGACACAACTCCTCGAGTCACCGCGCCGGCCCGGGAGAACGGGATTCCTCAAGCCGACGGGGTGCCCGGGTGGAGGAAGCTCAAGGCTCCGGGCCCTGCGGGACAGTCCGTGCGCCCCGGCCCGGGCTGGTGAGCGGCGGGAACGCTCGGCAGAAGCTCCCAGCCGAGCACCAAGCACGGGCCGCAGGGTCGCGTCCCCGAAACAGCCCAACCCAGTCCGGCTCCCTGGTCCTAAGGGCGCCCCTGCCCGCCGCCCGCCGCCCGCCGCCCCTCCCTCCCCTGCAGCGCTGACACCGCCGCGCGGGGCCGGTTACGCCCCCACCCCGCGCCCACAGCCTCCCCCGCGTGCGGCAGCTCGGGCGCAGGGAGGCGGCCGCGCGTCCACTCCCGAGCGCTGCAGCCGTCCCTCCCCCCCGGCACTCACAAAATTGTCCCCGCAGCCGTTGTCCGGACACAGCACGTAAAAGGAGACGCCGGGGTCGGCGTAGAAATCCATCCTGCGCTCGGTCTCCTCTGTGGCGATGAGCTCGAAGGGCGTGTTGGAGCACCATTTCTCCGCAACGTCAGCCAGCTGCTGGAAATCCATCCTGGCCCGCCGCGCCCGCCGCTCGCTCAGCCTCCTCGCGCGCTGCCCGCCTCCCGCTCCCTCCGCCGCCCGCCCGCCCTCCTCTCTCCTCGGGCGCCCTCCTTCCGGGCGGCCAGCGCGCGGCTCCGCGGGCTCTCGGGCAGGCGGCGGGGCCGGGCGGCGCGGCTCCCTCCGGTCCCGGGGCTCCTCCCGGCGGGGACTGTTTACATGCTGTGTGTACGGGGTGGGCGGCGGCCTGGACCGCGCGGCGCCGCGCCCGGCTCCTCCCCCGCCCCGCCTCCCAGCCCGCCCCTCTCGGGCGGCGCGGTTTGCGGCGGGCGGAGGGGCGGGGCGGGGCGGACTCCTCGGTTCGCCCCCACCACCCTTTTTATTATCTATCTATCTCTTTCTTTCTTTCTTTCTTTCTTTCTTTCTTTCTTCCTTTCTTTCTTTCTTCCTTCCTTCCTTCCTTCCTTCCTTCCTTCCTTCCTTTCTTTCTTCCTTTCTTTCTTCCTTTCCTTCTTTCTTTCCTTCTTTCCTTCTTTCTTTCTTTCCTCCTTCCTTCCTTCCTCCCTCCCTCCCTTCCTCCTTCCTCCCTCCCTTCCTTCCTTCCTTTTTAATAAGCGAACCGAGAGCATCGGAGCATCCCGGAGTCCTCCGGAGCCCGGGACCACCCCGTCCCATGACGTCACGCGCCCCAGCCAATCACCGGAGGCTGAGACCGGCGCCGTGGTCCGCCAGCCGGGTGACGTCACAGCGCGGACCCGAAATCCGCGACTTTCCAGTTTACAGTGAAGTGGGCAGAGCTCGTAGTCCTGTCTAGCGTTTATTCGTAGTTAGAAGGCCTCGTTGGGAAATGTGTTTTTCCGAATGCCATTTAAGTGCAGGGGACGCCCACAGAATTGCAGATAACTTGTACCTTGTCTGAGGCTAGAGATGGAGGAGTTGAGAAAATCTAAGGGAAACGGAGCTTTTCTTTTTCAGAAATCAAAGCTCTCTCCTCCGATTGATGTAAAAAAAAGTTTATCCTAAATACATTTACTAGCCACTGATATGAGTATCCATTTGAAAGGAAGATGAAAGGTTTGGGGGGGTGTGTTCTTTTTTCACTCTTTTTTTTGTGCGTGACCGTAAAGCTGAATTTCTTAGAAATAAGTCTCATAAGACTACTAGCTTGAATATTATTCACATTCAGATCATACTGTATAACTTAAAATGACCAACTACAGTTTGGAAAGGAGAAAGTACATTTTAAAACAAGTGTACACAACCCAATGATTGCACCTGTTGAATGCTCACTGGTTGCCAGGAATGGGACAGGCATTGCCGGATTGCAAAAAATGCATTGGAAGAGCCCTCGCCCATAGGAACTGAATGCCTACTAGCAGAGACACGTTAAATAGCATTCATTCTACAAATATTCGATCAGCTTTTGTCTTTAAAGTTGATCTTTTGAACCGGGCACTGTGCTAGCCCTAGGGTTATAAATATGAACAAAGTGTAGTTCCACCCTGAAAGGGATGACAGGCTAGCCAAGGGAAGCTCAGGACACCATCAAGCCTCTGAACACACCCTTTACTCAATAGAATGGGTGTGATTCTAGAAAATTGGTCTATTGCACATTTCAGGGATAGGGATTCTTTTCCCCTTGATTTACCTTACTAAATCACAGCTGCGCAATGTCCACAACAGCCAACTATGGAAAGAGCCCAGATGTCCATTAACAGATAACAGATGAATGAATAAAGAAGATGTGGTGTGCATATATATATATATATATAGATATATAGTAGAATATTATGCGGCCATGAAAAAATGAAATCTTGCCATTTGCACAAATGTGGACGGAACTAAAGGGTGTTATGTTAAGTGAAGTAAGTCGCTCAGAGAAACACAGTTACCATATGATCTCACTGATATGTGGAATTTGAGAAACAAGACAGAGGAGCATAGGGGAAGAAAGGAAAAAATGAAACAAAACCAGAAAGGGAGACAAACCATAAGAGACTCTTAATCTCAGGAAATAAAATGAGGGTTGCTGAAATGGAGTGGGTGGGAGAGATGGGGTGGCTGGGTGATGGACATTGGGGAGGGTATGTACTATGGTGAGGGCTGTGAATTGTGTAAGACTGATGATTCACAGACCTGTACCCCTGAAACAAGTAATACATTATATAAAATAAATAAAAATTTTAAAAATGAAAATAAATAAATCACAGCTACATTCCCATACTGAAAGTAGAAACTCCCCTTGATCTTTTGGTAGAGGCAGAGGTCAGGATGGTGATCAGCGCAAAGGCATTCTCAGCACTACCTATTATCTTTTCCCTGTTGGGAGCTCGTCTTCACCTGTAAGTTAATGCTCCCATGTAACCATTTCCTGACTTCAGAATTTCCCAATTCCTTTAAAACAATTTAGTTTAATGAACATTTATGGATCATCTATTGGGTACCACACATACGAGCCCCAATTTTTGCCACCAAGGAACTTATAGACTATAAACTAGGCAGGGTTCTAAGTTGATCCCCAAGCTCCATGCCTGCTTAATATACACGTACCTTCTCCCAATTATTCAAACACTAATCTAGGTATTGCTGTGAGGGATTTTACAGATGTAAATAAGATTTCAAATCAATTGACCTTAAGATAGGGAGATTGTCCTTAGTGGGCCTGGCCTAATCAGGGGAAACATTAAAAGGGACTGGGCTTTTCCTGAAGAGAGATTCGAAGCATAAGGTAGATTCATCATCAGGGAGATTCTCCACTAATGACGCTGGAGAAGGAAGGGGCCATCTGGCAAGGACAGGCAGCCAAATCCAGGAGCTGAGAGCAAACCCTTACCAACAGTCAGCAAGGAAATGAGACTTCAGTCTTATGACTTCAAGGAACTGAATTCTGCCAATAACCTCAATGAGTTTGAAAGTGGGGTTCCTGCAGTCTCCAGAGGAGAAGTCAGCCTGACTGACACCATGATGTAAGCCTTGAGAGGCCCTGAGCAGAGAATTCAGTTAGGTAGTGGCTTTGCCCGAAGTCCTGACTTAACAGACTTGTAAGCTAATAAATGACAGCTTCTTAAATTGTTTAATTTGCTATGTAGCATTAGAAAACAAATACACAAGACAATGGAGGAGGCACGTAAATAAAAAAAAATTCAATATGCTCTTGTAAATGTTACAGAGTGTTGCTTGTTTTCCTTCATGTTTCTTAATACGGGCACCTCAGGATAGAGCAAGCTTCTGGTTCTGCCATTGAAAGCATTATATGCATTAGTCTGAAAGTTCCAAAAATGAAAAGATTCCTTAAATTTGAGTCTAAAATATAGAGACGACAGGGCACCTGGGTGGCTCAGTCCGTTAAGCATCTGCCTTCAGATCATTGATGGTCATGATCCCAGGGTCCAGGGATCGAGCCTGGTGTGGTTCTCCCTGCTCATCTGGGAATCTGCTTCCCTCTCTGCCACTCCCCCTGCTCATGCTCTCATGTGGTCTCTCTCTCTCTCTCTCTCTCTCTCTCACACACACACACACAAATAAATAGATAAAATCTTTTTTTAAAAGATTTTATTTATTTATTTGACACACAGAGAGAGAGACAGCGAGAACAGGAACACAAGCAGGGGGAGTGGGAGAGGGAAAGCAGGGAGCCCGATGCAGGACTCAATCCCAGGACCCCAGGATCATGACCGGAGCCAAAGGCAGACACTTAATGACTGAGCCACCCAGGCACCCCTAAATAAATAAAGTCTTAAAAAACGTGTATATAAAGTACATAGCTTTTCATGGAAAGGAGGGAATTTAAAAAATGTGTTTTTAAATCTATCTATAAAGTTTGTTCTAAGTGATGGAAGACCATAATTACAAAGTCATATTTATGTAACAAATATTTCTTGTCAGAAGATGAAAAATTCTCATGATGAAAAATAGAATTCTGAGTATAAAGCAATTGCTTAATGAATTGAACACTGTTGGTTTCCTTAGAAAGTCATTGAGTGAGGGCACCTGGCTGGCTCGATCGGTGGAGCATGTGACTCGATCTTGCGGTTGTGAGTTCAAGCTCCACAGTGTGCATAGAGCTTATTTTAAAAAGAAAGAAAGAGAGAGAAAGAAAGAGAGAAAGAGAAAGGCACTGAGTTAAAGAGCAGAAACTTTGGAATTCTGGATTGATTCCCTCTGAGATTTTAAGTTTTATGGACATTTGCAACCTACTTAATTGCCTGGAGCCTCAATTTTCTCTTCTGAAAAATGGGGAATAGTGACAAAAGTATGTAAACCCCTTGTTCCAGAACGTGGCACACAGGAAGAACTCAGTAAATGCCATTATTACTTTTACTCTGCTTCTGGAAGAGGATTTGTAGGAAGATTGCTTGATGAATTTTTTAAAAGATTTTATATATTTATTTGAGAGAGATAGAGCATGAGCATGCAGAGGGGTAGAAGGAGAGGAAGAAGCAGACTTCCCGCCGAACAGGGAGCCTGATATAGGACTTGAACTCACAACCCTGAGATCGTACTGAGCCAAAATCAAGAGTCTGATGTTTAACCAAGCCACCCAGGTGCCTCTGGCTGATGAATTTTCAAAGTAAAATTCAGGAGTGACATGAGAGTGAGAAGCTAGTGAATACTGGTCATAGATGAAGGAAAACCTTATTCTTTCCAAGCACTTAGAACAGAATTTCTCAATAGCATCACTACGGGTATTTGGAGCTGGATAATTCTTTCTCGTGGGCAGTGGCCTTCTGTGTCATACAATATTCAGCAGCATCCATGGCCTCTATCCAGAGATGCCAGCAACTTCTCCCCCCAGTCCACCCCACCCCCAGCCTATGATAACCGGAAATGCCTCCAGACATCAACAAATGTTTCCTGGAGGGCAAAACTGCCCCTTTTTGAGAACTACAGATTTAGAGAGGAACGTTTTGCACAAGGCTGAAGCAAGCATTATTATTAACTAACAGAAGGGGTGTGCACATAAAGCAGTGGAAATCAGTTCTGGAAGGTGCATCTACACAAGTCGCTTAAACCTCAGTTTCCCTCAATGCAACTCGGAAAGTCAGTTGTTGGACAGGAAGATGATAAATCACTCTGCTCCCTCCCATCTGGACAGAGTCCTGGGAGGCCTCCCACGTGGGGGTGTATTCAAGCTCCAGGTATAGGACCGTGGTCTTTCCAGAACTCCAGCCAGATCTTTCATTAGGGCCTCGTGAAGCCCCCTCATTGTTCTGCCTCTAGAAACAGAAGGAAGGTGAAAACATATCCCCATCGGTGGGTGGAGAGTTGTGTAGCGCTCACTGCATGCAGAGAAATGTTTCTCTTCTTTATGTGGAGCTCAGAGTTCAGCTTCAATCTCTGAACCACTGTTTGTCTTTGGGAGATGTGTGCTGGTAAGACGAGAAGGCTTATGCAAACCCCACACTGGCTGGAGGTCTCAGGAGCCCAATCTGGAGTTGCCAAGCACACCCTAGATTCTCCTGCTCAAGCTGACTCTTCCACCCACCCCTGTTCTAAGTCCTCTGTGGCTTTTATTCTAGTGTGAGTAAGGCTGACTTTGCCATATAATTCTACCTTCTATTTACTCCCGCAGTGTAAGTCCATTTAATGAGCCCTCCCCACTAGCAAATCTGCTTCATCCACTCAGCCTTGGGTTCTATGCTATGAGGAATCAGGCAGAGAGGGGAATGGGGCTGGTTCCCAATTCACCCTGGGAGCCCACGGTAGTCTCAGGGTATCCAGAGGAACAGTCGACCCCAAAGGCCAGAGGTGGAGGTCAGTAGACAAATGTGTGTTTGTCACCGCTGTAATGTGGAGGAGGTAAAGGAGCCCAGGATCTGGAAAAGCAACATCCGAGAGGGCGACACAGGAAGGATGAAGTTATCCCTAATCCCTTCCAAGACACTCGGGAGAAGGGACACCTGGGCAGCAGGGTGGGGAGGAAGGAGGGTAGACATATGTGGGCCAAAGTCTGTTTCATTGCAACTAGAGTTCGAAAAAAAAAAATTTAAATTGGAAGATCACCAAAATTTAAAAATCTACGTAAATGAGTCATTGTGACCCAAATATCCCATCAGGCTCAGGAGAAAGATTTATTCCAGCATTCCTGCCCTCTGGCCAGAAAAATTCATTCCAAATTTTGTTTCTGAATCTGTCGATCTTAAATTTTTACCAAATCACTTCTTTTTTTTTTTTTTGTTATTCCTCTAAAAAGTGTGCGTCTAAAATTTGAGGAAGCTCTGGGTCACACAATTTGGCTACATTTGCCTTCAGAACAAGTCTATCTGATCAAACTCACCTGGTAGATATTTTCCTTTTATATATGTCAAAGAAACAAATAATTTGAGGGTTTTTTTTTAAGGTTTTTCCCCCAAAACTTTCGATTTCAATACAAAACAAAAAAATTCAATATTCTATGTCGTTCAATCATTCCCCACCTTGCCCTTACCTTTAACTAAAATATTTTCTCATACCCCCTATTTCTAAGCATTTGTATTTTTCTTCAGTAAAACACACAAAACTTCCTTTTCGGCAATATCTCACTGGTGCTGCTGAGGGAGAAACACAGACTTTAAGGGGGCAAGACAGTTGTTTTAACATTTTTCTCTTCTCCATCTCTGATAAAGATTATAGTTCTGCTTCTATTTTGTCTGTTGAAGCTTGTTAGGACCTGGTTATATTAGATCATCTTCTACAGAGGGGTCCCAAGAGCATTACTCCAGGGCTCCTATGAGGGTGTGGATTTCCTCCGGGAAAAGGCATGTATCCAGGTAATTTGGTAAGCCGGAAGCTGCTATCATCTTATCAGCAGACAGACCTCTTAGGATATACAATGATCGGATGATGATCGCACAGTGGCTGTGGCCCAGACTGGCCTGGGAGCATGTGTGTGTCCTCAGCTACGATGCAGGGAAAGTAGCTGTTAAACAGAATGCCGCTGAGATTCATGATGCAGTGGAAAGTTTTGGGTGATCTTACTTCGTCACACATTACTATTTCATCTAGAAAATACATGGTTTGCGTTAGATGATTCCAGGTCTGAAATTCTATAACTGCGTTTCATTAACTCAGAAAGAGTCAAGGTCTATTCTTTTGTTTTGGGGCTCAGAACAAGATAGAGAAGTAGGTTCTAGCAAGCAGTCTTAGTCAATGGTCTTCTGTTCATCAATAACAGAAACTCATTCATACTAGTCTAGGCAACAGAATAAAATGTTAAGAGAACTTTGATAAAAATCCAGAGAATCTCACAGAACCCAAGGGCAGGAGTGTATCTCATGATAGCCCAGAACCAGGAACTGGAAAGCTACCAGGAACTATTAATTTCTCTCTTCCTCCCCAACCCACCGCCTTCCTCCCTGCACAAGCCTGGGAGTGGGGGAGCAGCAAGGCAGAGGGAGAAGCAGGCTCCCCACTGAGCAAGGAGTCTGGTGTGGGATTTGATCTCAGCACCCTGAACTCACTACCTGAGCTGAAGGCAGACAGGTAACGGACCGTGCCGCCCAGGAATCCTGATCCCTTCTTCTCTTTAAATGTTCACTTCTCCACTCCTCCTGGCATGTGGATAAGAATGGCTTTCCATGATTACTGCTCAGCACTTTCCGTAACCCGCATTCACCTGAAAGGCAATCATTCATCTCTGAACGCCCACTGCAGTCTGCTTGCTGCACTGAGGTGGGGTGTCCATTCATGGCCAGCAAAGTGGGGTTATCAATCACAAACAGGGTTGTCTCATGGAGACAGAGATACTCTCAATGAAAGGGGGTTATTGAGCTGGGAAGACACGCCCCAAAAGTATCTATTTCAGCAGTCAGGGTAATTTTTTTTATACAGACAAGTGCAGGAAACAACCACTAAGAAAGAAAAACTTGACAAGAAATAACAAGTGTTGGTGCGGATGTGGAGAGAAGGGATGTGCGCGTGCGTTGGTAGGAATGTAAATGGGTGCGGTCACCATAGAAAACAGTATGGAGGTTCCTTCAAAATTAAAAATAGAACTGCCCTATGTACCTGGGTGGCTCAGTTGGTTAAGTGTCTGCCTTCAGCTGAGGTTATGATCCCAGAACCCTGGGATTGAGCCCCATGTGGGACTCCCTGCTTAGGAGAGGGTCTGATTCTCCCTCACCTTCTGCTGCTCCCCTTGCTTGGGCTCTCTTGCTTTCTCTGTCAAATAAATAAGTAAATAAAAACTTAAAAAAAAAAAAAAAAAGAACAGCCCTATGACCCAGCAATTCCACTTTTGAGTATTTATCGGAAAAGAAAAAACCCCACCAAACACTAACTTGAAAAGCTATCTCCACCTCCGTGTTCATTGCAGCGTTATTTATAATAGCCAGGAAGGCACGGAAGGAACCTGTGTCCCTTGATGGATGAATAGATAAAGAAGATGTGGTATATTATTCAGCCATAAAAAAAGAAGAAAATCTTGTCATTGTGACAACATGGATAGTCCTTGAGGGCATTATGCTAAGTGAAATAAGTCATACAGAAAACGACAAATTCCATATGATCTCACTTATATGTGGAATCAATACCCCTTCCCCAAAACTGAACTCGTAGAGAACAGATCGGTGGTAGCCTGAGGCAGGGTGTGGGGGAGTGGGTGAAATGGGTGAAGGTGAAGGTGAAGGTGAAGGCCCCTTCCAGGGGCCCTGGAAGGGCTCAGTCGGTTGGGTGTCTGGGTCTGGATTTCAGGTCAGGTCATGATCTTAGGTGGTGGGATCAAGCCCCGTGTCAGGGTTTGTGTTCAGCATGGAGCCTGCTTGTCCCTCTCTCTCTGCTCCTCCTCCCAGTCTCTCTCTAATTCTAAAATAAATAAGTAAATAAATAAATAAATAAATAAAATCTTTAAAAAAAAAAAAAGGCAGTACAAACTTCCAATTATGAAATCATTAGGTGCTGGGGATACAAGGTACAACATGGTGACTACAGTTAATAATACTGTATATTGTACACTTGAAAGTTGCTAAGACAATAGATCTTAAAGTTCTCATCACAAAAAAATTTGTAACTGTGTGTGGCGATAGATGTTAACTAGACATACTGTGATGATCATTTTGTAATACATCCAAATATCAAATCATTATGTTGTATACCTGAAATTAATATAAGGTTATCTATCACTTATACCTTAATAATAAAAAAGAAGAAAAAAAAAGAACTTCCCAACTATAAAGCTTGTAGATAGATGAACATGATTAAACAATCTTCTTGGAGGGGGTGGGTTCACAGAGTATAAGAAACTGAACATGAGTCATAATTTTAGCATTTAAAAAAACACAGTGGGAAGTGAAACCCAAAGTATTAACACATAAATAGTTTTAGGGTCTTGTAAGATTTATGTATATATTTGGCAGTGACATTACTGATATATCAACATATGGATCTGGTGGTATTTCTTTTCTGAACTCAATTAGAATAAGCAGGTGCACCAATTTCTAACAGCAGCTCCAAGGCTCACATTTTCTGATTCTACCTCCTAGAAGAAAGACCATCTGATAGAATGCCGAGGGAGAACCACAAGGCGTTTGACAATGACTTTCTCATCCCTGGTCATAGTTTTTACATTTCTCAATACAAAAATATAAATGTATATATTATGTATATAAAGAAATAAATCTGGACATTTCATGGAAATAGAATCAGAGAACATGTGGTCTTTTGTAGATAGCTTTTCTCAATTAGCACAGCATTTTTGTCCATGTTGTATCATGTATCCATACTACATGACTTTTTATGGCTGAATAATATTCCATAGTATACATAAATAAAACCACGTTTGTTTATCCATTCCTCAGCCGATGGACATTTGGGATGTTTCCAGCTGTTAGCTGTTGTGGATAGTGGTGCTCTGGATATCTGTATGTGAGGGCACCTGGGTGGCTCAGTCAGTTAGGCATCTGCTTTCAGCTCGGGTCATAATCCTGGGGTTCTGGGATTGAGTCCCACATCCCAGGCTCCCTGCTCAGCTGAAAGCCTGCTTCTCTCTCCCTCTGCCTGCTGTCCCCCCTGCCTGTGCTCTCCGCCCCCCTCTCTCTCATCAAATAAATGAATAAAAATTAAAAAAAAAATCTGTATGTGAGCTCTTATTTGAACCCCTGTTTTCAGTTCTTTTGGGTGTATACCTGGGATGGGAGTGGAATTGCTGGGTCACATGGTAATCCTATGTTTAACTTATTAAGGAACTGCCAGACTATTTTCCACAGCGGCTGTACCATTTTACACTCTCACCAGCAACGTATGAAGGTTCCAATTTCTCTACATCCTTACTAACACTTATTACCACCCCCCCTTTTTTTTGGAGTATAGTCATCCTAGTGAGTAAGAAGAGGTATCCATTGTGGTTTTGACTTGCGTTTCCCTATTACTTAGGTTCTTAGGTTTTTTTTATTGCACAGAGAAAAATGTTTGTTCTCAGAGGCATGGACTGTTATCTTAGAGGTTTAAGAGTCTCAGAGTTGAGAATACAGTAGGTGATTAATCATTGCCTGTTGACGAACCTTTCATTCGGCAAACATTCACAAAGAGAGCCTGAGCTCTGTGTATCTGCTCAGCACCCATCAAAAAGAGTTATATTTAGCTTCAGGAGGTCAGCAGCTCAGAGCACATTCTAAAGGCTGTGAAAACAGGCCGGGAAGCTGGGAAATTCACACCTCACCGAGGAGCAGCGACGGAAGCTTTAGAACCTCTCTGATCCGTTGCACCAAATGGTGGCTGAACATCGGTTACAGTTAAAACAGGTATCTGCTGCTGTTTTCATCCCTCTTTTCATTTTTAATCAAATGGGTCTTGGCAGAAGCCTCTTAAGGCAGATGGGCGCCCACTTCCCAGAAGTGTTTGGTAGATAAATGCAAGCCGAACACTCCATGATGATAAGACTTCTGCTGTAACTGAAGGGTTGGGTACTCTCGTTAATGAGATTTTTAGTCCTGAGCAGTTACGACGTGCAAGATACTGTCCCATGCGGTTTATTAATAGCTGGGAATGTAATGCACAGCTCCCAGACGTCTTCTCAATCTTACTGACAGCCTTTCCCCCCATTGTTGCCCTGGCTGTGTCTCGGTTCGCAGCTGAGCTCTACAACTGACCAGTGAGGAGATTTAACCTCAGTGAGGATCAGTTCCCTTATCTATAAACAGAAATAAAAATGCCCATCTCCCAGGGCTGTTTTCAGGAGCGGCTAAGATAACCCGGTTAACTTACTGCAGTGGCCAGTACATGAAGAGAACATGTTGGTTCCCTTTGCCTTCTCTAGAAGTAGGGATGTTACGGATATTCTTCCTCTTACTTTACAGATGGGGAATGTGAGACATGAGCCTCATAGTGAATGAGAAGTCATCATCTTTTGGGGTGCCTTCCCAGCTCCCAACCATCTCTGGCTCCCCGGGGACTGAGCTCTGAATCAGGGTGATGGATCCCATCAGTCATCCCTGTACCACTGGCCACTGCCCCTTGGGTCACTGTTGATTGAATTGAGGGAGACAGACATGGGGCTAAAGTGGGCCATTCAGGTTCTTGTGCAAGAATTTGGAATTGAGACCAAGAGACACAAAGTTAGAATCTCTATGTGACTAGAACCGCCATGTAATTTAAGATCAAGAGGCCACTGAATTCTGGCATATAGACAGGAGTATTGGAGACTGCTGATGTTCAAAGAGACAAGAAGGAAGTAGATATGCAGAGAGAAGCAGAATGGGAGCTGAGAAAGGACCTTGATGACTTGCCAGTTCCCATTTCTAGTCCTTTCTGAGTCCAGGTCACACTTGCCCCTTGAATTCCATGAGACGCCCACATGCATGCTTATATCAATTCCCTCATTTTGCTCCTCAATGTTTGGCGGACAAGACTTTCATAGCTCACAAACTCAATGCACAAGTGATTGAACTTTATTTTCCCATCACACAATTCCGTTTGAGCCCTCGTTCCACCTGCTGGCAGAAAAGCAATCAGGTAGCTCTAGGTAGACTCAGGCATTTGGGCATTTTCCAGGTCTTTTCGCCTTCACTCAATTCAGGATATTGTCACACATTTCTGGCTCTCCGTATTGTCACACCTTGGCTTCAGGGGAAGCATTTAGTCTGTGCCCATCCTCCTGGAGAGAGGTGTGGCTGAGACGTGATGAATTCCAACTTTCCCAGCTTCCCAGCTCCCCCGTTCCCCATGTCCTGGCAGGCGACCCTCTACCCACCTTCTTCTGTATGACCACCCTCCACAGCTCTTAGGCCACTGACAGACCTTTTTGTGCACCTTTTAGGAACTCACCAGCATCGGAGTCTTTTGCATCTTTTTTTTTTTTTTATAAAAAGGTATATTTTACTTAAGTCTGGGCAATCTTTAATCTGCAAGAAATAGAGCTGTGCAATTATTATTCTAAGTTCTTTCTAATATCTTGTTTACCACAAAGACTTTGTACACTGGTCTTTTTAGGGGACAGCATTTTGAAACCAGAAATGCTTTTTTTCCCCCTCATAAATCCTGGCTGTTGGAAATCAAAAGTGTTGGGTTTTAAGACTATAGTTTCTACTGTAAATACCACAAATCTAACTTAGAACTAATTTAAGTTTCAAGAAGCTAATTTGGAACTGAAATCCATTTAGCTGAGACATGGCATAGCAGTGACTGAACTGGGGAGGGCCCAGGAAATGCTTGTTTCTTCCTGCTGCACGAGTGTGAGTTGATTTCTTGATTGCTGGGAGGTGGAAACCCCAATCTCCCAAGAATGCTTTCCATCCTTTGACCCCGCCTGCCCCTTAGGATTTTCTCCTCTGTCATGTGCAGCCTGCCTTCCACAATCATGTCAGCTGGGGCATAGATGCTGGGAGGGCAGATGGAAAGGCTATGCAAAAGTTAGACCTACATTTGCAAGGCCAAGTAGAACACAATGCCCGGTCTCCCGAAACCAGAGTACTTTTGGAAGGAGAGGAGGGGAATGGCATTCCATCAAGCATACTTGTCATTCCCCAACTTTGGTTTCAGGTCATCATTATACCCTGGCCCAGGGAGAGTTTGGCTACTAATAAACAGCAACTGCGTTGGGGGCCACTTCGGACATTCCAGCCTTCACTAAGAGAGTAATTTCAACAGGAAACTTAGAAGGGGGAGTATCTAAGACAGGATGGCAACAAATATATTCAAATATAACTAGTTATTCAGAACAGTCAAGGAAAATCAGTTCTGCGGGAGAGGTACGTTACCTTGCTTTAAATGCAAAGCATTTGTCAGTGGCATAAAGTGAATTAGGATTATAGGGCTCTTAAAGTAGGTATCCCGGTTTTCATTTATAGGTGGAAGGGCATCAAAAAGTAAGTTTAATGAATTTTAATGATATAATAAAAAATCTAATGCAATACCAGGTAAAAAAAGTAATAAACACATGGACACATATGACATATGAACATATGCACATATACATATATATGTATGTATATCTAACCACATGTGTTACATAGTGGTCACTCCTACGTGGTGGTATTATGAGTAGCTTACATTTTCCTCCTAACACTTTTTTTTTAAAGATTTTATTTATTTATTTGAGAGAGAGAGAGAGAGAAAACTTAAGTGGGGTGGATGAGGGGCAGAGGGAGCAGCAGACCCCCTGCTGAGCTGAGAGACTGATGCAGGACTTGATCCCAGGACCCTGAGATCATGACCTGAGCTCAAGGCAGATGGTTAACTGACCGAGCCACCCAGCGCCCCTCTTCCTAACACTTTTATATATGTCATCAATTTTTTTTATTATTCTTAGAAAATTATGATTAACATCATATTTTTTGAAAGAGTGAAACAAAACTTCCAATTCTCATAAGATAAGATGAGAGGGAAAAAAAATCTAAAAACTCTCCTGCCACATTGGCTAGAAATGCTTGCTACCATACAGCAAACATTATTTGAAATGTGTGAATGAATTGGCAAGCGAGAAAGGAAGGCCATGCATATCAGCAACAAAGAGGAAAATAAGGGCTAGGGTGTGAGATGCTGCTGCAGGTGATGCCGGGTCCAGGGTCCCTGAATAAAGCAGTTTTGAAACAGCTGTGCTTTCCCGGAAGAGTAGATTAGGAAAAACACCCATCCACCGGCATAGAGAGACAAAAAGGTATTTGCCTGCTTCTGCTTGGGCGGGAAACGTGTCCATCTGAGAAAGAAAATCTCCAGAGCTGTTTCTACCCCAGACTTGAAGGTTCAAATCTGCAGATGATCCGGGAACATGATGATCAATGACCAAAAAGGAGGTACAGGTATGGTGATCTCTCTGGGGCAAATGCGAAACGGCTCTTGGGGATACACCCAAAACTCAGGCGACAGAGGCTGCTCACGGAAAAAAACTCCAGTAAACATGAGCTCACAAGCAATAATGGTGAGATGCAGAAGAAAATACCCTCCACGAGAGTCAGCAGAAACGATACATAACGCACACCCACACACATGTATGTATGTATGCTCTCACTCCATTACGTTAAAGATAGGCTCTCAAATATCAGACACAAAACCCCAACCACAAGCTGTTCACACGAGACACACTTAAAATCTAATGACTCAGAAAGACTGAAAATAATGGAATGGCAGAAAAATTAGACCACATAAATACACATTTTTAAAAACTGGCAGCACATGAGTCAGTAGCCACAGCAGTAGCCAGAGGACAGTGTAATTACGTAATTTTGTTGATATTTGAGAAAAAAGATGACAATTTAAAAAATTTTTAGGGGTAAGAAGGTGCAAAATGAAAACACGACAAATTTTCCAGAAATACTCAACCATTCCCCTGTTCTAGGCACCAAATCACATAGCATAATTGCAAGACTGAGAAAGTAAAACAGACAAAGTCACACTCAGAATGTGGCAGACAAAAACAGAATAGGGAAGATCTGAACAACCTAATTTACCTCACTCAGTGTGCACCAGAAAAGCTAAGGTGTTCTGGCTATAATATACTACCATTTGAAATTAGCTAATGAAAAGATAACCCCTCAAAAAACATAAAAACTCACTTCTAAGGAGTTCATGCATCAAAGAAGAACCCTTAATGGAAGTGAGTATGTACTCAGCACCAAAAGACAACTACAACAATACAGAGTCAAGCATATGGGATGACCAAAGTAGGACTTGAGTCATTCATGGCCTTAACTGCATGTTAGAAAAGAAGAAAGCCTGGAAAACAGTAGAGAAGTGTCCATTTTCCAATTATAAAACAAATATGACAAACCCAGGAAAAGTAGAAGCTGAGAAATAATGAATAAATACATATAGAAATAAATACAGGAATTAATAAAGTAGAAAACTAAGAAGGAAGAAGCAATAGAGAAAACCCACAAGACTAAAAAAAAAAAAGCAAAAATAAGATGACCTAGAATAGCCAGAAATATCTTGAAAAAGAGTGAAATTGGAGGACTTAGACTTCCCAACCTCAAAATCTACTACAAAGCGACAGAAATCAAGACAATGTGGCATTAATAAACTGTTACATTAATGGTTAACTGAATTTTGGCAAACATGCCAAGAAAACTTAATGGGGAATGAATAGTCTTTTCTACAAATGGTGCCGGGACAACTAGATATCCAAA
This sequence comes from Enhydra lutris kenyoni, assembly GCF_002288905.1. Classification (NCBI taxonomy): domain Eukaryota; kingdom Metazoa; phylum Chordata; class Mammalia; order Carnivora; family Mustelidae; genus Enhydra; species Enhydra lutris. The sequence continues at coordinate 29,801,533 of NW_019154100.1, read as the reverse complement.
AGCAAAAGGATGAAGTTGGACCCCTGTCTTACATCATATATAAAAATTAACTCAAAATGGATTATATGTCTAAAACTATAATACTTTTAGAAGGAAACACAGTAGTAAATCTTCATGATCTTAGATACAATTAAAAAAACCCAAGGAATAAAATAAAAAAATTTGATCAATTGGACTTCATCAAAATTTAAAAAAAAATTGTGCTTCAAATTATATCATCAAAAAAGTGAAAAGACAACCCACAGACTATGAGAAAATATTTAAAACTCAGATATCTGGGGCGCCTGGGTGGCTCAGTGGGTGAAGCCTCTGCCTTCGGCTCAGGTCATGATCTCATGGTCCTGGGATCGAGACCCGGATCTGGCTCTCTGCTGGGCAGGGAGCCTGCTTCCCATCCCCTCTCTCTGCCTGCCTCTCTGCTTAGTTGTGATCTCTCTCTCTGTGTCAAGTAAATAAATAAAATCTTAAAAAAAAAAAAAAAAAGCAATTCAGATATCTGAAAAGGGACTTGTATCCAGAATATACAAAGAACTCTTACAAGTCAATAATATGAAAACAAATAACTCAAAAAATTGGGTAAAGGGGGGCGCCTGGGTGGCTCAGTGGGTTAAGCCGCTGCCTTCGGCTCAGGTCGTGATCTCAGAGTCCTGGGATCGAGCCCCGCATCGGGCTCTCTGCTCTCTAGGGGAGCCTGCTTCCTCCTCTTTCTCTGCCTGCTTCCTCCTCTCTCTCTGCCTGCTTGTGATCTCTCTGTCAAATAAATAAATAAAATCTTTAAAAAAAAAAATTGGGTAAAGGATTTGAATAGACATTTCTCTTTTGAAGTTCCACAAATGGCCAATAATCACTTGGTCAGGAGCTCCACATCATTAGTCATTAGGGAAATGCACATCAAAACCACAAGATACCACTTCACACCCATGAAAGTATCTATAATAATTAAAAGAAGAAGACATCCAGGTAGTAACAAGTCCTGGTGAGAATGTGGAGAAATGCGAACCCTCACACATTGGTGGATTTAAAAAATGGTGTGACCACTTTAGGAAACAGTTTGACAGTTCCTCAAAATGTTAAACACGGAGTTACCATAGGACCAAACAGCTCTGCTCCTAGGTATACACCCAAGAGAAATGAAAACATATGTGCCACACAAAGACGGGTACATGAATATTCATAGCAGCTTTATTCATAATAGCCCCAAATGGAAACAATCCAAATGTCCAACCACTGATGAATGGGCCAACAAAATGTATATCCATGCAACAGAGTACTTCTCAGCAATAAAGCAGAATGAGATATTGACATTCACTACAATACGGATGAACCTTAAGAACAGACTGTCAAAGAAGCCAGTCAGAAAAGACCACATAGTGTATGATTCCATTTATACAAAAAGCCCAATATAGTAAAATTCATAGAGACAGAAAGCAGATCAGTGGTTGCCTAGGGTTGGAGGAGGGAGGAATGGGGAATGACTGCTTAGTGGGTACAGGGCTTCTTTTTGGGGGTGATGCATATGTTCTAAAGTTAGATTATGGTCGGGATGGTACAACTTTGTAAATATGATAAAAACCATTGAACTGTACACTTAAATGGGTAAATTTTATGGTGTGTAAATTTTACCCAATACAATTGCATTTTGGAAAATTAAGTCAGATGACATTAAATGCAATGTGGTATTCCAGATTGGGTCTTGGAACAGAAAAGAGATATTAGTGAAAAAACTTGTAAAAGTCTGAATAATGTTCATACTGTAATGAATAGCGTTGTACTAATGTATTGTACTGATGTTAAGTTCTTAACAAATGTTCATGGTTAGGTGAGGGGCTAACGTTAGGGAAGATGAGTTGAAGGCTAAACAGGAACTCTGGATGATCTTTGCAACTTTTCTGTAAATCTTAAATTCCTCTAGAAGAAAAGTTAAAGACACCCCCCCCCCCATGGCAAACCTTTAGTGTACTTGATGCATGAGGCAGAGAGAAAGAGAGGAAGGGAGTGAGGAGGCACAGATAAACAATTAGAACTGACACATGGGATATAAAGCACAAAACAGTGGAGATGTGATACCAAGGACATTATGTACCAATGCTGTGCGAGGTAGGTTCCTTCACTGTCACCACCTGTTAGGTGTCTAGTCTCAGGATGAATTCCACAATGTGACACAGTTTGAGATAAGGAACAGGCTCTGTTGGGAGGAGGGGGGGAATGACAATACAAGGGCCAGCAAGACAGACAAGATATGTGGGTCACTGTCCTCTTGTCACGGTAAGGAGTCATGTCAGGACCTGGGTAATGAGCTTGTCCATGGGAAGCAAACAGACGGCTCAACAGAGTGACATTTATAACAGTTGCTGAGAAAAACAGTTGCTCAGCACCTGGAGACCTGGGGGCAGGTGCTGTGGGAAGCCAAAGGAAGGGGGTGCCTCGTCCTATGGGTAGCTGAATTTGGGTGCAGCCTCTCCCTCTAGGAGAAGGCAGGGCCAGGACTAACCAGCTTCTTGTCCGGTCTACCCAGAACAAGCTCTCAGGGTCATTTGTGCACAATTCTACCCGATATTCCTAATCAGTAACTTGACAACATTCACAAAATGCAGTTTTTAAGAAAAATGTAACTTAATAAAACCATTCAAGAAGAAACAGAATTTCAGTTACATTTTTAACTGGAATCAGAAGTTTTATTTACCTACTTCCCTCAAAAAAAAAAAAAAAAGGAAGGAAGGAAAAAAGAAAGAAAGAAAAGAAGGAAAGTAAGTAAGAAAGAAAGAAGGAAAGAGAAAATAAAACAACCCATTAAGCTCAGAAGATTTTACCAGTCAGACCCAAACTTCAAAGGACATTTAATCGTTATCTTAAGCAAACTGTTCCAGTGAATTTAAAATGAGGGAACACTGCCCACTTCATTCTATGAAGTAAAAATAATCCTAATGGCAAAATTAGATAAGGACAGATTGAGAAACTAATTATTACAGGCTAATCTCACTTCTAAACAGAGATGCAAAAATCCTAAATAAAAACCTTAGTCAACTGAATCCAGAAATGCCTATTAAAAATACATCATTACTAAGTTGGATTCATCCTAGGAGTGCACAGATGGCTCAAATTAGAAAGTCTATTTACCATATTAACTGGTTAAAGGAGAAAACCATATGATTATCTCAATAAATGTTGAAAACCTTTTAATAATATGGAACACTTTCATAATTAATATTCATAGCAAACTAGAAAAGGAGCTTCCTTAGCCTGGTAAATGGTAGCTACCAAAATTATAGCAATTTTCAAAATTATATAGCAAAAATCATATATAATTGTGAAATGTTGAAAGTATTCCCTTGGCTATCAGGGACACAATGATTTGTTCTACCATCACTTCTATTCAACATTGTACCAGAGCATTTCACTAGTGTGATAAGATAAGAAAAAGGAAATAAAAGCTATAAAGATTGGAAAGGAAAAAAATTGAAAATAAAAAGAATCTACAAACTACTAGAAATAAGAGTTTATCAAGGTTGTTGACTGTAAAGCAGATATGTAAAATCAGCTGTATTGCTATTCACCAGCAACACAAATTATAAAATGTGATTTTTAAATTTTATTTTTTAAAGATTTTAGAAAAGATTTTATTTATTTATTTGACACAGAGAGAGAGATCACAAGTAGGCAGAGAGGCAGGCAGAGAGAGAGGAAGGGAAGCAAGCTCCCCAGTGAGCAGAGAGCCCGATGTGGGGCTCGATCCCAGGACCCTGGGTTCGTGACCTGAGCCGAAGGCAGAGGCTCAACCCACCCAGCCACCCAGGCACCCTAAAATGTGATTTTTAAAAGAGATATATTTTTCAAGGCAACAATAAAGTGTAAGGTACCTAGGAATAAATATAACAAGAGATGTACAAGACTTTTATAAATAAAACTACAAAATTTTATTGAGGAACATTGTAGAATAGCTAAACAGATGAAAATATAAACCATATTATTGATGGGGAGATGCAATTTTATAATAAGAGTAACAACTTGTAAACCCCTCAATCAGTCTAATAAATTTAGTATAATTATAGTAAACATTTCAACAAGGTATATTTGAGAATGTGACAAGATGGTCCATAAATTCATCCAGAAAATTAAAGGGTGAAGAATAATAAAAACTCTTTTTAAGAGAAAACACAAGAGGTGTGTGAGTGGAATGGAGGGAACGGATTCCAAACAGATAGCAATTTCTTTAAATAATAGTGCGGTATTGGCCCAGACAGAGACAATTAGGCAAATGGAATGGAACAGAGTCTAGAATTAAACTCATTTACATATGGTAGTAGTGGCATTTTACTTATAGGAAAAGGATAGCCCTAATGGTGCTGAGACAAGTGGCTGTCCACAAAGAAAAGACAAAATTAATCCGCTGCATACACAAATAACCTCCAGACGGTTTAAAGACCTAAAGGTGAAAATGTATAAAATTATTGGGAAAAATACCACATGACATTTTAGTGACATTTGCATACAGAATTATTTTCTAAGCCAAACTAAATGTCCAAACCAAACCAAATTAGGGCAACAAGCCCTAATCATAAAGGAAACACTGATACATTTGATTATATTAAAACTAAAAACTTGTTTTACAACAAAAGTCATGAGGTACAAAGTGAAAAGACAAGCCACTATCCAAGAGAAGATATTTGCTGCTCATATAACCAGTATAATTAGAATTCAAAAGAAAAGCAACAATCCAAGAGGAAAATGATGACCAGTATCAGTATCAGCGATACCCAGAGGGAGAACCCTGAGTGGCCATGAACATAAGAGACCATGCTCACCACCACCCCCTTTTTACAGATTGATTGATTAAGATTTTATTTATTTCTTTGAGAGAGACACAGGGAGGGAGGGAACACAAGCAGGGGGAATGGGAGAGGGAGGAAGCAGGCTCCCCGCTGAGCAGGGAGCCTAATATGGGACTCTATCTCAGGACTCTGAGATCATGACCTAGGCTGAAGGCAGACGCTCAACAACTGAACCACCCAGGTGCCACAGATAGTTAGTTAGTTAGTTAGTTAGTTAGTTGACAGCTGGGGGAGGGGCAGAAGGAGAAGGAGAGAATTCTCAAGCTGACTGGGTGCGGAGGGTGGAGGCCCGATATGGGGCTCACTCCCAGAACCATGAGATCATGACCTGAGCTGAAACCAAGATGCTCAATTGACTGAGCCACCCAGGGGCTGAGTCACCCCCCCTTTATTAATCCAATTTGTATTTTCTCATTTGTGAGTTACCTGGTCAGATCCTTTGTAACTTTCCCTATGGTGCTTGTGTATTTCCTAACTGATATGTGGGAATACTTTGTTTTGAACTCGCTGTTTTGATCTGGCTACTCTACCTTGCAGTGTTGGCCCTGCTGTTTTTAACACTGTTAAAAACATGACTTTTACTTTATTTTTAAAATCTGAACCTGATTTACATACGTTTATAATTAGTGCTTTTGTGTCCTAAAAAATCTTGTACATCCCAAATTCACAAAGATATTGCCCTACGTTTCCTTGTAGAACGTTTTGACTTTTTACATTTATACTTGATTATATGATCTACTTCGAATTATTTTTTGCATGGTGTGAGATACGGGTCCAGGTTCACTTATTCCCCATATAGATAGGCATTTTTTTCCCTGTCAGCCTTTTGCTGGAAAGATCTTCCTTTCACCACTGAATTACTTTGGTATTTTGACCGAAAATTATTCGACTGTATAATTAAAAATAATATTTTTTTGAACTCTCTCTTGTTCACGGGTCTATATACCATACCATCTTGATTACTACACCTTTATAGAAAATCATGTAATTAACTAATGTAAGTCCTCCAACCTGTTAACTTCCAAGATTGTTCAGTTATTCCAGGTCCTTAACATTTCCATATAAATATTAGGATTAGTTCATCACTTTCTACAAAATCCTACAGTGTTTTTTTCCTCCTAACAGTTTTATTGAGATAAAAAAGAATTTACCCATTTAAAGTGTACAAGTTTAAAATTAAAGTATACAATCCAAATTACACAATTCACAAGAGATTTTTGACACATTACTTTATTAATTTTTTTTAAATTTTGTCCAACTAATTTTTTTATTATGTTATGTTAGTCACCATACAGTACATTGTTAGTTTTTGATGTAGTGTTCCATGATTCATTATCTGCGTATAATGCCCAGTGTTCCATGCAATACATGCCCTCCTTAATACCCATCTACTTTATTAATTTTTAAAGATGTGTAAAATACATGTAACAGAGTTGCCATTTTAATAGTTTTTAAGTAAACAATCAGCAGCATTAAGTACATTCACAACATAGTATGTACATCATCAATATCTAATTCTGGAGCATTTTCATCACCCTGAGCAGAAATTCTGTAGCTGGTATGCAGGAATTCTCCATTTTTCCTCCTCCCAGACCATGGTAGTTTCTAATTGACTTTATCTCTCTATGAATTTGCTTATTCTAGATATTTCAAGTGTAACCACACAGTATACATCCTTTGTATCTGGATTCTTTCTTCTTCTTCTTCTTTTTTTTTTTTTTAAGATTTTATTTATTTATTTGACAGGGAGAGTGAGAGAGCACAGGGGTAGCAGTAGAAGGAGAGGGAACCAAGCAGGGAGCCTGCTGAGCCAGGAGCCTCAAGTGGGTGGGACTCGATCCCAGGATTTTGGTATTTTGACCTGAGCTGAAGGCAGATGCTTAACCATCTGAGCCACCCAGGTGCCCCATATCTGGCTTATTTCATTTGGAATAATGTTTTCAAGATTCACCACTGTGATAGGCTATCTCAGAACATCATTTCTTTTTTATAGCTGAATAATCCATTCTTTTCATAGACATGCATTTTGTTTATCAATGGATCTGTTGATAGACACTTGGGTTACTTCTGCGTTTCCGCTATTGTGAATAATCTGCAATAAATATTGGCGTATGAGTGTCTCTTCAAGGCCCTGCTTTCAACTCCGTTGGGTCTATGCTGGAGAGTAGAACTTCGGGGTCTTAAGGCAGTTCTATGCTTAGCTTTGGAGAAACTGCCAAGCTGTTTCCATAGCAGCCGTGCCGGTTTACATTTCCACCAGCATCGTACAGGTTCCAGTGTCTCGTATTCTCGCCAACACCTGTTATTTTCTGTTTTGTTTATCATGATCGTCCTTCCAGTAGGTGGGAAGGGGGATCTCATTGTTGCTTCAATTCGCTTTTCTCTAATGACTAATGATGTGGAGCATCTTTTCATGGGCTTAACGGCCATTGTACACCTTCTTTGGATAATTTCTCTTCTATTTTTTAATTGGATTGTTAGACTTTTTTGTTGTTGAGTTAGTGTTCTTTGTATTTTCTGGATATGAGTCCCTTGTCAGCTATAGGATTTATAAATATTTTCTCCCATTCTATAGTTTTTTTTTTCACTTTCTTATCAATGTCTTTGACATACAAAAGTTTTAGATTTTGATGAAGCCCAATTTACCTCTTTGTTCTTTTGTAGCTCGTGCCTTTGGTGTCATCCATGTGCTGGTATTTTTACTGGGATTGCACTGAGTTTATAGATGAATTTTGGAATAAATGACATTGTGATACTATGATTTAGAAAAAAATTTATATTTGGTCTTCTGTTTCTGGCACAGAGACAATAAAGTCCATGGAATTTCCTAAAATTTAAGAGTGATACTGGCATTTTAATAACAAACTCCTTTCAACCATGCCTGATTTTATCTTAACGAGAGGACTTTTGGAAAGCACTTAAGGACAGGGGCTCCCTGCCAGGGGGCCAACTATGTGTTAGAAGGCTGGAACTTTCAGTCCCTGCCCCCGATCTCCAGAAAGGCAAGAGGGGGTGGAGATGGAGTTCCATTACCAATGGCCAATGATTTCATCAGTAACAAAGCTCCATAAAAGACCCAAAAGGATGGGGTTCAGAGACCTTTTGCGCTGAACACAGGGGAGTGCTGGGAGACAGTGCACTTGGAGAGGACACCGACAATCTTTGCACCGACCTGCGTACTTTGCCCTATGCTTCACTTCCACCTGGCTCTTCCCAAGTCGTATCCTTTTATAATAAGCTGTTTAGTGTAAGCAGATGTTTCTCCAAGTTCTGTGAATCACTCTAGCAAACTAGTCAAACTCAAGAGGAAGATTGTGGGAACCTCTGAGCTACAGCTGGACAGGTAACACAACCCCGACTTGTGAGTGCATCTGAAGGGGGTTTGGCAATCCTGTAGAACTGAGCCCTTAACTGGTGGAAACTGATGCTTCCTGTGGGTAGAAAGTAGCAGAACTGAATTGTAGGACACCCAGCTGCTGTTGGAGAATTGCTTGGTGGAGTGAAAAAAACAATAAACCAAAATACCAGAGACTTCCTATCGTTACCAGATGTTCTAACCCAGGAACATGTTATACCTTTAAAAATTTTATTTGAGGTCTTAGATAGGTCTTATAATTTTCAGTGTAGGGGTTTGGTACAAATTTTATTAAATTTATTCCTGATTATCTTGTAGATTTCATAATATATTAAATGGCATTATTTTTTACATTGCATTTTCTGTTTTTTGCTAGTATGTAGAAATAGAATTCTTTTTCTGTACTGATCTTGTGTCCTACAAGCATCCTAAGTTTGGCTATTAACTCTACTAGTCTTTTTAGAGTTAGGGTTTTCTACATATATCACTTGCAGATGAAAGGCTTCATTTCTTCCTTTTCAAGCTGTATATGTTTTCTTTTCTTCTCTTTCCTTACTGCATTGCTAGGAGCTCAACTTCAATCATGAATAGGAGTGGTGTGCTGAGAGCAAACATCCCTACCTTGTTCCTGATCTTGCAGCAAAGTCTTCCTTACCATATCCTTAGGTATAATGCCACCTAGTGTTACAGGTTGAATTGTGTCCTTCCAAAGGATAGAGTTAAATTCTAATTCCTGGTACCTGTGAATGTGATTTCATTTGGAAATAGAGTCTTTGCAGATACACAAGCAAGTTAAGATGAGGTCATACAGAATAAGGGTGGGCCCTAAATCCAATGACTGGTATTCTTATAAGGAGAGGGATTTGGAGACACAGGGAACAGACAGCCATGTGAAGATGGAAGCAGACATTGGAGTTACGCTGCCACAAGCCAGGCCACACCAAGGACCGCTGACAACCATCAGAAGCCAGCAAGAGGTAAAGAATGATTCTTCCCTAGAGCCTGGAGGGGGAGCATGGCCCACCTAAACCCTTGATTTTGGGCATCTAGCCTCCAGAATGGAGAGAAAAGTGACTGTCATGTCAAGCTGCTAGGTTTGTGGTGACTTGATACTGCTCTAGGGGAATGAATACACCTCATTTCGTAGCTGTGCGTGAACTTTTGGTTTTGCTATCTCGTCATTCTGTTCTTACGTGGGAGTTCGGAGACTGAACTATCATACTCCTATCTTCCCAGAATCTTTCTTCAAATCAGGGCCTTTAAATGGTTTAGGGTACAACACACGGGCTCAACTTGGTGGATGTCCCACGTGTACTTGAAAAGAATGTGTATTCTGCAAACAGATGCCGCGTTCGACACACATCCGTAAGGTGAGTTGGCCGATAGTGTTTGTCTGGTCTCCAGTCACTTGCAACCAAAAGAATGCTAACTGACACACCATTCCTAGTCCCCAACTTCAAGGCCAACCTCTCTAGGAAGCCTTTGTCCTATGCCCTCATCTAAAAAGACGTACACCTTGCCCTGGACTCCTAAAGTATTTTATTTATGCTTTTTCTTTTTTTTCTTTTTAGTAAGCTCTATGCCCAACAGGGGCTTGAACTCAGAACCCCTAGATCAAGAGTCGCACGCTCTACGGACGGAGCCAGCCAGGCGCCCTGTTTACACTGCTTGTAGAGCGTGTATTACGTTCTTTTTTATGGTACAGTTATTCAAGAACACATCTTATCTCCATTCCTAGATTACAAATTCCTGGACAGCAGGAAGTGGATCTGAGTCATGCCTGTCTGCAAGGCACCTATCACAATGCCTGCATACCCTGGGTATTCATTTGCTTGTAGCATTTTGGTTTTTTGCCTGGGCATGGAAACGCTTCTGTAGACAGAAGTCAGTTTTATGATGTGGGGACTGGCAGGGAGCTGTATGATTAGACACAGATCGCTGTTTTGGTGTCTGATTAAGTACCTTATTTTCTAAAATGCGAGATTTTAGAAATAATATTCTTTTACTGGAAACTTCCTCTCCTGCTAATCCTGAAAAATATCACATCAAATCAACAAAAGGGAACTTAAAAGAAAAAGCCCGAAGTGCAATATAAGTGATGGCATTGACGAACAGTTTAAAGTTGTCCCTCCCGAGGATGTAATTTCCTCAGCGTCCAGGTGCATTTGCCATGATCTGAGAAGGAAAAACAGACCTTCTCGAACCACTCCACCATCATCTCTGAACCAGAACTCGCCAGCACAGTGCCCTGCACTAGAAATACACTCTCCTCACATAACGCTCCTGACAATACCATCTCAGTCTTACAGATGAGGAAACAGACTCAAGAGGCTAGATGGTTCTCTCAGATTCACTATCTGACATTCCTCACACAATCCTGGGTAGTACAGAGGTATTCGTCACTCTCATTAGTATTTAGGAAGAAGGGAAAGCCTAACAGAAACCAGAGGCTCACCCAGCGTCCTGGTGTTGCAGCGGTACCAAATCCTTCAGACCGGATCGGACCCCCAGGCGGCCCCCGTTTCGGCATGATGTTCAATTTTCTTCTCTTAAACACAAAAGAACACATCCATATGTTCTGTGGAGGTGGAAAGCTTTGGGAGAGAAGTATGGTCATCCGGCCAAAGGTAAAGGTCTCGGATTTATTTAAAAGTTTCTCAAGCTTCTCTCAGTTACAAGTGACAGAGGTTAATTCTAATTGGGGAGGTGTTACTTGTTGGCTGGCCTCAGGCACAGTCTGATCCAGCACCTCACATTGTCTTTCCCTCTTGCTCTCCGCCGTCTCTCTGCCATCTCTCAGCTCCATTGCCCTCATCTCCTCCCAGTGCAGACCTCCTCCCAGCCCAGGGAGGGCAGGCTGGGGATGAGTCATTCTCGTGCCATCCCAGTTTGTAACCCGAGGGAAAAGGGACTGTCTTCATCAGCCTGGGCTGCTATTACCAAATGCCACAGTCCCTGCAGCTCCAACAACAGACGTTTATTGATGCCAGCACTGGAGGCCCAAGGTCAGGGTGCCACATGGCCCCTCTGCTGGCCTGGCCTAGCTTTACTGCCCAGCAATTTCACGCGGGTGGGGAAGGGGCTGACATTTTATGTCCAGACTCACAGAGGCACAAAGATAGAAACCGCTCTGCTCCTCTGATGGACTGCAGCCAAGGCATGTGCAGAATTCCTACGTTGCTGAGACTTTCTGGCTTTCTCTCGTGAGAGTTACTGTCAGCCGCTCCAAATGGCCTTTTTCCATCTTCTCATTTGTTTCAGATGTACTGGGCGAGTCACTGGGTATCATCCTGGTGGTCAGTTTTTCCGGTTAGCCCCAAAAGAACACAACACTTACGAGTTGCATAAAACGGGAGTTTTAGATGAGTAAGATCTTGTTGTGCCTAAAGGGATAGCGGCTCATGAGTGAAAAATAACCCGTGCAAAAAAAGGAAGTGTGGTGAGATTAAGTTAAAAACTTAAAGTTATCTTGTTGGGCGTTAAGAAGTAAACGTCATTACAAGGAGCAGCATAAACCAGGCGTCCATCTACACTACACAGTGCTTTTAAACTTGTTTTAAAAATACCTTCCCTTTATTTTAAAATAAAAAGCATGGTTCTCAAATAAAAATCAAGCAATATAATAAAGGACAAAAAGACAGTAAAAAAAATCAATACCCAGCTAACAATAATCATCATTGAGTGTATTTAGTTGGATATCATTTCCGACTTATTTTTTTACACAGATAGAAATAAAAGGATATAGGATCTTTTTATAAACACAGATGCTCATTTTAATTTATCATGTTTATTTCTAATTACATTTATTTAAAAGAATAGCACTCAGCTAATTGGCTTGCATTTAAGACAAGAAACCAAAGTAAACTGAAGCAATTACTAAATTTAAATTTTTCCCCCAACAGCTATTTAAAAATCTATTCAAGCTTATTTTTTTAAATAAATAAGCTTACCTAAAGGTTACCAACAAAGAGGTTAGTCATATTTTTTTCTTTTTTTAGACAATATCAACTCTCTGCTATGAAAATAAGAGATTGACACTTATACTTCCCTTCCGCACCCCCAATTTATTATATTATTATTTCTATTATTATTTTTTAGTTTTAGTTTATTATATTATATTAATTATCAAGGCTTATAAATATGTGCAACCTGTATCATTCCCAGTTTGGTCTTGGTTCTTTATACAAATTCAGTGCTCACCACCAGCCCTTGCGCTATAAGCTCCTCCATTATTGAGTTATTTGGTTAGACTCTATCAAAAGGTTTCTTTAAGAAAGGTTTGCGGGGGGCATCTGGGTGGATCAGTCAGTTAAGCATTTGCTTTCTTTCTTCTTTTTTTTTTTAAGATTTTAGTTATCTGACAGACAGAGATCACAAGCAGGCAGAGAGGCAGGCAGAGAGAGAGAGGCAGGCAGAGAGAGAGAGAGAACTCTCCCCGAGTTCATGCTCACTTGTGCACTCTTTCTCTCTCTCAAAAAAAAGGGAGGGGGGCTCACAGATGTTGTATTCCCTGAGCTCTTGTGTGCCCGAGTACTTGACATTGTATTTGACAACTTGGCTGGTGACCACATACTTAGTCACTCTTTTTCCTACTTAGAATTTTGGAGACATTTCTCTGTTACCTCTGGCACTAAATCTTGTGGTAAGAAGTTTAACACCCTTTGATGACTTGCTTTTTCAATTTTTTCATTTTTTTTCCATTCTTGAAGTTCATTAACTCCATCAGGTTATGTTTTGGAGTCAAGGGCTTTCTGTCAGGTTTCCTAGAATACAGGACACTTTTTCAATCTGAAGACTTCATTTTAGGAGAACTTTCCTGAATTCTTTCAGTACTTTCTTCATGCCTTTTCTTGGTCACCAATTATGCATATACATACTAGAGTAGTTTTGTCTTCCTACAATTATCCTCTCAAGAATTATTTTGGTCTTTGCAGCCCTCTCAAGCCTTTTCCCCTTTGTTTTCCCGTTTGCAACCACACTTCTTGCTATTTCTAATTCACTTATTTGTTCTAGAATAGTGTTATTTTGGCCAAGTTGTTTTCTTAGCTCTGCAGTCTGCCTTTTTATTTCATTGTGTTGTTTAATCAGCTCATGTATCAGATCTCGTCTTATTGAATTCATGTTCTTTTGAATTCTTTTGAGAACACAGTATACCTGTAGGAACTTTTGTTTTTTAGATTAGTTTTTCTTCCCAGTTGGTTTCATCTGTTCCCCCTACCACGCCTTTTGCTGGCTGTGTATTTATGTAGTCACTGGGTCGTTTTATTTACATTTGCTCACATGTAAGGTGGCAGCTCTGTTCAGACTACTCATTTGCTTTGGTATACTGTTGGCGTATTTCCATCTGTTGGCACACTTCCCATCTTATCTGACAATGCTTTCTCTTCTGTGGGCTTCTGTTCTGTGTCCTTTCTGGCATGAATGATAATCAAAGTCCTTAACAGCATGACACAGACAGTGAGCAAGCAGAACAGAGGTTAGCCACAGCTCTGGGGCAAGGGCCCCCCGAAGGCTCTGTAGTGGGCCACGTGTTACTTCTTCAGTTGCCAGATTGCAAGGGGGTCTGGAGTTGGGGGGCTTCTTGTGAGAGGGGCTGCGGTGGCCAGAGCAGCGTGAAACACTTCAGCTAGTGGTCATTCACCTCGTATGGAAGTATGTTGATATTTTAATGACCAGGGCAGCCCACCAGGGTGGACCAGCCAAAGCAACCTGCTTATCTGTGTCTGTGTCTGTATGCGGGAGAAAGGACGAGCTGTGAGTACACATTTTTGTTGGGAGGATTGGACTCTGCTTTGTCTTCTGATAGTAGCTTCAAGTCCTATCCCAGGGTGAATTCAGTATGGTGAGGAGGCAATCTACTGTATCATGGGACAGGAGACCATTGGGGTGTGTTTTTTTTTCTCTTAATTCAGGGATGGGCTGCTTGTTCCTAACCTTTGTTTCACCCATCTTTCTCCCACTCCTCCCAACACACAAACACACACACACACACACACACACACACACACACACACACACACACACGCCAGACCCACTCAGAGAAAGAAAGAGAGGTCTACTCATCCTGACCCAACTCTCCAATCAGTTTCTTTCCAAAATCTGAGATTTTAATGAGAATTCTGGATTTTGCAAATTCCCCCAATGGGGGTGGCAGGATTGGGAGCTCTTTTCATTCTTGCCAGGAAATCTGGTCTTTTTCTTTGTGTTTATCTTTTGAAGTTTAGGGCTTAATGACAAGGTTGGGTTCCTGCCCTTGGTGAAAAAAAAAAAATGTGTGTATATATATATATATATATATATATATATATACACACTTTTTTTTTTTAACTGATTTTCACCTTTAAAACTTCTTACTTATTTTGGTAGTTCATTTTGTCAGGTTTTAGGGGATAGAGATTCTGTGATGTGGTCTTAAAAAAACCCAAAGCACAATTTTATTAAAAAAAATTTTTTTTAATTTTTAGAGGCACTGAGTACTCAGTTGGTTAAGCATCTAACTCTTGATTTTGGCTCAGATCATGATCTCAGGGTCATGCAATTGAGCCCAGCGTTGGCACTGTCGGGTGCTGGTGCTCTGACTTGGACAAGGTGAAGTTCATGATTTAGTGAGGAAGGTGCTAAAACCAATAAGCAAAAACAGACATCAAAGAATTAGTCTAATTCCCCTGGAGTCATGCTTCCCATCCCTAAGCTCTAATTCACGCAATATTGTTTACAAATATAGGAGGTGTTGAGGTGAAACTGATGGCTGGGATTTATTGTGTGGGGTAGTTTCTGAGGAAAGGTTCAGTCTGGGCTTTGAGGAAGGGCCCAGGGGAAAGGCACTCGAAGTTCAGGAACCTGAACCATGGCATGGAGTCATAGTGTTTTCAGAGTTGGAAGGCAGTGGCAGATCAGTTGAAAGATCACCAAATTCAGAGGTCAAGGCTGTAGCCACTGAGTTCGGAGGCTGAGACAGGTCTTCATAACCAAGTAGGTGGAGAGAGTGGACGTGAGCAGGAGCTCAGGGCGTCTGAATTTCCTGCCCAAGACTGGCATCACAGTGACATTACTGACTTAAATGGCAACCCAGTTTGGACCTGGGCTTTCAGAGGAAGGTAGGACATCCAAGGGTGGAAGATCAGGAGGCACGGGGTTCCGGCTGGAGGTAAGACCACAGCCCAGGTGAGTGACCTGCACCTGAAGTGTAATTTAAGGATTGTCTGCAAGGAAGCTGCTCTCTGGAGATGAACACATTTAGCATGTTTGCAGGAAAGGAAGTAGAGAGCCAGGTCTCAATCAGGAGGAACCAGGCAGAAAGTCACCCCACGTGTCCCCGTGATTCACAAAACCCCGGGGAAGGTTTGGTCAGTGACATGTAATGGTCAGGGGAAAGGTCAGGGGAATGTTGAACCCTGAAGCAAGATCTGACTTTTAAAACATCTAAAGACTTTATGACAACTTAGACTGTCAAGCCAAAGCGAAAAGCCCTAAAATTGGCCACACGCTCAGTGTTAGCAAATGGTGTGACAATTCTGTGCTCTGAAAAAGGAGATGCGATTACCCAGCAAACTGCCCAAATGTGGTTTGTGTCCCTAGTGCTCTCATGTCAGACCATCCTCACTCATCAATTCTCTATCCACCTGAACCACCCTGCTCCAAAGGCGGCATCTCATCTCCACTTTGTGCCTCTGGAAAGAAGGATGGTGAGGGTGAGGGTCAGGGTGTGTGTGTGTGCGTGTGTGTGCGCGCAAAAATGCACATACACATGTGACGTGTGCTTGTATAAAAGGTCTCAGACATCTGATGGACACATGCGAATATAAGAATAAATAAAAATATCAACTCTAGGATGGTACCAGTCCTAATTGCTCTTTTGGTTTCTCCATCATGGCCACTAAGCACAGATTTTTCCAGGTGAACCCGTGTTATTGCAGAACATTAGAACAGGCAGAAAATGCACCGGTATTCAGGTTCTAGAATGGCAAGCAGAAGAGGTGGCCTCTCTGTACATGGTCCCTCATGATCACGAGGCTGCTCTACTCTCCTACCCACTGGAACTCAGGACAGACAGTCAAGTGTGGTCTCTTTTCGAACACACCTTGGTTCATCCTCCAGGAAGCTGCTCTTTTCATGGCTCCCAAGTACTCCAGAGTGGGGAGCTGAGTGTGCTGCTCTGGGTAGATGTGGTGAAGGCAGGACAGCGAGCTGGTCCTCCCATAGCTATCTCTGGCAGCACGGATGTTTAAGATTTCTAAGAACAAAGCCATTACAAAAAACTCCTAGAGCTCTGTGGAGGGACGTATCTATAACTTAGAACAAGCAGAGCTCATACAGACTGACTTCAGGTACGGACAGGCACTCACATTTTATACAGCAAGGAGGACAGTGGTGGTGGTTCTTCAATGAATGTCACTTTGTTTTTTCTTTAAGATTTGCCCATGTTGGGTGTGGAACAAAGACACAGATGCTCATTATAATGACTGTTACAAGGGACAGAAGCCCACCAGAGGCAGTGTAAGCAAAAGGGTTGGGGCTGTGTGGTAAAGGTCCAGGTTTCCCCAGGGAAGGAATTGCAGGGCAGGAAACAGGCCTCCAGAAAGGGAAAGCTGGCCTTCAGAGAAAGTCTGTGAGTGTCCTGGAGACTACACAGTTCCTCAGTGGGACTTGCTTCTCTTGCGTGTGGCTCAAAATGGCCACTCCAGCCGTCTTCTTGTGCTCAAGCACCTACCACACTTCACTTCTTCACTTTCTCCTCTTCCTTCCATCCTGTTTCCTCCACTTCTAATTGACTCGGCCTATGTATTTAAAGAGGTGGCTGGAGAGGAGGCCTCATGTGGGCGATACATGGGTGGACAGGGCAGCACCCCAACTCCAGCCACGCAGATCTATCTGCAGGTATCTTAACATCCACCAACAAGCACACAAGACAGAAAACCCAACAGGTTCAACCCTACTTTGGCATCAAGCGATTTAGGCCCAAAAGTACCAACTACTGAATGTAAAATTAATCACAAAACCACGCAAATGTTATGTATAACAAACTCATCTTTCTCATCATCTGCATTTGTGGTTTCTCCAAAAACAGAGTTAAGCCAGGCCAAAGAACACAGCCACCATGAAAGGAGCTGGTCTTTCTAGACTAGGAACGCCCGCGGCAATGCCATTAGGGGTCTTTTGGTGTTTCAAAATTAATTTTTGTTTAGGTTCTAACTAGCTTTTTATTTTTTTATTTATTTTTTTTTAAAGATTTTTTTTTTTTTTTTTTTTTTTTTTGTCAGAGAGAGTGAGCACAGGCAGACAGAGTGGCAGGCAGAGGCAGAGGGAGAAGCAGGCTCCCTGCTGAGCAAGGAGCCCCATGTGGGACTCGATCCCAGAACGCTGGGATCATGACCTGAGCCGAAGGCAGTCGCTTAACCAACTGAGCCACCCAGGCGTCCCTCTAACTAGCTTTTTAAAAAGATTTATTTATTTGAGTTACAGAGAAAGACAGAGAGAGAGAGAGAGCGCGCGCGAGAGCGCACGTGCGCGAACATGAGTGGGGGAGGGGCAGAGGAAGAAAAAATCCAAGCAGATTTCTGTTGCACAGAGCCTGACATGGGGCTTGATCCACAATCCTGAGATCATGACCTGAGCCGAAACTAAGAGTTGGACACTTAACTGACTGAGCCACCTAAGCGCCCGGTTTTAACCAGTTTTATATAGATTTTGGAGCAAGGCAGCTTGAGTTTGTAGCCTGGCTATCCTCCCTAACAGCTGTGGCGTCTTAGGCAAGGGGCTTCCCTCAGTCTGCACCTGAGTGTTCTCATCTATGCTTTGAGGATAAAAACAGGACTGGCCTTACAGAGTGAGCAGGACGATTAAGTGTGTTGATACTGTAAAGGGCTTAAAATGATGCCCGGCAAACAGTATGCGTTCCACAAATGATACTTATCATTGGCGTATTCAATTAAGCAGAAATGCACACAAACATCTTTAAGAGAAGCACTTGATAAAATACTTTAAAAATAAGTTTATTATAACTAACGAATATAAAATCTGACAGATGTTTTCAAACATTTTTGCCAAAAAAGTAAAACCCTCCCCACAAGATATAGAGTAAGGACTCGGACAGAGTTTTACATGAAAACTAAACGTGAAATTCTCATTCACTGGTTGGTCCCCAATGGCTCCAACACATTATTCTAAACAAAGGCCCATTAAAATTAACAAACCAACAAACTACTTAACACTTGCTTTCTACTGTCATTATGCTGCTCGTTCAAAATGCTTTAGGACAAGGACAGTTAACACAGACCGCATGTGACAGGTATTCAAAGTGCACAGATCTATGAGGCCACAAACACTCGCGATAAGAATACTGGGGCTGGAATTCAATACTGACTTACAAAATTAATCCGAGGAAATCTATGTACATGGTAGCCTTTGGCATCTGGTCTAATGTTTTTCTTCTTTATAGAGACATCATTTTGTCCAATCTCCTAACCAGATTAAGTCAACCTTAAATGCATGTCTCATCTGACACAGATTGTCCACAGCCAATTTCATGTGAGGTAGTTGGGCTGTTTACCGACATTCTAGTGAAACTGTCATGACAATGGGGACTCAGACATCAAACATGCCACGACACTGGCTCATTAACCTTCTGCAAGCGACAGAATACTTCTATCACCCTTCTTGTCATCCCTGACTCCACACACACCTTTGGAGAGATACGCACACAGGAGTCTGTGACCTCATCTGTTTCGCAAGGGGTGCCAGCCATCCCAGGGTGGTTGCTGTTTATAAAGTTCAGGGAAGAAATACTGACCACACTTTAAAATCTATGTACTAGAAAGAATGGTGCTTAAAACAAGCAGGATCTCTTTCTTGGGTTCTCATATAGCTTAGCAGAAAACATCTGTTCATTCTGAAAGAGAAGTGATTAAAAAGGGTAACCAGAAAAATCTTGCAAACTTTTGCATTACAGAGTCGTAGCAGTTTTTTTTTGTTGTTGTTGTTCCTTTTAATGAAAGGCTATATCAAAACAGTGGGGGAGAAAAATCAATGCATGCGTCAACCGTACCGCCACAGGTCACTGAACCACGCCCTGGAGTGCCTTAGTGCAGCAGTGCGACAAGAAATCATGCAAATGGCCTCTGTACACGCGACTACTGGCTGCGGCGGGAGGGGACCGGGAGTGTTTCCAGAGATGGTCTGGTGAACGGTGTGTTCGTGGAATTGTTGAATGATCCCTAACAACCTTGTAATTGATAAGCAGTCTTAAAATACTGTTAGACAGCTACTGAGTATCTTTTTATGTCATGATTACGAAAGCCCTGAGTAAGCTACTGCAGGCTACAAAGGGACATCCAGAAGCAGAAGGTTATTTCCAAATAAAGCCCTCTAAACACACCTCACAGGGACACAGATTTGCCACACACGCTGATGCTGATGTACAGACCATACTACATCACAGAGAGCATCTGATGTCAGGCTCTCTGCGACCAAGCACATCAGCTAAGCTAACAGAACAATGGCTTAAAATATACTTTACTTACAAATTCTAAATCTAAAAATGTAAAAAAGGTTGGTAGTCTACCTTAAAAAAAAAAAAAAAACACAAAACATCAGAATAGGAAGCTCAAGTGTTGTAAAACCCAGGACTAAAACCAGAAGCAGCTGATTTTAATCAATGATTCAGAAATGCACCATTAAGTAACCAACTGCTCGTGGGATGTACTCGTTTAAAAAGAAAAAAAACATAAAAATAATTTTCTTTCTGAAAGTTGCCTCACATCATCTTATATTGCTCATGGCCGTCTGACTCACTGCTTAAATGACGTTTCTTCACATGTATGACTTTCATCATCAGACTAAGTCTCCTTAATACGATGCCTCTTATTTAAGAAATACTGGTTCCTACCATGCATTTTTCTTAATTAAAAGCACTGTTGCGAAAATGTAAAGTTGAAAGCATTAACTTTTTGGGACATCTACATACGTCCAATTAAGAATCAAAAAGAGAAGCCCACACACTTTCCCAGCAGCGCTCAACGGAGGAGAGGGCATTGGCCGCACATGGCGCTACCTGCTTCCCAGCTACATGTGGGAATGGAGGGTCTTTAGAGAAGCTCCCGAAGTCCAAGAGAGGAACAGAATCCGCACTGACTGGACAGCTCACCCTGGGCTAGGTCTGTACTGGGTGCC
This sequence comes from Enhydra lutris kenyoni, assembly GCF_002288905.1. Taxonomy (NCBI): domain Eukaryota; kingdom Metazoa; phylum Chordata; class Mammalia; order Carnivora; family Mustelidae; genus Enhydra; species Enhydra lutris. Next base: position 29,781,181 of record NW_019154100.1, on the reverse strand, counting down.
ACGCATACGTGTTAGGGGATGCTATGGGGGGCTGGGGCGGAACAGCTAAGATGGGGCATGGATTTGGTGCTAGGATCTGGTGCTCGGAGGGGGCTCTGCAGGCAATCTTTCATAAGAGAAAACAGGAGAGGGAAGCAGTGAGGCTGAATTCTGGAGCTCAGATACCCCTTTTCATGCAAACTGACATTTGAGGAAGCTTTATGTTCAGAATGACATGCAAACAGTGCTGACAAGGTGCCTCAAGCCACCACTTACACATCCTAATGAACACTGCCTTTCCAAGTCCAGTCCCTGGGGACTGAGATGTTCCACATCCCGAGAGCCCTGCTTCCAGAACTCCCTACAGGGCCGGATCAAGAGCTGACAAGAGAACCATCTCCACCTCATAGTCATAAGTTGGTTTTGCCACCAAAAGGTATCCCTCTCACTTAACATGTTTCACCAGGATTAGCTATAACGAATCAAATTTACTTTCAAAGGACAAAAAATTTGCCATCACTGAAAGGATTTTGTTCCACTGGACAACTACATGTTGCTCCCTCCTACGTGTAAAGTCTGGCTTCTCCTGTGGTAAGAAGTGCATATATGATGAAATTATGTATTTGCAAGCACTTAGTAAGGATTATCCAAATGTTACTTATTAGCTTCTACTAATTCCTAGAAGACAAATTAACCTTTTCCTTCCGGATCTCTCTAATGGTTACTCTAAAAAAGGACTCCTAAAAATGTTTCGAGGAACGAAAGCAAGGTGATTCCTCTGTCCACAGGCAGACTAGTGTTTTCATCTCCTCTCATTGTCTGGGGGGAAGAAAGCTGAGATGTCCCAGAAACCGTGGAGGATCATGCAGAAAAGGTCTTAACTATCTTTTTTCTTTGTTCCCATCTTAGGCGATACCTGCAGATTAGTACTTGAACTAGAAGCTAATGCCGTAGATCCAGGAGGAAGCTCTGACTGTGCCAAACTTCAGGCCAAGTTGAATTTATCACCTAGTATATCACCTAATCTAAGCTTTTATTTAGGACCCTCCGAGCTTTATACATCTCAGGCAAACTAAACACACTCCAGCGAAGAATATACCTATCAAGAACCTTTCTATAGGGGTGGGAAAAGGGGGAGTACAAAATATAACCTATTCAAGTTATTCAAGCTATCCTGATCTGGGTTCCCAAGGATCCTAGATAATACTAAACTCTTCTTCCCCAGAAAACGGAGGTCTGTAAACCAAGGCAATACCTAAATACATGTGAAAGGACCGTGCCGAGCAGCTTGCTTTCTGTGTGTACCGGGAGCCTCAGTGGCGAATCTGTGGTGTTTTGTGTGCCCGCCCCTTTTCCAAGAGCCCACAGAGTTCACTTGAGGTGACAAGGAGGCAGCAGCAGTTGCTCAGGACGGAGACTTATAGTCTCCTGGGGGCATCCTCTCCCAGCAGCACAATGCCTAAAGTGTCCTCATTCAAGGTTCAAGCAAAAACTGGCTGTTTTTTTCTTTTTTCCTTTTAGAAGACTATGTCAAGGACAGGAAGCCTGAATTATCCTCTAGTTCTGCCATTATATTCACACTAACCAGAGGATATCCACACTAACTACTCATGGGAGTTGGGGGAAATGACATACCCCCCTTAGCAGTTGCCAACAGCAAGTGCTAAAATACAAAAGAATCAATATTATTTTAGCACCTTTTCCCCCAGCCTTAAAACTTTCATTTTTCTAAGTTTAAGCATTTTCCAAAAGTCCTTAGTGAGTGGAATACCTGTTTCATTAACCTGAGCTAAGTGAATGCCAATTTGTTTAAGGACAAACAAAAGAAAAAATCAAAACCCCTCTCTATGTCAGTCTCTGCCTAAAGAGTGGGTTCTCTTTGCTCTAGGAAAAGTATCAGCTTAGGGGCTGCTCAGGTAGCATTCACCTGCATCCTTTGAAGGAAGTCACGTTCTACTCTGGGGCACTACCTCCTGCTGGAACTTCTCCTCTAGATACTAGAAGGAAGCAGCCCCCGGTGGGGACGCCACCATGACTTCCCACCCATGCCCACTCTTGGCACCTTGGCCTACTAGAGCCTCCTGGTATCACACACTTTTCAGGAGAATGCCTACCCAGGGTTGCTGGACCCAAGTTTAAATCCCACCTTTAAATCTGGACACAGTCCCAAAGCTTTTGAGATTGATGAGCAACTGTCTTGGGCTTGCTGTGCGCTACTGGCGGCTATACCAGGATTGCTCATTTTGCACATTCAGAACTGTGGTCTCTGGATGTGATGCCGAAGCCTGCTGGCTGGGCGCTGAGGCCAGTTCAATCAAGAAAACTGTGAGCAAACTTGCTCCATTTCTTGCTCTCCCTTTAACTATTGTATTTCAATGGAAATACAATTTCTATTTTTGGGGAAAAAGGGGATCTATCATTTAGTTCATGTGGAAGATGGGGAGTCCTGTGAACTAGAATTTAAACTAGAATTTAATCTTGTGGTTCTTCAACCCTGGGTGCAAAAGAATCACCTCTAAATTTTATTCAAATGCAGATTCCTAAGTCCCACCCCCGCCATTCTGGTCCTTCAGGTGGGGGTAAAGCCTGGGAATTTGCTTTTTTTTTTTTTTTTAAATTTTTAATTTTTTTTATAAACATACAATGGGGAATTGCTTTTTGAAGAAGCACTCCATGTGATTTTGATGCAGAGGTGGTCCAGATCACACTCTGGAATGACCTGCATCCCTCACTAGAAGCTGTGTGACTGTGAGCAAATTCCTCAACTTCCCAACCTTACTTCTGAAATGGACAATAAGCTTGGATGTCAGTTTCACTGGAACATCCAATTCAGATGATGCCTGGGAAAGCATGCTGGCAAAGCACTGAATAGGGGTCATCTCGGGTGACAAGCTGCGTCACTGCCATGCTGTCCTCCAGCGTGGGGTTGGGTATAGGAGCTGCAGTCTCCCCTCACATAAATAGGGATGGCACTCCTTGTGTCTTCCTCCTCCCACATGGACAGGCCCACACCAGTGCCCCAAACACCTGGACGACACAGGCTCTTCTTGCTGACAGAGCCATGAAGAAGAGGATTCTCTGAATGTCTAGGAATACCAGACTCCACATTTCAATAGCTTCCACAAAGTGACTTAGCATCCCCCCCAGTTTTTAGTCTAAGTTGACTGAAGCACTGGCTATGTGTTATAGTCCTTGATACAGAATTTGCTCATTTTCAGCTTGGGTTTGGGAGGCCCATTAGAACTAAAGGGTAAAAATAAAACACAATACCGACAAATTAATTTGTTAAATCTGCTCTTACACTTGCTGTTCAAGTCTAATATAACAGCTATGATTTGGTTTCCAGGAGGCCCTTTGAACTGAAATATATAGCACCTTGATTTTTAAACACACAAAAGACATATGCATTTTAAAAAATTATATATAAAAGCACTAGGCTTTGCCTCCTTCTCTCCATCCCAAGGAAGGGGTTGGAGAGGGCTGAAGCTGCTGCTGGAAATTAAGCAGGGCAACAAAACACTTTAGCAGACTTTATTCCCTGAAGTTAGGAGGCGGCGCGGTCCTGCAGATGTCATACCACCTCGTCAGACTCCAGTCCGTGGACCTCGTATAAAGTGTCCAGGATCGCCAGCTGCTTTTCCATGGCGGGGAGGTAGAGGCTGAGGTCCCTCTGCATCCCAACACTGAAGGCTGCTTTCTGGTGGTCGCCTTCCTTTATGGTTAATGCGGCGACAAAGTCTTCATAGGACGGAGCTGCCCTCAGAGCTAACTGCAAAAGAGCTGCCCGTGAGAATCTCGCAGCGCGGCTCTCGCTATCGCCCAAGTGCACACATGCACACACACTCACACGCAGGCAGAGAGAGCACAGCAAGAGTAAAACAGCAGGAAGACACCCTTCCAATCCATGCACGCTGAAACTGTATTTCAAACACCAACACAACCGATTCTAAGGCTGGAAGAAGCAAGCGTATACTTGGGCCATGCTGGGGATGAATGACACCAACAAATCAGGGAATGCTGAGAGAAAAAAGAGTTTGAGAAAAGCCCCCTCCTCATGCATGGTGTGATCCAGACTATTCTCTTTGCATCCTCAGAATCCACCAGCATACATGTTGCTCCCACAGTCGTGTTCCCACGTGGCCAGGCTTCCTGGGCATCTCATTTGTGTCCCACCTCCAGATAGGCTTCTTTGCCTATCTCTCTTTCTCCCTGCATGGATAATATTTCCTCTGCACCCTTGAATATCTTCTAAAATGGAAGGGAGCTCACATTTGTTGTCTGCCAGTGCACTGATGCTGTGGCATATTTGACCCCAGTTAATGTGTATAAGGACCCTGTGCAGTTGATATCCCCATTTTACAGATGAACATTATACAGCTAATGAGTGTCAGGACCAGGATCTGAACTTAGGAGCGACTCTGTGTTTTTCCACCATGTTGCCACACCAAACCACTTCCCTGATGGAACGGCTCCTAGACTCCGGATAGCTCTCTTCCCTTTGTAGGCCAGCTCTCCCCTAAGCCTGCCAAAATCTGCTGTCTGGGATCCACCGGACTGGCGCTGCTGACAGTGCTGGAGACTATGGAATCTTGAATTAATTACTCCACACTCTTTCTTGAGCTTCCTTATTCTTTAAAAGTCTTTAAGAATCGAGCCACAGCCCCTTTTTGCAGTTGGAGAGTGCCTGGCATGATCTGGCAGTGGTCAAAGCACAGGCCTGGATGAAGGAGACCTGGACTTGAATCCCAAACCTTTCCCATGTTAGCCTGAGAAATTTAAACAAGCTCCTTAACCTCTTAAAACCTCCATTTCCTCATCTGTAGAAGAGGATTGGCACCAATTTTCTTATTTGAAAGATTAATGGAATACGTATCACATATTCAGCCCACTTTATGACATGTACCAAATACTCAAATAATGGTAGAAGTACATGGGAGAGAGCAGAGAATGAAAGGAAGGTGATTATGTAAAGAATAATATGACAAAATTTCCTAGAATTGAAGGATATGAGTCTTCAGATTTAAAGACCTACCCAGTGCTCAGCAAAATAAATGATAAAGACTAAAAGGAGAATATCATGAAATTTTAGAATGTAGGGATAAAGATCCTGGAAGCATCCAGAAGCGGGTTCGGGGACAGTTTATATACAATGGAACAGGAAGTAGAATGTGATTAGAGTCTACGGTAGCAACAGTAGAAGCTAAAGGACAACAGAGGAATGCCTTCAAAATTGAGAGAAAATTATTATTAACCTAGAATTCTATACAAACCAAAGCATCACTCTAGAAAAGTGCAGAATAAAGACATTTTCAGGCATGTAAGAACTCGGAAGTTTAGCTCCCTTATATCACTTTTAGGAAGCAACTAGAAGACACAACTAAAACAAAGGAGAAGATCAAGAAATAGGGAAGTAACAGAAACTGGAAGTTAGTGTGAGATAGAGATTCAGCACAGGAAAACTTGTAAAGGAGAGTCTAATGCATAGCAGTACAACAGGCCTGAATAGCTAATTAAGATTGGCATTGAGTTTAGAAAGTTCTGGAAGGGAAGTCTCCAAGAAAAAAAAAAAAGCAACACAGATAACATGATACATCTATGGATTCAGAATGATGGTGATTTGAGAGATTTGATAATGCAGGGGAAAATATAAAACCTGTATAGGAAAAAAAGACCCATAGAATTTTTTTTTCTTTTTTAAGACCCATAGAATTTTGGCTCATCTTCATCATGTTAACTTGTGATATAATTACATTGGGAAGGTAGAGCCAGGGGAAGGGAGATAGTGATAGTGAGGTCAAAGAAAGCTAAATTCTAATAATAACAGAAAGTCAATCTTAATGACTAAAACTGATAAGGCCAAAAAGAACAGCAAACATTGTTAGGATTTTGGAGGTACTGGAGAAACAGTCACAGTACTACTGAAAGTGGCAGCCTCTTTGGAGTGAGTCTGGGAAGGTATGGACAGAAGGTAGGGACTGCTATTTTTTGTTAAAACCTTTTTGAACTTTTTGATAAAAAAACAAATCAAGCCCCCTCTGCACATGTATTTAGGTACAATATAATCTGTGAAAAGTTTTTCTCGAAAAGTATTTCTCAAAGGTTCCTAGGGGTCTGTGATGCAGCCAAGCCTACTTGGGAACCAGTGATTGAACTCAACTGAGGAGGAAACCAAAAAGGTCAAAAGACAAATGGTTAGGACACATGCCAGAGGTAGAGCCTGGCCTGGGCTTCCATCCTGTGCACTGCAACCGTCCTGTGAATTACAACGGCCTGAACATAAAAGTTCACTTTTTGGCTGGTAAATGACTCAAATTCCTGGAGTGTAAAAGATGTTTCCCTGAGCAACTGAAAGCAGTTAATGACTCTGCCCCCTGCTGATCACTTAGCACACTGGGAAACAGTACACTTTCTACAGTAGGAAGGGCTTGCAGAATAACAGGAGAGGGGCTGGAAGGGCCAATCTAGCTCTTCTATGAATATGGCTGTTGGCAAACGCTCAACCTAATCTATTTTCTTAGAAACCAGCAACTATTAAAAATTATTGGCAATAATATCAAGAGCCTTCAGAATGTTCTTCCTTTTTAACTTTGGGTGTACTCCCTCACCTCTTGTGTTTCAGGTTTCTTTGTCTATGACAGGGTAAGTAAGAGAACACACTTTGCAGCTATGAGATTACTAACCGTATGTAAAGCACTTAAAACAACAGCTGGTGCATGGTAAGTGCTCAAAATTCTAAGTTCTAATAGTTCTTGGTATTAGACATAACAATTCCACTTCTAGGAACCTATTTTTAGGAAATAAAAAGAGTTTTAGTAAAAAATGCATGTAAATGAATGCTGTTGTATTTGTAACAACAGACTTGGAAACAGCTTAAACTTCTAGCACAGAGGACTGGCAAATAAATCATGGTACCTCCATACTAGGGAAATATTATCCAGTCACTAAAAATAATGATTTTCAAAGACGGTTATGGCATTTAAAAATGGCCCATGAGGGGTGCCTGGGTGGCTCGGTGGGTTGAGCCTCTGTCTTCAGCCCGGGTCATGATCTCAGCGTCCTGGGATCGAGCCCCACATGGGGCTCTCTGCTCGGCGGGAAGCCTGCTTCCCCCTCTCTCTCTGCCTGCCTCTCTGCCTACTTGTGATCTCTCTCTCTGTCAAATAAATAAATAAAATTAAAAAAAAAAATGGCCCATGATAGAATCTTTAAGTGGGGGGAAAATAATACAAAATTGTACTACAAGGTAAATATCAAAAAATTTACATACACATACAGAGTATACAAAATAATTTTACAAATGTAACATGTAGATATAAAAATATAAACACCTATAAAGAGATATATATTTAGATAAGTATATAAAATTAAATAGAACAATATTAAAAGAATATGTCAATATATATAAAAATAAAAGCTAAGAAGGTAAAACACAAAAATGTTTAAAATGGTTATTATGGATTGGTGAGACTATGAACATTTTAATTTTTTCTCTTTCTATTCGTCCATGATTTCTATATTTTTAAAATGAGTCTAGATTACTATATACTGGGGGAAATGCTATGAATTGAAAAGTCCTCTTAGAGACTCTTGGTTATGTTGAATGTTCTGCTACACTTGCATTCTTGTAGGCAACATCTCTTGGATCATTACTATTTGAGGATTAAACTCTGACTTCTAGACCACAACAACAGCTACAACAACACATTTAAGTTTCCTGCGAATAGGGCAACTCAATGTTTTTATGCTCTGTCATCTCAGCAGAAGCGGGGTTTCAGGCACCCCCAAGCAGTCAGGGTTTACTCCGGGAGATCATTGAATGTACCCAATTCCTCAGCGGCAGCCTCCCCATCACTGGCTGCGGAGAGCGGCGACGTGGGGGATGCGCGCTGCCGACAGCAGAGCTGGGTTTACACCCGGGACTCGAGTGAACAGTTCTGAGCTTGCAGAAGGGTGAGAGTACATCCTGAGGATTACCGAAGATAATGAATGTGGAAGTACCTCGCACTGTGCCTGGTACACAAAGGTGTGCGCCAGCCAAGCGGCAGCTCTGGTGACGATTCTGCCTCGCGCACGGAAGGCAAGCGTGAGCACTCCGCAGCGGCTGCAGGGAGCGCCGGGGTGTGGAGCTAGTCATTGCCACGCCCTCAAAACACATCTCATGTCACTACAACTTATTTCTCCCACTGTCAATTCTTCCCCCTTTCTTTACCTACCCCCTAATAAATCATAACCTAAACAGTTCTCACTGCAGGCAAATAATGTCTCTTATCCTTCAAATTAGTGAAAGACATGTGCAAGGTTATTTCTACCTTATGACCTGCCATGTAACACTCACCTTGTGCAGGGTTTGCTAGTGTCCGCTACACAAGGCTCTACCTTTTCACAGCTGTACCTAAGGCTGACCTCTCCTGAGATGCTGGGAGAAACACAGAGCATTACTGCTGGCATAAAGGCGCCCTCTACTCCTGCTAAAAAAAGCAGGCTAACTGTTTTGTGCAGGGAATACTGATTCCCAGATATGTGTCTTCTCAGGTCAACATGCTGGGAAGGAAGGAGGAGCCGGGTAACAGGAGTCAAAACATGTGGAAGACAAACACATTCAACAATGGAAAAAACAAACAAACAAACAAACAAACAGAGTAAGAAGAGGTTTCGAAGAAGCCCTGGCTACTGGCACGCCCAATTGAGTTAATATTCAAAACCAAAATTTGACTAAGTGGAAGAAAAAATAAATTTAAAACCTGAGAATTAAAAGGACCAAATACAATGGGCAGCAGAGGGAGCTCTGAGCTTGAAAGCACCACCCGGGCCTCCCATCGCTGCAGAATTCCTGCTTATCTCTGCACTAATCAGAGAGGCAAACAGAGTCTGAGAAAGTCACAGGAGCTGGCCAGGGAAAAAGCTTGCTTGTTAACAGTCTTTTCCAGTCTAACCATTTTTTATTGCCAACATTTCCATACAACCAAGACCTACAGACTTAAATAGGCAACACTGTGTTCTTATTCTTGAAAACGAAGCAAACAGAAACGCCATGCACACGAAAGAAACAAAACATCTTGCAGGGACCATCAGAACACTGGAGGGCGGGAGGATTACTTACCGCAAAAACCCCTCGAACCACCCAGCCGTGGTGTTGCCGTAATGTTTTACCATAGGCGTTATCTTGAAAAGAAGAAAAACTCCATGAACCACGATTTCACCAGCACCTGATGTGCTCTTTGTAGCACCTCCTTCCTCAAGTACATGGTAGCATGATCCTACTGGTACTACGAGCTGACAAGAAACGTCTAATTAATAGATTATGTCCCACCGAAAGTCTTGAGTAGGGAAAAAGCCTACATAGATTTTTTTTTTTTTTGAAGAAAACCAGATAATTCCACTCTTACCTTGTGTAAATGTATCTGAACTTCAGTTTATTACCACAGTGGGAAAAGTCCCCTCCATATCAAAAAATGAGAGAAGAATTTTGGAAAAAAAGACAGTATAAGAATATAAAAATGCAGGTCTCTAAATGCCCATCTCTTAGCTGTCCTCTTGGTTTTCTTCTTTGTAACCTGATCTGTTACTCTTCAATTCTAACATCCTATTCCAGGATGTCAAATGTTTGTCCTAGAGGTCCCTGTGACCCTGGATATACAGTATTAAACCAAGAAACCTTTAAAACTACTATCAAAAGAACAACTTAAAGTTACTAAGCTAGTTGTAAAGTACTTGGTGAGACCTATTAATGTAACTCATTCATATTCTAGACTTTAAAGATAAAAACCTATAATTTTGTTCCAATGTGTTTTAAAATGAGATTCAAAAACTGGCATATACTAATTTTAATTACAAAAAAAAATCTCAAGAACAAAATAACTGCATTTTATGCAAGGGATGTGTTCCTAGAGGCTTTGAATAACACATGCAAAATTCAAAACCAATTTTTCCATAGGAAGAAATGCATTCTCTGGAGGCACAGATCTATATCACCACAGTGCACTTGTATCAATGCTCCATTTCATTTCTTTTTTTTTTTTTTTTTAAGATTTTGTTTATTTATTTGTCAGAGAGAGAGCACAGGCAGACAGAATGGCAGGCAGAGGCAGAGAGAGAAGCAAGCTCCCTGCTGGACAAGGAGCCCGATGCGGGACTCGATCCCACGACCCCCAGATCATGACCCAAGCCGAAGGCAGCGGCTTAACCAACTGAGCCACCCAGGTGTCCCAATGCTCCATTTCATTTCTAAGTGGCACCTCTAGTGTTTACAGAGTGCTCATTCCTAAGTAATAACAGGATATCACAGGGGTCATCTAACCTTCTTCATGCTTTATCACCTCTAAACTTTATTCCGAGGGTGCCTGGGTGGCTCAGTCGGTTAAGCATCTGCCTTTGGCTCACGTCATGATCTCAGGGTCCTGGGATTGAACCCTGTGTTGGGTTCCCTGCTCAGTGGAAAGCCTTCTTCCCCCTCTCGATCTGCCTGCTTCCCCTGCTTGTGCTCTCCCCCCGCCCTGTCAAAAAAATAATCTTAAAAAAAAAACAAAAAAACCAAAAAGTTTATTCGATCAAGATTTTCATGTCCTAGTTTTAGCACCAGTACAAGTGCCGCCACCATTTAATCAATGCTTAAGTGACATTATAATAGGATATGGAAATATTTCATATGATCACAAGAGCAGATGTTAAGATAATGGAAAAACAGACACCAAACCACAGCCACAAGTTTATGCAGTTAACAACAGTGTGGCTGACAGAATACTGCCAAAGGATGTCAGGATCAAAGGATGCATTTTACCGGCCGTGTGGCTACAGCTTAAACACACTTTACAATTTACTCAAGCCCTCTAGCTTTTCTTATTCCCTCTAGCTAATTCTTGTTAAACTTTTCTTTTTAAAATTTGGATGAGGCTTTATTAATACTTTTAGCTTACCCCACTATCAATTGTACATAATTCAACATTGCACAAAATATAATCTGTATTTTGTATAAAAGAAGACTACACATTTGAAATGTAACAGATTTCTTTCGTTATCTAAGGTTTTAGGAAGAGATGGAGATGCCAGCATCTAATAAGTTTAAGTATGGAGAAGACTCTTACAGACAGCCTAAAGGAGAGTTCAATTTCATTTTTTCTTACGAGAACAGTCTGAATAGACTTAGGGTGTGCTCATAATATAAGTCCTCTAATGTTAAAATTTATCTGGTTGTCTAAGGGGAAAGATGGTATCAGGGACACTTACGCGGTGTAAGACCTTAGCGAAGAAAGGATTGCTGGCCCACTAAGTGTACAGTGCAGATGGGCAGAAAATAGTAAGCACAGCCTCCAAGGTAAATCAGGAAGACAATCAACTTTCCACCCATCCTTTCCAAGAAGCCATTTGGGCTGGCAACACACTGTACAGGTCCATGGGCGCTCACTCATGAAGTGAGTCACAGAGATAAGATAGTGGGAATAGGGGCGCCTGGGTGGCTCAGTGGGTTAAAGCCTCTGCCTTCAGCTCAGGTCATGATCTCAGGATCCTGGGATCGAGCCCCACATCGGGCTCTCTGCTCAGCGGGGCGTCTGCTTCCCTCTCTCTCTCTGCCTGCCTCTCTGCCTGTCAAATAGATAAATAAAATCTTAAAAAAAAAAAAAAGCTAGTGGGAATACTTTATATTTCTTGTGATCTTAATCCAGGTGAAGTATTAAATGACATTTTAAATAAATACATGGAATTCAATGACCTTAAAATCTGCTGGTGGACCTTCATGATGGAATGAGGTCTACCACACACCCCATACTGTGCAAGGCAGGGGAGACCCTCGGGTGATTTAAAATCAGTCAGTCCACTGCCCTCAGGAAGCTCCTGGGCTTATGAGAGCCGGCCACGTAACAAAGTGGCGTTCTGTAAATGGGTAACTGCTAGAGGAGCGATGTGTATACAGTGCTTTCTGCAGGAATAAAACGACAGAAATGAACCTAGCTTGCAGACATGCGGACAAAGAAGTCTCAAAGGCTGGGTAGGGCAGGGAGAAGGGTGGTGGCTGGGGGCGTGCAGAGCAACGGGGAGTAGCTCATTGGGGCTGAAGATCACTGGGGCTGGAGCCAAGTGGTGAGGACCTTTATATGCCATGCCAAGGATTCTGAAATCCCTTCTGGAGACCCAGTGATACTTCTAAAAAATGTAACACTTAACTGTTTTGTTTTTTTTTCTAATTTCACAAGTAATACATACTCATGTTCAAAGTAAGGAAAACACAAAAAGGAGGGAACTAAAGAAACCTATAATCATGCCTCCTAGAGATAGCCACAGTGGGCATTCTGGGGTTATATTCTCTTTGTCTTTTTTCCTACACAGACTGTATCATGATCTAGCAGTCATGATCATTCTGACTGGGAACTGTAGTAGAAGTTCAGTATGCAGCAAATGCAGCCTTCTGGGTCCCTCAGTCTTCAGCTCCAAAGCGTTCCTGGCTGGACACTCTGCCTCTTTACAAAGGCTCTGGATCCAGTGCTATTCCAGCTGCAGGACTCTACACTTTTCCTACACGTTGCTCTTTAAGTCCACCTTTCAAAAAAGCCCAGAAACACTTCTCTATGCCACCTTTTTTAGGAGAGCAGGAAAACGAAGGTGCTGTGAGTCCCAATAAGGCAGGCAGTCTGGTCTATGGAAGGGGGAGTGTTTGTACAGCAGCATGATCTGTGTCCTCCGGCCTGACCCTCCCAGAGGAAGCAGCTGTTCCTTGCTGGGCCTGCACCTTGCCAGGGAAGAGTTTTGCCACTGTACAAAACGTGGGCCAACAAGTCTAACAGAAGAGGGAATCATTCAAGAGAATTTGAGCTGGGTCCTGACCCAGGTCCAGGAAGACCACTCTTACTATTTAAAACCAACAAGTGAGAGAAAACTCCTTAAAAAAAAAAAACAAAAAAAAAAACCCAAAAACAAAAACACAAAAAAATGCAATTTGCCAGAAGTCCTTAGCTGACTCCTACAGCTTCAAATATCCCTGCCACATGAGGCTGCATTAAAATAAAATGAAGTCTAAGTGTGACCTATTTTAGTTACCTAGAGAAGATTAGATAATGAAATATATAAATCTTCACTGTAATATCCATTCTTACCATAATGCATGTTCTATAATCTGGAAGTATTTTTGGCCTCTGAAAGACATAAATGATTCCCTTCTCCCAGATCTTTGAGATGTGTCAGTTCCTTAGAGACTGAATCCAAATTTCTGAGTAGGAAGCTTGACAATCACCTTGCTCAATTCTTTTCCTTTTATAAAAGTAGAAACAGAAGACCCAGAGAGATGGTGACTTGGCCAAGGTCACAAAGCTAAAAACAATGAGAACTTGGGGTATTCTTTTCACATTAAACCATTCTAAAAAAGTAATATTTACTCTTTGTGAGACAAAATAACGAAAAGGAAAAATGTCCCTTTTCTAGCAAGAATTAGAACCTTATTCTGTTAATGGAAACAATATAAATGTGATTTCTTTATTGGTAACTCAGAAATGTGTTGACTGAGATATGTATGTATGTATGTATGTATGTATGTATGTATGTATAAAAAGATACTATTTTTAAGAATTCTCTACACCCAATGTGGGGCTAGAACCTATAGCCCTGAGATCAAGAGTCACCTGCTCCACTGACTGAGCCAGCCAGGCACCCCAGAAATTTGCTGAGGTAGTTAGAGATTGATTATGCCTAAACCTGTTACAGCAAGTGAGAGAGAACAACTTTTCCATTACTGTTGGTAGATAACTGTTCTGTCCAGGAACTGCATATATGACAGTGTTTCTCTATTGTCAATCTGTAATTGGTAAGAATCTGTCAAGTCACTTCAGGTTGTAGAGAAGACAAAGGAGAGATACAAATCTAAAAGAGAGCTTAGGAAGTAGGTAAGTAAAGCAGGGAAAGGTGGAATCAGTCATTCACTGAGTTTAAGAGATGATAATCACCTCAGATCTTAATGAGCTATGCAGTCAGTCCTTGGCAAGAATTAGGAACCAGGAGAGGTTTGAAAGTGAATAAATATGAAAAATAATACTGGGTGAAAAATAATGTATAAATGTTACACCAAGTATTTAAAAGTTTAAAATATGCAGTACACTCCTAGATGCTATTTATAGATACATAAATATATAGTAAAAGTATAAAAACGTGTATTATATAATAATAAAAAGCAAATTCAGGGCGAAGATCTTCTCTGGAGAATGGAAGGAATAATGGGGCTAAGGGGTGGTACATGGGTACAGTATTGAACTATTTTATATATTTGGTCAAGTGGTAAATATTTGTTCAATGTATGAAATATTTGTAATAAAACAACAAAAAATCAACAACAACAACAAAAAACTGAGCTAGCTAGGAAAGTACTGAATTCTTTAATAGTGACTAAGCTTCAGGTAAAATGAATTGTACGAAGAAAAGCCAAATCAATAACCAATGGACGGAAGTGAAGCAAGTACCCAGAGATACCCTTTGCTAACTTTAGGCAATATCAAGACAAAAACATGTGGAAACCAAGTCTGCCATTCAAGAAAGGCACATGTTGTGAATAGTTTAGGAGAGGGACTGACTTGATTCCTCTTCCACAGTATTTTCAAAATAACTAGACAAGTTATGATTTGTTTGTAAATATCAGTTCATGAGTTCTGACTTTAGCTCTCTACACAGCCCTCCTTGTCTCGGAAAGCCTTTTATATTAAATACATTTAACTGAGCATCTTATGATAAATTTTCCCATTTTGTGCTAGAGATCTTGGTTGGGTGAGTGTATGTTTACCTGACACTGAGCGGACAGTGCAGAGTGTGTAACACCAAGTACCGCGGTATATGAAAGGCCAGAGCAACTTACACAGAGGCTTTCCAAAAGTTCTTTTTGATGTGGCATCAGCTATAGGGTAGACCATTCAACATATCGACCTTGTGGACCTAACTCTTCCTTTAGAATAAACTTTAGAGAATGCCATAGGACATTTAAGCGTTCAGAAAGCTCTTGACATGAGACCAACCAAAACAGTCCACTCTGACCATCGTGATGGGAAATCCAAGTGATAGTTCAAATGCGAAAGGGGCAGTATAAAACGTAAGGCCTCTTTCCAGATGCTGGGAAAACTCATTCTAGGTCACAGAACTTCAGTAATACAATGAATAAAACTATACTCTCCAGAGAGTTAATAGATGTCAAGGTTTCCATTGTGTCATTTAGGATTTTTTTTTAAGATTTTATTTATTTATTTGACATAGATCACAAGTAGGTGGAGAGGCAGGCAGAGAGAGGAAGAAGCAGGCTCCCCACTGAGCAGAGAGCCTGATGCGGGGTTTGATCCCAGAACCCTGGGATCATGACCTGAGCCGAAGGTAGAGGCTTTAACCCACTGAGCCACCCAGGTGCCCCTCATTTAAGAATTTTTATATATCACCTCTCATTTTCAAGGCCACTAAGATAATATAAGTTTTATGAACATTTACCTCAAAACCTTTTTTAAGCCGTATTTTCAAATTTGGGAGAGCTAGTCAAGTTTTATCCTTAATTTATCCCTGTTAACTTGTTTCTAAGTTAGAAAAAATTTTGTCACTAGAGAACTAGCTAATTATCATGAAAAGGAGGCAAAATTAACTGATGCTGTGGCACTAATCTCAGTGCTTTTATTCCAGTTTATTCATTAATCACTCAGAAGCATCAAAATTCCCAAATAATCAAAATGTAGCCCAGTGACAGGTTGGCTTCAACATCCTAGCTCTATTGGTTGGGTCCCAAACCTTGACCTGGATTAAAATCACCTAAAGGACTTGCTAACGCGGATGCTGTGCCCCATCTCCAGGGAGTTTTTAGCCTCCGGTGCTGGGTGGGGCCTGGCAGCCTCTATTTCTAGTAAGCTCGCAGGTAATGAAGAGGTTCTCCTCGGACCATTTTGAGAACCACTGTTCTTGAGATATAAGGAAGGTATTTATCCTCTCTAGACCTCAGTTTACTCACTGTCAAAAGGAGTATTTGGAAGATTAAATGAAATGTCACTCAAAAACTAGTGTCATTCCTACACTGGACTCTATAAATGGTAGCTGCTATTATAGTAACTCAAATTCAATTTTAGAACCTAAAACATGCAAGCTATTTGCCTTTATAAATATAGGTATAAACCCTTTCTTTTACCTACATTCCTAAACTCCCTCATTTTAGACAAAGTATCAGTTCTACTTATAAAGACTAGGATTTCAAAACGAGAAGAAAAGCTGCTGACCCAGAGACATCTACATCAAAAAGCCTATGGGCTTTAAGTAGTTAATGTGTAAATAAATATTTCTTATAAAGCTGTATTTGTTTGCACAGAGCTTGTTGTTCTACAACTGGAGGGGAGGGTGGGTGGTTAGGAGAACTTTTCTCTACACTGAACAGCAGCAGGAAACTTGGGACCCCTACAAGCAAAACTATGATTTAAATCATGAAAACTTCTGAAATAATCCTAAACATCAGGATGAAAATCTCAAGTTTATAGCCCCCATTTCCTCCCATTGAAAACAGTGCTGAAGGGGGAAGAGAGAAGGAAAAGCTGAGACTGACTGCGCTTACTGTGATTTCAAAGCAGCATCTCCCCTTACAGTCTCCTCTCTCCTCAGAAGGGTCCAGACTCCAAATCAAGCAAAAAGAAGGTGAGAAAAAGGACAGAATTAGGAGCAGAGCTACTCCAGAAAGGGGATATCCTTAATTTCCTCCCTACCTTCAGGGCTAAGCTTTCCTTTTTCACTTGTGTGTCCAGTAAGCAGCTGGTTCTATTCTGCCTCCACTCCAGGGGAGGGGTGAAGGAGGTCAGCAGTCACAGCCAGCCTGGGCCCTTAGACAGCCGTAACAGAGCAGCAGCATCATGTGATGGGTGGAGCCCACCAGAACACTGCTGAGTCCCACAGCTTCTGTATTTCGTGGGGGTAGAGAAGCCTTCCTCCCCGTGTGAAATTTCCACTCTAGGAACTTAGTATGGAGAGAAATGTCTGGCTTGGCACCAGAGCTTTGTAAACTTCTCATTTCCTTTTTTTTTTTTTTAAAGATTTTATTCATTTATTTGACAGAGAGAGATTACAAGCAGGCAGAGAGGCAGGCAGAGAGAGAGGAAGAAGCAGGCTCCCTGCTGAGCAGAGAGCCGGATGCGGGGCTCAATCCCAGGACCCTGAGATCATGACCTGAGCCTAAGGCAGCGGCTTAACCCACTGAGCCACCCAGGCGCCCCTAAACTTCTCATTTCTGATTTGGGACCAGTAAGCTCCATTTTCTGACCGGTTATCAACTTCTTATGTCAGGATGATGAAAATATAAACAAGAGAAGCTAACTTCTATTAAGTATTTATTATGCATGACTTTACTAATCTTTTAATGTGCATGAACCTATTTAATCTTTACAACCATG
Source organism: Enhydra lutris kenyoni (assembly GCF_002288905.1). NCBI lineage: Eukaryota > Metazoa > Chordata > Mammalia > Carnivora > Mustelidae > Enhydra > Enhydra lutris. Next base: position 29,763,830 of record NW_019154100.1, on the reverse strand, counting down.
TTTTTAGGAAAATGGTATCACCATTCCCATTGTGTAGATGAGGAAACCAGGAAACAGAAAGGGTAAGCAAGTTGCCTAAGGGCACAACGCTATCAATGGTGGAATCCAGAGAGCCCAAGATCTTAATCAGTCCACAAGTCATACAGTTCCATGATACTGATTAGGGGGCATGAATAGTTACAGTGAAAATACTTTGAGTACTTAAATCAGGACATGTGGGAAGAATACAACAGACTGTCCTAGAAATTCAGGGATGTATGAGAAGTCCAAAAAATCCACAGCCCAGGGACGGTGGAGAAGATCTTTTGTGGGAAATGAGGACTTTTTTTTAAAAGAGTCTATTTATTTCACAGAAAGAGAGAGACTGTGAGAGCATAATCAGGCAAACAGGTGGAGCAGTAGCGAGAAGGAGAAGCAGATTCCTCGCTGAGCAGAGAGTCTGATGTGGGGCTCAGTCCCATTGAGCTGAAGGCAGACACTTAACCGACTGAGCTGCCCTGGGGCCTCAAAATGAGGAGTTTTGAGGCAGGGGGCTCAAAGTGACTCTGCTTCAGATCTTTTGTGGCCTTAGCATGTACTTTAATCTCTATGAATTTTGGATACCTAACCTGCAAAAATGGACTGACCTAAGGATTAAGTTGTCTAAATCCTTCATAAAGTGTTATAGGAAAAAAACAGTTTTTATTGTTTCACAGCATACTGGCAAGTTTCTAGATAGGAAGGCCTGAGAAAGTCACATGGGGGCAGAATCCCTCAGGACTCATGGCTCAGAGGGAAGATTAACAGAAGGAACCAACAAAATGCCATTGTGAATACTGGCTCCCTTTCCACAACAGAAGCATCTAATTCATTCATTTCATTATTTATAATCATGGCTATTTAGAGCTTGACCATGTGCTTCTCTACATCACAATAATATAGGGCTTCAAAGTAATATGGAATTTCAATACCCACTCCTTACCCGTCATGCCTCAAGGCATGATGGGAGAATTTCTTCTAGATGAAGAGTGAGAATTCAGCCATTCTGTCAAGAGCACTATGAGGATGTTCCCAAGCTAATGTTTTCCAAAACTGATCTGACAGATCCAGGTACCTATCCACACCAGTGTTTACTAAGCACCTTACAGGGTTTTAGTCCCTGCATTATAAGATGCTGGAGATACAGGATGACCTCTGACCAAGGCCTTCATCCTGGTCTCAGCTCTACTACTACAAACATGAGGCATTTGAGGAGTATATGATGATGACGACCATGACCCCCCCCTTTATCTCACTCCAGAGCAAATTCCCAGGGTTCCCCAAACCCTCCCTGTTAAGGTCTCTAAAACTAGCTTCTCTTGGGACATTGATTTCAGAGAACTGCACTGAATCTGAAGATTAATTTAGGAAGAGCTCACTTCTTAAAAATGTTAGGCTTTCCTATTAAGAGATGGCTCTCCATTAATTTAGCTCTTCTTCAAGATATACTGATTTTTAAAAATTAGATCTACATTACGAGGTCACAATCTCATGAGATTTTTTTTTTTTTTAACGGAGCATATAAGAAACAAACAATAATAATGAAATAGAAAAACAAAATCCACTTCAGAAAAGCAGAAATTTTCCCCTATACCCCGCCTCCTCCTTTAGGGGTCTCCATTCCACATTCTATTCAATGGAATCATCAAAATGTAAAGGATACTTACTCAAGGCTGTCTGGATATCCTTTTCTCCATTTTTCACTTCTGTCAAAAATCCCTTCAAAAATTTGAGACCTCTAAAACAAAAAAGAGGAAGAAATATTTTCAAAGTTCACTTATATTGAATGGGTATAAAGAAATGGCAGACATCAGTGTCTTCCTCAATATCTTGAATATAGCAGCAAACAGGTCAAGTCACATGGAAGTCTTTTCTGACTTTCTTCCCTGTCATTTCCTTTTAGTTTACTCTACACCCTTCTCATCTGATCTACCTAAACAGTGGTTTCCAAAAAGTGGTCCTGGGACCAGTGGGAACTTGCTGGAAGTGCTAGTTCTGGGGTCTTACTGAGTCAGAAAGTCTGAGTCCAGAGTGGAGCAATCTGTATTCTTTTTTTTTTTCCCTAAGATTTTATTTATTTGACAGACAGAGATGACAAGCAGGCAGAGAGAGAGGGGGAAGCAGGCTCCCCGCTGAGCAGAGAGCCCGATGCGGTGCTCGATCCCACGACCCTGGGATCGTGACCAGAGCCGAAGGCAGAGGTTTTAACCCACTGAGCCACCCAGGTGCCCCGGGCAATCTGTATTCTTAAGAAAGCCCTTCAGGTGATCGGATGCTATCAAAGTTTGTGATCTACTGATTTAAAGAGAACCAGTCAATTCTATCATCCTTTAGGATTCCTATGTTACATATACTGTTAATATCAATGACGTTTATCGCAAGGGAGGAAAAGAAAGAGTTGGTGTTCTATTCATCAGACCTTCTAGAAAAGGTTACTGGGTTGGATCCTCCACTCAGAAGTACTCTTTGTATAACATAACACTTTTTTTGTTGGTAGCATTTCTACTGAGCTGGATTTCAACTGTGGCCCCATCCCAGCTGCCTCACCTCTTCAGCCACAAGAGGGCTTCTGTAGCTGAGTTCCTAACCTGGGCTACGTCAGCCTCCACTTCATGCAGCACTATCTTCTGGAGGGTGGTGAACTCTTCCTTGTTGGTTATGTACTTCTGATTTACTTTCTGCAGGAAAAGCAAGGAAACGATCTAAGTTAAAAATGCTAAAGCTATCAAGTAAATCAGTATAGTATTGAGACTGATAACCTTGTCAAGCAGGCTTTAAGAAATCAAAATATTATTTTTTTTTTTTACTCTATTACTTTTTTCCTTATGTTTTCAAGGTAATGTGTTCTTGTTTGAGAATTTTTATGAGGCTTAAGCTAGAATTAAAGTCTCAAGGCTTTGAAATACTGTTTTTAAAGCATTTTTTTCTGCCTCGGAACTTTTCTCACAGCTGACCTACACTTTTCATCTTGACTATAAAACTCAACAATCACAAGTGTTTCTGAATGAGGTTTCATGCACTACTCCCTCCAAATGTATGGTCTCCATAGAGAAATGCTAGTATATTCACCTTAATATTTCCAACAAGATCCATTTTAACAGGAGCAAACACCGTAGGGCCAAGTTTGTCTAGAAGAAAAGATTGAAAACATCTTTGAAAAAGCAATTTTCTTAAGTGGCAAATATACAAATATTTTAAAAGATTTATTTATTTATTTGTCAGAGAGAGAGTGAGCAAGCCAAGCAGGCAGAGTGGCAGACAGAGGCAGATAGAGAAGCAGGCTCCCTGCTGAGAAAGGAACCCGATGCGGGACTCGATTCCAGGACTCTGGGATCATGACCTGAGCCGAAGGCAGCCTCTTAACCGACTGAGCCACCCAGGCGTCCCTAAGTGGCAAATATTTTTATAATAACAAAAAATTTAGCATGTTTTTCTCCCCAAAACTTTTATTTTTTATTTTTAAATCATTTTCCAAACATAAGTTTCAAAGACTTCTAAGATATGGTCATCACAAAATACTAGATTTCAAAGACTCAGTATCAAAAAAAGAATGCAGGGGCACCTGGGGGCTCAGTGCGTTAAGCCTCTGCCTTTGGCTCAGGTCATGATCTCAGGGTCCTGGGATAGAGCCCCACATCAGGCTCTCTGCTCAGCAGGGAGCCTGCTTCCCTCTCTCTCTGCCTGCCTCTCTGCCTACTTGTGATCTTTCTCTCTGTCAAATAAATAAATAAAATCTTTAAAAAAAAAAAAAGAAGAATGCAAACTATCTCATTAACGATTCCCTTATACTGATTATATATTGAAATAATATTTTGGATATATTAGGTTATATAAAATGTATTATTGAAATTAGTTTAAAAAATAGTTTTATCTGCTTTGTTTCACTATTTGATGGGCCTGCTAGAAAATTTAAATTCATATATGTTCAAAAATTTAAATTCATATATGTTCAAATATTTCTGTGGGACAAGAACAACTAAAAATATAGCAAAGTGGTATAGCTAAAAAGCCAGAAGAGAAAAAATAATGGAATTCTAAACAATACTTGATTGATTGGGAAAAAAAGGCAGGGGTGGAGGTAGGAACAAATATAGGTAGCTAAAAACCTAAAACAGGAAATAAAATAGAATAAAAAATAATTGATTAAATGGCTAGAATTTAAGAAAAATAAAAAGCAAGATGGTAGAAACAAATAGCAAGATAACAGATGTAAATTCATTCAATGTAATTCACTATACACAAAAGTACAGGAAGAGGATGGTGGGACTATGGACATTGGGGAGGGTATATGCTATGGTGAGTGCTATGAAGTGTGTAAACCTGGCAATTCACAGACCTGTACCCCTGGGGCTAGTAATACATTATATGTTTATAAAAAATTTTTTTTAAAAAAGTACAGGGAAAAAACCCACAATTTCAATAATGCTGAAAACGTATTTCATGAAATTAACTCACTCATGATTATAAAAAACTACTCAAACACAAAAGTCAGCTCTATCTGTATGCTATCAACAAACAATTGGAAAAATACATATTCTTTACATAGCATCAAGAATTCTAAGACT